>NW_024354500.1:1160824-1500824 GCF_902729225.1 Pteropus medius | reverse complement strand
TACAGGAGCTGAAAGAGCAAAGAGAGTGTGAGAGACAGAAAATGTTTCATTAGAAAAATATACTTTCTTTTTATTCAACACGTATTTGTTGAGTGAGTCCAAAATATCAAATAGTGTCCTAGGTGTTAAGGAACATATCAGCAAACAGATTAGACAAAATTCCTGCTCTTGGGAAGTGTATGTTTCTTTCTCTGGTGATAAATGACATGTCAAAATTATAGTTTTATCTATCAATAAATGAAGTATGAAGTATTTGATTATCTTCTTTCTAACTTCTTTTAGGTATTTCAGTTAAAAAGATCTATGACTAATTTTAGATAATATTTACTTTTCCTTATTACTCATCATTAAAAACCATTATGTCATTTTATTTTTCTAATATAAAGATCATTAACATATTTCCTCTTATATCTTATAAACTTGACTTGAATTTCCTGTCTCTAAATTTGCAAGAGAAAATTTTAGCCATCAACAATATTCTAAGCATGAGTTTATATGCTATGAAATATGTTACCATAATTAATTTTATAATACATTACTGTAAAGAAAATACAAATAGAAACATTCATTATTCTCATGTTAATCTATAATAAATATAAAATGAGGAATTCATTGTCAGAAATCTGGAAACGATAATCTCATTTTAGTCAGTTATGTGTTAGACTCGTTGAAAAAGATTTTTTTCTAATCTTAAGCTCCATAGTATGTCAGGTAAAAATAGAATTAGCCTAGGAGCCATGTAAAGGGACTAAAAATGGTGTAAAGTTAAAAATCAGCGGTTTGAAATCTTGTTGATCTTCAAACGTATGGAGTTTTCTTATTATGACGAATTGTTTATATCGTCACGGAATGAGGGGGGAGAAAAGTCCTAAGGTAAAGAAAAAAAATGTTTAATGGAGAATTTCCACAGTGAATATTATTGGTTCCAATAACTGATTGTCATAGGAGACAGTGGAAATGCCACTTTTGTGACAAAAAAGTAAATATTACTAAATTACCTGTAAGTAAATCTGTATTCCAATTGAAAAAAATTAAGGCAATACAGCTTATAAATAATAAAACAATCAAACAGCCATTAAATTATTTGTTCTGAAAGCAAGTCATGAAACGAAGTATAAAAAAATTTAAAAAAATTAAAATTTAAACTTTTAAAGGAAAAATGTGATCACAATAAAGGGGTTAATTTTTTTTCATAGAATATTGATGTTTGTTTTGATTGTTTTACTTCTTAACCCCAAAATGGTACAGAAGAGCAGGATAGAACAAGAGTATGAAAAGGATAAAAAGAAAAATTATATTACAATATCATTAACATTTGATATAATAAAGTCGCAATGAGCTATACCTTCACAAACTTTGAAACAAAATATATAGTCCTGTAGTATTTCCTCTAATAATTCTTTCATGATTTGGGGGATATCCTGCTAAAAGCACAGCATCAGACCAGAAGACCTATGAAATAGAAAGAACTAATGTTTCCAATTCACTAGCTACTATAAATTAATGATAAAGTACAATTTCACTTTTGTTGTATAGGATACTTATATAAATTAATAACTTATTAGTATTTGGAATCTTCCAGTGCAGTAAATGAAAGTTACCCTTTGGGAGCAACATAATGGGAACATTATCAATATTAAAGTTTATTTTTAAAATCTGTGCTTATGGGGAAGATAACAAATGTAGATGGACCTTTTAAAATCCAAACATGCCAATGTTTTTATTTGCACAATGTTGATCAATACAAGAAAATGGTATTTCTTTCTTCTTATAGTCAGTCTGATGCCAGGTATTTAATAAAGTTCAGTTTTCATAGGATAATTGCAAACATTAATTTGTATATATTTTCAGTAATTTGAATCCAATTGAAGAACTCTTGCTATTTGGCTTAGCGTTTTGAAGTTTATGTGATTATGACCTGAAAGGCAGATTAATAGCAAGATTATGGTCTTATAGATCATACAATTCATTATGTTCTCACTAATCAATATCTGGCATCAGATACTACAACTTCACTCTATATGTTTCATTCATTTAGATGGGTAGATCTATATTTTTGTTACTTCACTGTGCTACAACATATCATGGGCAAAATGCCTTTTTGAGATCTTTAAAGCTATTAGACTTCTTATTGCTTTGGAACATAAGGATCCTGCATTAGAAAGTTTAGGCAGTCAATAATTTTTTTGTTCTAAAGCCCACAACTCAAAAAGATCATTAGAAATGATATTTTCGTACATTCAGCTATTATATTCAATCTTAATTTTCTCAGTCTCTTTTCATCATAGAAGTAGTGCTAACCAAATATATTATTCTTAATTCTTAAGACACCTTGACACATTATTAAAATTCAACTTCTTGCTGTATTCTGTTTAGTGGGAACAATTAGAGAGCACTGGAGAGAAACGATTAGCTTTTACTCATAAAACAGACCAAGCAAAGCCTTTGAGTCTGTGAAGTAACATTAAGACTCTACGAAAAGCCTCATGAGTGATATGGTTGGCTTTGTTTTGTGTCCATATCTGAATGGATTGGTCCATGTTAGAAATAATATTTAATTTTGGAAAAAAAATTAAACTCAACATCATTGAATAAAGATCTAGTTCTTTTACATGAAAGTTATAACTACCTGTGGAAGATGAAAGAAGAAATTGCTGCTTTCACAATAATATGTATAGCCCAGTTCTGTGATTCCAAGGGTAAATGAAATCCTATAATACCTCATCAATTTGTAACCACAGGATCCTTCCAAGTCCTCTAGAGTCTTTTTCAGTTTTAGGAGCTCCTTGCACTGCTACCAACTGCCGCTTTTTGCCATTGCTCAGCCAGTGTCTCCTTTTCCTGAAGTTCTTTTCAGGGAATTCTTGAAGCTGTTTATAGCAGCTTCTAGTGCTTTATCTGCTTAGGGATGGAGAACTCATTCATCTCTCTGATGATTCCCTACTTTGTACCTGATACATGGTACCAAAGGAAGCACAAAAGATTCAGGGAGGTGAGTCATTTAATATGAACGTTCATTTCACAAATTTTGAAGATAATTTAAAATTATTAGTTTTTGATAGAGCATTGAGTTAGATTGATAGAGATTTTAAATATTTAAAATCTCCAGAATTTGGAAAACATCAATGATTTTCATGACATATTCATTACCTTAGGTTGTTTGGACATCATCTTGTGATATACCTCATGTATTTTACATCATAGAACCTGTTAAGCTAAAGCTATTCTATGTCCAGGGTAGGTTTTACTTTTAGATTTTGACATTATGCCTTTAATTTTCTCAGAGACAGTGCCAATGTTACAGGATTACCTTAACTGATAATGACTTCGTCTGATGTTCTGAAACATTTCAGAAGGAGCATGTGATAACCTTCGATTTTTTTCTAATAAGGTAAACCTTTGTAGTCAAATAACTTGAAATTTTATAGCCTCTCTTCCACAATTCTTAACAATTTATATTTTGGGGGGTCTAAATTTTCTAAGTAACCTATACCACCTGACTTATGAAATGAGTTAGGGATTGTCATATTATAAGGCTAATAGTTGAGTAAAAACAATTAAAGGAATATCAGGCAATAGGCTATCGCCTTTGCTGCATTAAATCATTGAAGACTGAAAATCAGCTAGTTAATATCATTAGAAATAATATGCCACAGGTGTTCAAAATATATTATTGAAATATATATCTGTCAGTCAGGGACATGTACATTATAATCATGTTTTTTTTTACAGTTGTTTGTCTCAAGATAGAGGAGAAACTAGCATCTGGAAACATGAGCTTGGTTTTACAGTGATGTGTGTGTGCGTGTGTGTGTGAAATTAGAAAAGAGGTCAAAAACAACTAAAATGAAGTCAAATCAGAACAAGTCCTGGGTACACATGCCATAAAATCTTAAAGAGTATATCCCATATGTCAATCCAGGTAGACTCAGCACACCATTATCGAAAGACTTAATATTTAAACAGAATAATTCGACGAATATTTTATCATTGCTTTCCACCTTATTTTTTATTACATTTTTTCAGCGACATTCATGGTTGTTGATCTCTTTTAGATTGCTTTAATGATGAGAATGAAGCCTACAGTGGGGATGGGCAGGAGGAATGTGGAAGGGGTGGAGTGAGAGGCAATTACCTGAATTAGAAAATTTAATGGCAGCAATTGCTTAGCAATTATTTCCTAAAATTAAAGTGTACATAGTTTTAACCTGATTCCAGAAGTAATGATCATCAATGAAATAACCTTAAACAATTACTGAAACATATGTGTATTTTACTATATGAATTTTACTTTAACAGTAGACCATGAGTGTGACTAGTCTCTCCAGAACTTTAGGAAGCAAGTTCTCAAGCAAAACTTTTTACTCTTGCTGTTTAAAGATGTGGTAAACTTTTCTTTCTTTTTTCTTGGTACATTTTCACTCTCATCTGTGTATGCGTCTGTGTCAGTCTGTGTGCTGATGGGGCATTTACTGTGTATGATATTTATACAATTGAAGTTATTTGTCATTCCTAAAACTCTTAACGGAAAACACACATTAAGCTGTATTAATAAATGCAAATGTTTTCATACTCTTGTAACACCTTGAGGGTGACATTTTATTTTCCTAATGACAAAACACATCGTTTTTTAAATTTCCCAAAGTGACATAGTGTTCTACATTGGTCTGGGACATCCAGAGATGAGCTGGCATTTTTGACACTGTAGATTCCATATCTCAGAAGGATTCGGGAGTCCTTTATTCTGTACCCTAGGAAACACACTGTGCTTGAATCTTTGAACACTGTCACATGTACTTGTTATTCAATTCCCAAAGAATAGTTACTTACACATCGTAAATGAATTTCTTTCTACACATCAGTCTTTTTAAAACATGTAAAATACAGCAGATTAAGAATTATTTTTATTTATTATGATTGATATTCTCTACATTAATTTAGAATTGAATATACATATTCAGAGATAATGAAGTAAGTTTTCTCCCATAAATAACAAATTAAAAGGTAAAAAGGACATTTAAACATTGGTAAATTAAGATTATTTTAAAATTTATTGCACAGAAAATTGAGAAAAAGCCTCTGTAGCTTCTGGAAGGAGAAGTGCTAAATTGTGAATATGGTGCACATGCAAACATGACCCGCTTATATCCGCATATTAGATTTAAAGCCATTTCATTTTTTACAACCTAAAAATATCAATTTCCCTAAAAATCTTCCAATTTTTACCTCACATAACATTTATTTAAAATTCAGTACCTATTAAGTAACTAGCACTGTAATGAAGATTCTCTACTCATCCCAATGCACGATTTGAAAACAAAACAAGAAATATGTGCTCCCATCTAACTTGATGCCTTCCTGGAGGCAAGGAAGTCATCAAGAAACATCTACTTATTTGCTAGTAGTTTGAGAAAGGAGATGGAGGTACCAGCCAGCCTTTACTCCCATTTCCAACCTGTTCAACTCTTAGTCTGATAAACTAAGATCCATACTGAACTCTCCCAGCAAGGAGAAATAGGAATATGGGATTTTTGGCATTCATTCCCTATGGGCACAGATTTTAGTCCAAAAATCTAGAATACAAGAAATTTCATATTTTTTTAAAAGTCATTTAATTCACTTTAGGTCCCGATGTCCAAGTCTATAGTGGGATCATGAAAAAATCTTATCAAGGGCCAGAGATAGACTGGGGAATGAGTGAGTTGTATTTTAAGCCAAGATTTCCTTCTCTTGCTTTCTTTTATTTGCCCTAATAGGGCAATGAGCTAAAGGTTAGAAGTGCTCTTCTAACATCACAGGCACCTTGATGATTTTAGCTCAGCCCTCAGTGCTCTTCTGATCATCTTCAGCTCTGGGCAAATTTTCCAGCCTTTAAAGATTTAACCCTTCCAGACTAATCCAGGACCCTAGATGCGGTAAGTAAATCAAGGCCCAAAAAGCCAGGGAAAAGACTGTTAGTCCACGACAATCATGTCTTTTCTAGTTGTCTTATTCCTAGTTCTCTTAGTAGGTAGCTTTCTTGCATCAACAAAGAAGTAGAATGTAGAGTTTTTCCTTAGTTTTTGAAAACTTTCACATCTTGCTCATAACGCACTCACCTCAAGGAAAGGAGTTCAGAACTTAGACTATAAAGCCAATCCACCTTTTTGAGATAAAAGATAAAATAAGAGTTACATGAGTGATACAACATTGATATTTGCATGTTCACAGAATATTATCCTGGTTAAATTCAATGATTTGTTCATTCACTAAACATTTAATTACTATTTTCCACGTGATGCTAAGAGCTGATAATTCAGTGGTGCACAAGACAGTTCTCACAGAGCTTAGGGTCTAGAAGGAAACTTTTATAATCTATAAGGTTGACAATTGAGCAAATAACTCCTGATTTCTGTGATAACATGCAGCATTCACTTTGTACTTATTCTCAAGATTTAAATCCCAAACCTGAAAACTAAAAGGAAACGATAAATTTAAATCCTGTGTTTTTATCACTTGTAAATTGTATGTTTCTCTTCAATTTTTACTCCAAGTATCAACTTCCAGAATTTGTAGAAGAAAGTCACTTAGGCCTAATTTTGCTACTGATTCCATTAATTTAGATAATTTTGCTACTCATTTCATTAGAATTTTGTGGAATGAGCTATTTTTTAAAATACATGAAAAAAATTTAGTTTAAACTCTGAAAGAGCAATCTTGATTAAAGATAGCCAATTATTAGATTTCAGATACTTTATATTATCACTTGCTCTTCATTTTTTTCAAGCAATTTTATGAGAGAAATATATAGTCTTCGTGGGAAATTTTTCATACAAATTTTTTTCTCTTACTTCAAATCCTATTAAAAGAGATTAACGTAACCAAATATTTTAAAGTTAGCTTAGTATTTATCTAAGCTTATTTTAGAACATCTTTTAAAATATCTTATTTAGATAATTTCTGCTCAAGCAGAGATTCCTGAAATATCAGAGAAATGTGGTATTTAAGAGAAAGAAAATAGTTTGGTTTTAGTCTTGAAACATAAGATCATTCATGTATTTTAAATGAGTATCTTCTCTAATCATTCATCTTTGCAATAATTATAAAGTGATAATTGAAAACTCAAAGTTTTGTTTGCTGGATGATATTTTAGGGCTACTTTTCCCAGAACATTGACATCAAATCTAACAAGTAGCCGAGAGATTTAGCTGAGGATACAAAAAAGAGCCAACATATTTGAATATATTCAATTGACTAAAGAATGAGAGAGGGTTTATATTTCATTTTATATCCAGTCAGAAAAATGACAATGGATATGGTGGGATTTGTGTTACTACTTTGGGAGAAAATTTACTAATAGTGCTGGTGTCCAATGAGTTGATAGTGAAATTTTTCAGGCTTATTACTGAGATTTTGAGTCAAACCACTTCCTTATTAAGACTTTGCTTAAAGGGTGAGAGTTCAGCCCAGTTCTTTTACATAAAGTTCTTAGCTTGATGAAAAGCAAAATCATAGTTTTTAGCATCATAAATTAGTGACATTGAACAGTTTCCACCTCTGCAACTTTGCTGTGAGGAATGCAATGACAGATTCTGAGCTGTGTTTGCCTATGAGATGATTTCCTTGAAGTCCCGTAATGAGTTGTTTTTGGCAGGATTAATGAGTATTATAATGGTAAATGGATGTTTGCAGCTCAGTTGTGTTCCATCACGGAGTAACATGGGGTTTCTGGTCCCTTGGAGGCCATAATTGGTGGCATTAATGCAGTTTTTAATTACACTTCTTGAAAAAAAAATGAATTGGAACCAAAACAAAAGCTAAGTGATCATCTCTCTGCTGTTTCACATGGTATAAACAGAAGACTGTTCCTATCTCTGATATCTATCATTTGAATTACAGTCTCCCAATAGAACATATGCAGTATATTTCAATGATGATTTTATTTAGAAGAGGCTTCTTTGCCTTTATTTTTCCTCATTCCTATGTACTAAAGCAGCTTTTATTATATGTATATATATAATATTTGCATATATAATATAGATCTATATTATACATGAATGTGAAATCTGTACGTAATTTAAATGTATACATATTATAAATCTAGGTGACAGCAAAGATAAAATAATAGGCACATTTCTTATATTTATAACCTGACATTTGTTTCCTAATACTTACTGTTAGTATTGAGCAATATAAGTGTGATTAATTCTCAAAGCTCTATGAATGAACTAGGATGCACTAAGCCATTTTTCTTTTCTCCTTGCACACACGTATGTGAGAAATTACTAATAGCTGCTGTTTCAGCGTATCCCATCTTCGCAGTATTATGTTTGTTTGTAGTCTGTAGTGGCTAGCCCAACACTGATCTACAGGATAAAATGTGCAAAGTATTCTATGAGAAGAAAAATATTTCATAAGGTAATGTGGTATATTACCATCTAATATATATCATCTAATATACCAGCCATGCCATCTAAAAACATTGAAAAAAAAGAGAACAAAATGCATGTAAAAATGGAATGTTTAAGTAGATGTTCAATACCAGGTAAAAGGGTAAATACTAGCAGTGAACATATATACCATATTACTATATATATATAAAAATATATATATGGTATGTGTATACATATAGTATATGTATATATACACACACTATATATAGAGAGTAAAATAATGTAAATTTTAATTATCCACAGTATCAGCCATTTATTCCTAATCTATTTATAAATAGCCTAACTATATTGGTTACTATATATTTCCTTCCTTCAATAATATAATCATCATTTAACTTTTCTATATTTTTAAATAAATCACATGGCAAAATATCAGACTGTGGTTAATTAAATGGTTAGGAGAATATATAAACCCTTGAGATTAACTAATCCTTTTACCTTATATGTTCTTGCTGAAGTAAGTCAGTATAGGGGCTATTCTTTATTCTTCATAGCCCTTCTAAAAGATATTCTTGGTATCTGGGTTATCCTTGAATTAACAGTACAAGGGCAGAAATGCATCTGGATCAGTGGCAAGCAATTATATCTATGGAAGAGGACAAAAAGCCAAAAACCATAGAATTACTCCTATATTTATGTTTGAGTTTTGGTGAGATTTAGACATCCGCACATCTTCGAATTGCCCGCATTTGAAAAAAGAGAGCGGCCTTTCTTTACTGTGTGTCTTTGACGCTTATTATCTGTGTCATTTTGACTCTTGCCATCATATAAAATTCTTCATAAATAGTCTCAAACATTTGGTTGCAGGGTTTTCCACAGTTCTATAAAACAGTTGAATTTTCTATTTGTAAGGAAACAAACAAACACAGATAGAAAGCAGACTAGCAAGTAAACCAAAATGCCTCTCCGTGGTATTTATAAATAGGAACTTCAGAGTTTGAAAACTATGGACCAAGTGTTCTGTCAATGGCTGCAAATTTTTAACACATCACCTACCAGAGAACCAGGCAGTACCCAGCCTTGGTTTTATGCAACTCCATTCTCTTCGTGTTCATGATGATTGAGTATGCTGAAGTTGCTTTGTTTTTTCTTTAGAAGAGTGATGATAGTGATTAATTCAGTTGATGCATCATTGTCCCATCCCCACCACTTTAGTAGTTTCCACAAAATGTCTTAAAATAACTAGACAGCATCTATACATGTGAGAATTCTGTGTGCTTTTGCATATTATCATTCTATCTAAATCTGATGCTGATCCTGTCAGCTTTGCCATCTAAAAACACTGAAGAAAAAAAAAAGAGAACAAAATTCACATAAAAAATGAAAGTTAAAGATGTTTAATACCAGGTAAAGGGGTAAATACTAGCAGTGAACATTTTTCCCTAATTATTTTTTGTGTGATTTTTTAAAGTGATTTGACATAAATTGTATAACATAGTTTCTCCATTTTCTAATATAATAATAACAATAAAAATAATGTTAACTTTTCTTGAGTTTATTCTGTGCCAAACACTTTTACATTTATTTTTTTCTCACACAATTTTTTGGGATAGGTGTTAGTATTTTCTTCATGTTATGGATTAACAAACTGAAGCATAGACAAGTTGGGCTAATTCCCCAAGGTCACACATGCTTTAGCAGAGGTGCAACAGAAGTCCATTCTGCATGACTCCACTCTGGTCACACTTAAAACTTCTATAATGCTACTGGTGAGGAATAGAAATAATAGCAAAACCACAGCAAAACTTCAGTGATATTTTTAGTAGCACTGTTCAGTTACAGAAATTAAATGCATTAATAGGATCTTAATAATCTTAATTGCTTTAGTGGATCTTAGAGATTACATAATACACACAGTTCACTTGTGATGTAAAGAAATGAATTTTCAGAGTTTAGATGGGGCAAGAAGCCAAGACACAGCTGCAGCCATTGCCTTTTTTCCTGTGGGCTCAGCCCACTCATATATGATCACAGGCTCAGCCCCAGTCCTTGTGTGGAAATTTTAATGAAATCCACTTCTAAAGACCACTGCGTGTAGGGCAAGATAGTATAATGGTGAGCGTTGGACTTTGACGTGGGCAAATTTAGAGTCTAAACTTAGCTCTTCTACTCATTAGCGTCTTGGCTATGGGTAAACTGGTTAATACCTATGTGCTCCCGTTTATTTACCTGTAAAGTCAGGAAAATAGTATTCCTCACAGGGTTGTTGTAAAAGTTAAATACTGCATTTGAAGTATTTAGCCACTCACAGTAAGCATTCAATAATTAGTATATTTTTATTAAGCATAACTTTTCATTAGGGGGGATATTACACAACAGTTATCACAATATATCTACCCTTTGTTTTTCAAAAACAGTCTTAAGCAGATGTTTAAAAATGAAATTGAAATGACTTCTGTCTCAGATAACATGATTATACTACAAACAGTGACGTTTTAGAATTCAAAATTTGGTGGTGTTAATGCCAATCTAGTCCCCAAATGTCTCTACCTGATTGAAGCCTGTGGCTGGTTTGTTGTCAGATGTTCTTTTTGAAAACATTTTAATCGATAAAGAATTTTGAAAAATTAAGAAGCATATTTGCACATAATTTATCATTGATGAGTAAAGTCAAAGATCCTAGACAGAAATGACAGAGATTTGAGTTTGAATTCCAGCTCTTCCACTTGTTCGGCCTCAGGCAAGTGCTTACCAGAACTGAAACACAGTTGCACCAGATGTAAAAATGAAAAAATAACCTATACTTTGCAGGGTAGTAGTGACTATTAATAATAATATATGTAAAAGGCCTAAGATAAGGCCCGGGACTTAGTAGGCACATAATAAATGGTAGCTATTAATGTTGTTAATATTTCTTGTCCAAGGTATGTGTAAATCATTAATAATGCTAACCTATCACTCATAATTTCAGTTGTGCAAATTATATACCTATAATTTTATAACATGTATTTTCCTGGAAGCAATGAATTTAGTCATTGTGATTATGCACTATTCGAAGGAAGACAAAGATAATTATTACTTTAAAAATATTATTTTGTAGATGGGTGTTCAGTTCTTTCTGTTTATTTAGAAAGGAGGAAAAATTGTTTTCAAGTAAGTTAATATTTTTTGCTAAAAATAACTGTAAACTTTTGACTTTTTCTGAGTGAACCAAGGTTATAGTTAAATGTACCTATAAAACTGATAATAAAAAGAATTAATGATTTTTTTAATAAAGGACATTTGTTTAATTTATAAAAGTATATTTGAGAAGTTGGAAAAATTAAGTTATAAAGTTTCATTTATATATATTCCTACTCTAAAAATCTTAAAATATCAATCCCAGTATTATATAATCTCTTAATATATATTTAGTTTTAAAAAGTCAAATTTTAGCACTATGCATTTACTTATACAAGATTGGTTAATATATAACTTACGACCTGTAAATGTTTGAGATAAAATAATATTATACATTTTATTATATATTTAAACTATATGGCTAAAAAATTTTGGCTGATCCTGATATTATATAGTAAGTTTTAAAAATGAATTTTAGAAGCTAAAATATCATTTCCCTGAAGTCATTTACAACATCGAATTTTAAGACATGCAAACTTAAAAACAGTAATTGCATCACGTGACCTATCAAATTATAGTGAATATAGCCACAGTTTTATTTTTAGTAAAAGAAGTTTCATGGTATGAAATCCCTGAGTCTCTACACTTAAGTAAAAAATCATTAAGTAGAACTCTGAATATCATAGATCAAATAATACTAAGAGAAACTAATGAATAACATTTTTTTGCATTGTCTATTTAAAGTTACCAAAAACTTTAAATTTTAGATACCAGAATGCATTAAAAAAGTAAAGCTTGAGTAGTTTCATGGGATAATCTAAGATCAAAACTCTAATTTTGTCTTGGGGACTTTATATCCATATTGGGAATATAAACGTTATATTTCAGTTTACAGGATATAGAGTGCGATCGAAATTTTTTTCTTGCTCTCCAAAAGAATGATGGCTCTAAGCAGAGGTCCCAGCATATCCTTTATAAAGAAAACTTCTAATAAATCTTTGCTGAGTGAATATTGAATATGTTTTTATGTCATCGACTGTATGTTGATGTGAGTTTATGACATAAAAAAGAAAATGAATTGAGGCAATTTGGAGCTTTTAGTAGACAATTGTAAAAATTAAGATAATCTCTTGATTTATGATTCTGAAATTAATATTCATGTTCTCCAAATATAAATAAATTCTATCTTACCCCCTTGTTTTTTGGAACTATCTGATTTCTACAAGAATTAGGCTTTTTTTTCTTTTTTTTAGATAGATGTTAGATTGATAAATAGATAGATAAGGGTAGATTTAATTGATGTATTTTCAGTCCTTGCTTTTAAAAGACTTTTCTCTGAAAGATAAGGTCAGAACAGATTTGCTAAGGAATCAAAGGTATTCTCACAGATTATTCTTTGAGAATATCGTTTCATAAAATATGGGAAAAGGCATAACAAGCTATTTATGATTTTGTATGTTTAGATATTATATCAATGGTTGAAATGTCTTTTCTTTTAATATTCTTTTATTATGGCTGAATAGATTAATTTTTTCTTTCCTCTATAAGCACTCAGAAATGCAGGAGAGAAAGAACATTACTGGGAGACCAGTAAGACTAGGTTACTTTCTGCTCCTGAGAAGAACCTATTCACTTTTCTCTACTCTTGTTGGTACGTCCTGTAAGATACTCATTATTGGTCCTATATTAAAGACAAGAAACATTGTCTACTTCATTTTATACTTCTGTACTTTTCATTTTGTTCTTTCATAATCATGCCTTTTCAATATTCCAATTTATTCTCTTTTATCCACTCTGTCAGCTAAGTTGGGTTATAGCAGATCAAATCAGGAATGGTCTGCCCTTTCTTTATGGCACTTGATTGGTATTCAAAGCTCTCCTATATTGGAAATAGCCAATTATCTGATAAGGTTTATAAATTAAGACTTAAATTTAAAAATGGGTTTATGTAATGGATAAACAGATTTTACACCATATATAAACTAATGACCATATTTATGAATCAATTAAGTTAAATATAACAGTGTGTAGCATAGGTTCTAATTTCTTCTTTTAAACTCCCATACAATGAATTATATTTGGTATTCTCAATAGAACTCTTTTAGCCCATTTTCTCATGGGGTGGGGGAAAAATTATAGATTGCCTTTTTTTCAGTGTTCCATTTTTAACAATTTAAGGTCTTTGCTGCTTCCACTGCTAGCCCTTTTATCTCCTTCCACTTTTCCCTACACAATTTCTCTCTAGAAATGCCACACTAAATGGGCTGTCCTCCATTATTTTCCCACCACTGCCTCTCATTAAGGCCACTGTCTCTGGGCTCTCTTTGTGTCCATTTTGCTCTTACTTTTCCTGTGGTCACTACATGGCCCTGGTCTGTGTTTCTCACCTCCTCACTCCAGCTTGTGTGCTCTGTTGCTGGTTGTACTTTAAGGAAGCTTTTTTTTACTTAAAGACTCCACCATGGCCAACATGTCACTTAGGTTCATTGATTGTGCTAATTTCATTTTTCATATCTTCTGCGAGATAGGACCATTTTATTTTCTTTTGAATGCTACATTAACCACCATTTTGAAAGGAAGAGATCGACTTTCCAGGAGAGTGTCAGCACTAAAAATTATCACCCATGGAAATGAAAAGTTATTTTTTGGTAGGGTTCTGCCATTTTTCTCTCTTTGATGAAATCCTATGACACTCAAAGCTCCAAGACTAATCAAAGGGAGCACTTGTTTCAGGAGCTGTGGGAGCTGACCAAAGAGCTTTTATTTAATCCCTTATGGATTACAGGGCAGTAATGTAACATCCCATGCCACCCCCAGTTAGTGGGCACCTGGTATAAAGTCAAGATTTTCTAGGCACTAAAAATTCCAGTATCTAGTGGTGCTACACATGGTTGTTATAAACTTGATTAATGGAGACAGAAGACTGTAGTATGAGTGCCTGCTTTATGCTTTAGTGTTCTTCCTCAGAATGATTGCCATATCAAGTGACAGTTCTCTAACTTTACAATTAGTTAAAATGAAAGGTATAAGAACTATTATTCTATAAGATTTTGCTTTCAAATTTAGTATTTTTTTTCCTTTTGTTTTTACTTAACCACATCTTTTGAATATTTTTCTCATAAATAAAGAAAAAGTGCAAAAAGAAATACATAAAATGTGATATTTTGGGGGGAAAATTACCTTTAGATTCCATATAAATGTATCTTACAAAAATATTCAGTCATTAAAGATTAATTGATTGTCTCCTACTTGCCAAGGACTTTTCTGGATCTTAGGGCTGTAGAATAAAGAATAGTGACAAGATTTCAATATTTTGGCAACATTGACAAAGTCCTAGAGGAAATGGAAAAGATAATACACAAAATAAATTAATAAGATGCTGTGGAGACAATGGTTTATGAGATGATGGAGGAGTGAGTGCTAATTTTGATTTAGCGTTCAGGGAAAATTCACTAGAGAGATGATATTTGAGCTGATGACTGACATAAAAAAAAGGAATCTGACATAAAAAATATCTGGGGGCACTAAATCTGATGCAAAGGCTCAAATGTGAACATGAGCTTAGAGTGAAGAACATAAAGAAGGTGTGTCTAGAGTAGTGAGAAATTTGAGCTGTGTATGAGAGAATCAGAAATTTGATGATGTAGGTTATGGTAAGGAATTTGGATTTTATTAAAAGTGCAAAGGAAAGCCATTGGAGTTTTTGGCTGCTATAGGAATAATGGAGTATAGAGGTTTAGGCTTTTGAATGGATATGAAAATATAAACATATAAAGAAATATATTATAGCAATATAATGAGAGATCATGGAGATTTGTATTAGAGAAGTATTAATGGAAGTGGAGAGACCTGAACAGATTCTAGACACATTTTGGAGGTAAAGATGACAGATATTCTTGATGGATTGGATATGGGGGCCAAATGGGGAGTAGTGAGGGAAGAGAAGGCATCAAGTGTGATTCCTAGAATTTGAGATCAAGCATCAGGGTGGATAGTAAGACTTTTTCCTGAGATGGGGTAACCTAGATGAGAACTGCTTTTGAGGGACTAATCAAGTAAGCACTGGAGATACAAATTTGGAGTCACTGGAAAGGCCATAAAGGAGGATGTCAATGGCATATAGATGGTATTATTTAAAGCTTGTATTGTTAAAAGAATAGTGAGGTAAGCATTAAAAGAGATTATGCTAAATAAGGAGTATTCTTCTCTCTTAGCCTAAGGCTTGCTAAAGATAGTCTTTTAATAAAGTCAGTTTAAAAACAGTTAATTTCAGAATTATGTGATATGTATATCTAACTTTTTAAGAAACTGCTGAGCTGTTTTCCAAAGAGATTGTAACATTTTACATTCTTACCAGCATATGTATTGGAATTTCGAATTCTTCCACATCCTTGTCAACACTTGGTATACCTTATTGAAAAACATAAAACAATAGAAAAGTAGTTATTTTATTACATTACATTTTTAAATTTTAGTAGATACTATCATTGACACTGAACCAGCGTAAAATTCTTAGGATAGCACCATGGTTTTCTCACTTCTGCAAAATAACTTAATCGTACTGCTATTGGGGAGTTAAGTATTAAAAATTATATTGACCCTCTCTTCAATCTATGGTTATATTGCAAGAGTTTCACATACATCCCAAAATATAAAATATTGAGCAATGTGATAGAAGAAGTTCTTTGTAGAATATAGCTTTGTACACTGACTTATTTAGTTGCTTGAAAAAGTCTCAGTGTAGAAGAAAAATGGTGATTAAGAGGAAGTGACTACTTCAAAATATCCAAAGAATTAGAGGATATACCTCCGACCTAAAGAATCTAAATATAAAAGTTGAAACATAAAGAAGACATTAACATTTTTCTTTTTTATTCACTCTTCCAAGAAGCTCAGAACCAAATTTTGAGTTCAGATTCAGAACATTTACTATTATTATGTTTAAATTTCCATTTGGTCTTCAGGAATGATATTTTCCTACTTATATTCCTTGTTTTTATACTGAAAGAGATAATCTACTAAAAATAAAATAAAAAAATTTTCAAGTGCCCCAATAAATAACACTAAAAAGCTCGTATACAAAAAGAAGTATTAAAAGAATCCTTGAGGAACTTCCACCGAATGAATTTATTCTAGAGTTTGATTTACCTTAATTAATTACAAAATAAATATTTAAGATACTTAATGTATATCTTAACTATATCTTAAGACTGTTGGTGAATTGATACTTGTTGACATTTAGTGATTATTGGTAAAGTATAAGAATTATTTACCAATCAGATGAAGATAAAATGTAAATTTGACTAAAGCATATTAAGTACCTACTTTAAAAATTAGAAATGATCATTTTGCCTACTTTATACATGAGGATATAGAAGCTGAGTGTTTATCCTATACCAAGCTAATATAGGTTGAACCATTTGTAATTGTGATAGTCAACTGTTTTCAACCTATAAAAACAGGGATTAAATATGATTTGACCTAATATTAATTAGTAGTGAACCCAGGTCTCCTGATCTCCAAGCCTGTGATATTTCGTCAAACCAGGGTAATATTTCACAGATTTCTCATTATTAAAAAAAAGAGAATCCACCAATGAATACTGGCCCTGGGACCCTTAGACTTACTGTTTTGATAGATAATAAAAGAACCACAACCATTAGGTGCATAAGAAATGGCTACACATTTTTTATGGTAACTTTTGAATAGCTATAGTTAAATACTAGTTTCAGTAAAATATATTTGTAAAGGATCCTGACTAGGCAGAAACTGATAGCAGCACTGATATTTACTGTCTTGCTAATTTTGCATGTAACTCCTTATTTAAATCATTGCAATATTTGAAAGAAGATATGTAAAGATTTAGAGATAGAATGTAAGAATTTACTCATTTTGACATCATTATACTAGCAGCCTTTAAATACAGCCTCGATACATATAACAAAATGAAGCATACACCAGTTTCCTCCCCTTCAATACAGGGGACAATTCTGTTGTAGAAATTTAAGTTAAATTAACTGTACATTTCTTACAGCAGACTGAGATTGAGTGACCTCTCTTCAGGAAATGAAATCCCCATGATTTCACTTTAGCCTCTGATAATAGAAATTATCCTTTCTTCATATTAGCAGTATTGTTTATTTTATTCAGTGGATGTTGCAAATTTAGCATCTTTTAAACATACATACTAACAACAATAAAGTATTCTCTTGCATTCAAGTGTGATTCTTTTGTATATAAGACCCCAACTGAGTTGTGAATACCCATTTAAAATGTCCTTCTAAATGATTATAATGACAGGGGAGTTGAATAGTCAGTGAAATTTTCTATTATTTTATCTTGTGTGCATTTTCATTAATAATTTATCGATATAAAAAATAAGAATGTTTTACCTCCACAAATTTGTATCTGTAATTTTTTTCTCTGTGCACAGACATATTGAGGATGCTACTCGGCAGTACTGATTGAATATTTATTTAAACAAATATCAGTATAACCCAACTAGCTGGAAAATCCATGAGTTTGGTTTTGATAGCAGAGCATTTCTCAACAATTTATGTGTGCATGCAAATTTTGGTGCTTTGGATATAGGCTAAAGTATTTGCTTTATATGTATTATTTTGTTTGAATACAAGAAAGCTGGTTTGATTTGTATGTTTCCCCCTTATAGAATTGTTCCAAGGCTCTGTCAGAGATCACGTAGAGTAATTTTTCCCATCAATCTTTGCTGTGCAGCCATGCACGAATGCAGTAGGAAAAAGGGGGCAGAAATCAAATCACTTAATTGCAGCATTTTTCATCTACATCTTTTGTTTTATGGTGGTAAAGGCCCCGGAGTAGCCTACCATGATTCATGGCTGTCACTGCTGCCGTTAGCAGTTCAATCCTTCATTCTAGGCATTTTGGTACTGAAAGTACCTACACAATTACTTTGATGAATATGACTTGTTTGTTTTTTCCCCATTTTTAGCAGAGAGTGGTTGTGCTTAATACAGACATTTAAATAAGATAGTATTCGTGCCTATTGCATGTGCACTGTATTTCAAAAGTTGTGTGTTGAGTTTAACAATAATATTGCCATTGTCACCCAAATATTTAAGTTACTGAGCTTATGGGCTTTTACTCCTATTTTTATGTTTATATAATGGGAAGGCCTTAAAATAACCCCCACTCTATATAAAAGGAATAACTCACCTTTAAAGATCTACAAGGCTGTGACAGATTCCTATGAAATCTCATTTAAAAAAAAAAGTCATTTCATGAGTGTGGCATTACAAAGCCAGCAAACTAGTCTGCCTCTGCATTTATGCCTAGTTGATCATAAAATAATAACATTTTTGGAAATATATGCATGCATCTTAGAAAGTGACTTATAATATTTGCATATTTGGAGAAAATGTCAGTGATGTCAGCAGGGGTTCTGAGAGTAGCTAAATGAGCAAGCTTTTCAAAAATTGCTATTTTATCAGCTATGCACTGTCAGCACAAAATGCAACCTCTTTAAGAAAGAGACAAGAAAAAGGCAAGTGATTTAATTTCTTCATTAGCTTACTTGCAATTGAATTACTGGTACACCTAACAGCAGAGAACTGTATTCTGTAAGCTTGAGGAAAACCATTTAACATCCATTTTGCCCTCATGACAAATGTGTTAGAAATTTTGAGACTCCACCCTTCTCCAAAAATGAAATGAAATTGAAGTTCTACTGATATTGGAGAAAAGGGCAATTTTTCACCTCCTTACCCCTCTACCCTGGTACCATGGTTGAAGCTAATGTTTTTTGTTCTTTTGGGTTTTTTTTTTTTTTTTTATAGTCTTTCTTGTTCATTATTTTAATTTCTTTGTTTACTTTTTGGCTTCAGGCTCTAAATACATGTTCTGCATAATATGTTCATGCTAAATTAATGTGTATACAGCTTGGAGATAGAACATGTCTATTATTACCTAGCAATGATAACAGTGTTCATTTTATTTGCCAAAATAGATTAATAAAGTATTTCAGTAGACATTTCAGAAAATCATCTCATGTATAACTACAAATAAACCTCAGAAATGAAAATTCCAAAACATATTCTTAAAACAATGACCATTAAAACTAACCTGATTGCAAACCCTAAGTGCAATCACATCTTAAATCCTCTAAATATGTACTTAATGTGTATTTATGACTTGTTGTCTTTGTCTTGTCATAACATGGCCTATCTAAATTTCAAAATAAGGAAAATGAAGAATTTCTTATCTTCATATGTTCGTATAGAAAAGTGGCAGAATGTAAGAGTTTTAATTTGTTCTAACGAGGATTTATCTTTTGGACTCTTTTCACATCTATTAAAATGTTTCAACTTTAGGTCAATGTTTGATGATTCACATTTGATGATAATAATTTATCTCTGTGAAGTACGAATGCTTGGATGTTATATATATGTAAGAATTGAAATAAAAAACATTTTAAACTGAAATATGAAGTTAGAAGCAAGAATTAATCATCAAAGCAGGAAATTGCTTTGTACTGTAGTGAACTTAAGAGCCCTAAAATCTGATTCTAATTACTGATCAGTTAGGGATGCAAGGATACAAAGTGGTTTTAGCGGAGATGAACATTTTATATTTTAATAGTATTTTTGGTCAATGTTCAAATTCTTTCCTGGGTACCAAGGATATATATGTTATGTGTACACTTTGAAAATGTATGTGCTGTGTGTAAGAGCTCATTCCTTCACTGAAAGAGTAAACTATCTGATCCTAAAAGTAACTGCAAACATTTAAATTATTGAAATCAATTTGCGTTATCATGTTAGGACTTAAACATGCCACAAAGTGACAATTCTAATTTAATTCAAGAGAAAAAATTCCAGGTGACCCTTGCAGTAAAATTATAAAGACTGAGGGAGAAATCCAGAAAAGTTAATTGATTCCTTTGTTGGAGGACTCAGAGATTCAGAGGCAAAAGGTCAAATTATTTTCAAATTGGATTCAGTTCAGCTTGTCCATTAGACTTGGTAAAGGGGCTTTTCCTCCAAATCCTTATTTCAACTTTCCCTAAAAGCAGGTGCAGAGGAATGTATCATGTGGTCCAATTAAGTTCTTAGATGGTAGTTGTTTAAGGTTAGGTAGAATCAGACACCATGACAGAGTTTGAGAGATCAAAACTTGTGAAGGGAAGAGGAGCAAGTAAGACTGGGTAGAAGAGGAAGTGGAATGGCCATGCATGTTGGGATAAAGCATCATCAACAAATCTGGAACGATGCTGGTAAGCGAGGATTGCGTCTCAAGATGTTGTGAATTGGATGGGAATGGTGGGACTTCTGGCCCCAACAACAGATGGGTGTTACCCCTTAGCAGAAGGTTGGGGCTGTCTGCTGGATGCAAGTCCTGCAGCTGGGAGCATGGCTTTCTTATGCGGGAACTGAGTGGCGCATCTTCACGCCAAACATAGTAGTTAACAAAATTACACTTTTTTTTTTTTTCTTGTGGAAATTGGCAGAGTCTTTAATATGTATTGGAATATTTATCCTTGTGAAACTTCAAAAGAGGTTGTGATATGTAGTGTTATCCAAAGTATATGACCTCAGAACCTAATTTTTTTTTTTTCCTCATTAAGCATCTCACAGAATTAGTGTTCTGTAGATTCTACTCTTCTAACCACTTTCCTAGTTTGAAGCTAATTTTTTCAGTTTCTAAATTATTTTTTCCTTCTTTTTTTCTTCTTCCTCCTCATCCTTAATTTCCATTTTTGCCAATATGCCTTAATTTATGGCGCAGTGTTACCCATAACACGTATTGCTTTGCTTTATAAGCAAAACTTTTAGATTACATAATATAATAGGGAACCTATGTGGTAACATTGATTAAGAAATCCAGGAATAATAGAAATAGATTTTGGAATAGGAAAATTTGGAAGAAAAACATTCCATGTGATTTTCTATAAATGTATAAATATAAAATGCTAAAACATAAGCTGAAGTGACTGTGTACCTTCTGGTGAAAACAGATCTTCAAATTGTTGCTACTTAAAAGATAACATTTCTGTCTTGGTCATGAAATATGTCCATGAAAAAGTAATAAATGAATTTAATATCATGTTAATATACAATATAAATTAGCTACATTCTGTATACTGTTTAATTCTTGTATTATAAAAATTAGCTTTATAATATTTTAAAAGCCCAATATATTAGAATTCTAAAGATGGTATCTCTTTTCGGGAAAATTTTTTTTCTCATAGCTCTTGGTATGGTTTACATTTTAAAAAATTGTGAAATTGGAGAAAGCATATGGATTAGAAACTCATTGAATACCTAATGTTTTCTGTTGATTCAACAAAACCTTAAATTCAATTGATCATTTGAACATGATTATATAATATGTTTTGATAAAGTATAAGTTCTACATAATATATTATCTATTCTAGGAGAACAATATTGGAACTTTTAAGGAAATAATGTCTCTTCTCAATAACTAGATACAGAATAACATGAAAAAGTTCTAACTTAAATTTGCAAAGTAATGGGATTAATTTATCATAGAGCCCAAAGCATGCAGTATTACCAAATTTTTCAGTATTTCACCATGCTTATCCTCATTTTTTTCTACCTATAAGAGATGTGAGGAATTATTGTGCTTATGCTTAAAACTGTCTTCCACACAATTAAATCTGGGTTTCAAAATTTCTCATATTAGAAAAACTTCATGTATCCTGGGTGCAAGGGCAGGTAGAGGCTCTGTTTGATCCTTTCTGGACTAGTGTCTCAGTAATGCTGTATCTTCAGAGTAAAGGCTAAATCATAGCATAGTCACTTTCTTAACATAAAACTTCCTCAGAATCCCATTTAGATCCCTAAAATTCTTATTTGAAATCCAGAATTTTAAAACATTTTATTTTCTTTTTTTCTACAGTAGGCTCAACAGAGATCCCCTACTGGTATTTTCATTGAGTATTGAGCTTAAAGTGGGCACAGCCTTGATCTAATGTACAATGCCAATTAGAAATATGTCTGTTTTTGCTTTCTTTACATACCCTTCATTTTTAGTTTCAGTTGGCTAATGCCAGAAATGCAGCACACATATTTCAATATCTGGTTATGAGAATAAAAAGCACACAAACAAAAAACCCACCATATTTTATAACTTTAAAATATCGTTCAGAATGCTTATCTTGTGCATAAGATGGTCTCCCTTACTCTACATTCTAATTAAGTAGAGCAGTAAATCAAAGCATGCTGGATGTTTTGTGAGGAACAGCTGGATTAAAATGTGTTTGAGAATAGGGCCTGGTGTCTTGGATGCCTTTTGGCAGGCTGCCTGCACTGGTGCAGCTACAGAGTACTGGAATGCTTGATAATTTCAGGGCAAGTTCGTTTTCCATGGCTTACAACCTGCTTAATGCAGGGAAGAAAGCTTGTAACTGTTTTGCCATCTCATCAGTATGTGATACAGAATAATCACAGTGGTTACCTAACAGTGATGGAAAGCCTGAGCAGCAAGGGAAAAGGGAACTGCAAATCTGACTGAACATGGGCATTTCAGGTTCGGAAATATGTGCTACCTACTAAAATGAGCTATCGACTAATTCAGGAAGAAATGTTGTATAGACTTAATGTTCATCTTCATCCACACTATAATGAGAAGGATTAGACTGGCTTCCATATGTGGGATATTTATTTCAGCAATACAAGAAAATATATTCCCCTAATATTTTTTCTGTACGCACAAGGCCCTAAATTTTACAGATGTGATTAATGTTTTAATTTGCTGTTCTAGTTGGATACAAGTTTACCATACAATATAAATTACTTACAAAGAAATTTGCTTATATGGAGCTTAATTCATAAGCTGTTTAACCACCTTGTGTGGTATTGCTGCTGTTTCTCTATGGGACTATGCAGCTATGTAGCTTATTTCAAAAATAAAAGCAATCATCCTATAAAATATTTTTAAATTATTTAAAAATAATATATACCCAAATGATTGTCATTTAGTTAAATTTTTAAAAGTAACCTCAAATCTTAAAAATTAAATCCAGGCTACATTTTTTAAAAATTCCAAATAAGCCAGATATGTTTAATGTTCGCTTTTTCAGTTTTCTTGTTATTTAGTCCACTAGTCTTCTTTTGGCATGAATTTAATGTAGTTTGTTGGTAAATATGATGCAGAACCTGGGTTTCCTTGAAATTAATTCTCACTTGTTTCTCTCAGAATAAATCATGCATTTTTAGAAATAGAATGTTATGTCAAAATAGCACTAGGCACCTCTTTACCTGTTCTCAACTTGAGCTCAGTAGAAGGCGTCTGTATGAATCAATTAATATGTGTAAATTTAAGTTTTTTCATCTATAATAGAAAGGTGATATCAATATCCCCCTTATCTACATTTTATTGTGAGGACCCATCACGTAATATATGTGAAATGCATTGAACACTTTAAAATTAAATATTTGTATTTGTTATTGCTGCTAGTATGAATAAGCTTTTCATTCAAATACTAAAGAAGACCACTGCATGACAGTGGATCATCACAAGAAACATCAGCCAACACAGAAGAAAGGTACAGATTCAGGTACTGTGGATCTGATGTATATACAGCTTCTGAGAGGGGGCATCCTCACCCTTTTAAACAAAAAAGTTTACAAAATTATGCTTACAAAATTACACGAAAAGTAAATATTCATTTAGAATGAGAAAACAAATCACTACAAATTAGAGGCTTGAAGATATAGGTCTTGTTCTAGTTAATTGAGACAATTTGTTAGAAATGCTCACACAGACATGCTACTTGATTCCAATCTCACTGTTCCTCCCTACCTAGAACCCTCTTGGGCTCCCTCCCAATCACTCTCCTGCCCTCTCGTAATGGCTGGAAAGCTAATCATTAATTTCACCTAGAGTAGGCTACTGGTGGGAGCTTGTGTTGGTAAGCACAATACTGATCTTTGTCAGTTTTCTCACTTAATATTCATAATTCAATTGGTCCTTCTTAGGTTATATAATAATGAAAAGTTGCTTGGAACAGAAGAAATGGTAACAAAGAAAAAACAAATATGAAAAAGTTACAAAGGAGAGCTATATACAGCAAATCTTTAAATAATGTTGTTTTAAAAAATGTCGTTCAACATTTTTTTCAACATTGTTTCATTATAATGTTGATGAGAAAAAAAAAAATCAGGTCTTGGAGGGGCCACTGTCTGTGTGGGTTTTCTCCAGGTAATCTGGTTTCTTTCCACATCTCAAAGATGTATATGTTAGGTGAGTTGGTGTGTTTACACTGCCCCATCTTAGTGAGCGTGGGGGTGTGTATGAGGGACCCTACAATGGAAATGTGACCTGTCCAGGGTGGGTTTTAGCCTGGTGCCCTGAGCTGATGGGAGAGGCTCCAGCCACCCTGGACCCTGAACTGGAATAAGCAGGTTGGAAAATAATTATCTTACTTGTTTTCACTCATCTTTCTTAAATGTATGATAACTCAGATTTATTTCAATGTTGGATATTAGAAGAGTTTGGAGTCTTTATTTAGAAGTTTGATGATGTTTTCATGACTAGAAATATGCTGCAGGAACTTAACTCTTGTTTGTATCAATTAGCCTGTGGTAAAATTGGTTTCCTTATAAGGTTTTTTTGCTGAAAGTCGCAGTTTCCAAGAACCTACCAATGACATTAAGCGAGGATCTACTTTATCATCAAGTAGCTTGAAGAGATGACATCTTATTTTCCCAAGGTGCTTAAGGATTGATTGGATGAGGTGAACTGCATATCCAAGAAGAGCAGATGTCCGTTCCCCACTGGTTCTAGGTATATCACTGTGCAGGTTGTGTGTAAATGAATGCAGAAACGCATAGGGATCATTAGATCATTACAATAGGACAATTTGCAAATATATTTTAATAGATAGTGTGGAAAGTAAATTTCTGAGAAAAGTCTTACTGCCTAGAATATTGGGACCTACAGCACAATGCCCGTGGCTTGCTTTACACTGTTTATATTTCCTAAAATACATTTTTTTTTCCCTAACTCTCTTTCCTCAAATGTCATTTGTTTTTACTGAAGGATAGTTGGTAAGTTCTGGCTCTTTTATTAAATAGGACCAGAAATAACAGGAATAATTGAAAATTTTCATAGAATTCAAAACTAGTAATAGTCATATATTTAACATTTTTTTCTACATTAAAAAATAAAAACTTTCTCAAGTGTCAAATTAATCTTGATAACTACTCACTTTGCATCTTTTTAAAAATTATTTTTTGGCAGCATATTTAAATACAACATTAAAACAACTTTCTACAACCTACATTTCAGCAAAATATCAACATAACCAAGTGTACAAACTCAGTAGTTTGGTAGAAACATAAAAGTAGGATTCTACCATTTATGTATATGATGTAAGATTTATATTTTTAAATAAAAATTAAGGACTCCACAAATATAATGCAAGCAGAACTGGAAACAACATCATTTTGAATTAAGCAACTATAGTTTATATTCCCTAAGTATACATTGTAGCTTACCAATCACCTATTTAGCTTTACACCTATTTGACTTTATTCATCTAATTAATAAACATTTATTCATAACCTGTGACATGTTTATATTGTAACTGGGGAACAAAGATCAGGATACAAATAAACATTGGTCCTCCATTTTATTTATTACTTATTTATGTATTACGTATGATACCATCTTGTTTCAAAAAGAATTTATGTCATATAATCTGATTCTTTATATTATCTTCCTTTTATGATTGAGAAAGAATGGAATGCAAATAATCCTAGGAAAAATTATAAATTGATTGAGAAAAAAAAAACACTTAAAAAAACTTCAGTTCACTTGTTAAAGTTCTAGTAAAGGACTATTACATATGACAATGACAAATTACTAAGTTGCTGTGGATTATACAGTTGGGCCACAGGGGAAGGGAGAAGTAGAATATACAGATGCACCTTTGGACAATAAACTTGAAACCTATTTGGAAAGAAATGACATACATGAAGAAACCTGAGAACAATGCAAAGCAGTATACAGAAGCATGAGACGAGTGAGAAAGAGCTGTTTCATAAACAATATAGACACTGTGGTAAAGATATGGTCTCGGTCATTTTGGTTTCCACAACATGTAAAGTTTCAGCTGGTCCTTTGAGGATAAAAAAGGATGACTATTGGTTGGTAGAGAAAGACTGAGAGATAATTTCAGATGGAAAAATAATGGAATAGGGGGCATGATAACAGCAGCTTGTAGACTTCAATTGTGTGTAGGCAATTACTATAGCCTTTAAGGGTGCATATGTAATCTAAATGATATAATAGAAAATAAATACTATTATCTTTTCAATGTATGTAGTTACCTTATTTGCTTTCATTTGAAAACAAATTACATTGCTTGGAGAGCCCTGCCAGTGCATTCAGTCCCATGCAAAGAAATAAATAACTAAAGGTAAAGCTTACCATAATATTTATATAAAATCTAAACATTATTTTAATATCTAGTATAGTGTTGAGGTACTATTTTAAATTGTTCTGTGATTGAGAGATGCATTTTTTTGTTGTTGTTTTTTAAATTTTTTTTAGGCAAGGCAATCCTTAGTTGATCTCACAGATTGCAAGGACCTTATCAGTTTACGATCCCTTATTTTTTATTTTTTATGTCTACAGCACCTGATCTTCCTAGGTAGTCTCCCATCCAAGTACTAACCAGCCCTGACCCTGCTTAACTTCTGAGATCAGACGGGACTGGGCCTGTTCAGATTGGCATGGCCGTAGACAAGAGATATGTTTTATTAACAGAAACTTAACCTAAATATAAGAGCTTAATGGGGTTGAAGAAATCAGCTATGTGATGTTTTAGCGGATTATAAAAAGATTTAATGATCAGTGACTGATTCCTATTTCTTTTTTCATTGCTGATAACATAACAATGAAATTGCTGCCAGTACTGCTCTCTGTAACTTAGTACTGAATATCTTTGTTTAAAAGAGGGAGAAAAAAGACAAAATGAAATTAAGATTATTTGGTTATATAAGCTTTGCTTGATCCTGTTTAGAGTCACTTTGGAGATCTGCAAGTTTTATTCCAAAGTTATGCTATTTTAAACCCTTCAGTGCTATAAACATTCCATTATATAGAAAAGCAGACACGTATACAAACTTAACTTGGCAGAAATATATGTTTGCAGCCAACAGACTGTGCACAGTAAGCCCAGAATGAAATATAATCAAGGGTCTGATGCTGACATGGTAAGAAGACTGTGGTCTCCTAAAAAAAAGTGATGAAAATGTTTTCCCTTAGAAATCAATTACAAAGAAAAAGTGTATGTGTTGGGGGAAGCTCTGATATTTTCTCTGGAAATGTATGTTTAATAATCACTTAATGTTCATATTTATAGAAATGCTACCAAAAAAAATTAAGTGCATCTTTTGTATTCTGAAGGCCGTGTATAATAGCAGGGGAGTTCTGCAGACTGACTACTCAGAAGTTGCCAACATACTATCTATCCATCAGCAAACTTGCCATATTCCAAGGTCTGGTCCTCAGCCTTTCAAGATCAGGAATTTGATTTGGACAGCACACCAAGAGTTCATGGGTCTCACACAGCTGGATACCCATTTATCACATTCATAGAAAATGCTACATTAAACATCAAATGATGATTTATTAATTTACAGTGAAAAATACAAACGTTGATCAGTCCAGGATTCTCAGGTTGGCCTAACCAAAGCTTTTTCTCATTTTAACAAAGCCCCTACATGGGAGGCTGAATTATTAGTCTCTCGATTCCCTCCCACAGATGACTAATGACATCTATCATGACAGGTTTTACTAGTTTAAAGACAACCTCGACGTGTTTTTGTATGGTTATCCTTATATAGCACCAATGATGTCTAAGATTGTTTTCAACTTTATCTTTTACTGGACACCATCTTCAAATATATTTTTTAAAAAATCATTAACATATAAAATGAGCAGACATTAGGGATCCTAATAAATGTTGAACTATGTCTGTTTCACTACAGGTGCATTAATGTGACACAGAGAATATATATTCAACATAAGACAATTCCCTCATATGTTAAAAAAGGAATATGGAAATCATTTGTTGAAATTTATTGGTCAACAAAGGAATAATCTTTATTATTACTGTAAGTGGAAGATAAATGAAATTATCATTTATGCTCATAACTAGCTACTCAGCTTGCTCACCTTCAGCTAGAGATTGCACCACCTAAATTATATACCAGGTACCCTCTCCAAACCCCTCTCCCTGATTCAAGCTGATCCAATCATAGTAACCTCTTACCATGTGCATTGTTGTTCCAGAGGTAAACACTTTACCTAAGCCTGGTTTATCATAGTACATTTTCTGGAAATTTGGGACTTGAGAAAGAGTCTCTTTCTCTCTCTGATGGCTAAAGGTACATAATGTATAACTTGGGAGCTGTCAGTGGCCACATGGAAAGTGGAGGCCTACAAAGATAGGATACATTAATAGCATGCAGAAAGAATCAAAATAAATGAAGACAGAGTGTTTCAGAAGTATTAAAAGTCCTGATTCCAGTGGCCTCTGAGGTCTAAATCCCTGAGCTTTCTGTAGCAGTTTCAGTTTTCATACTGAGTGTGAAATTTTTAGACAGGACAATACTCTCCACCCTCCCCTGACACACACATTTTTTGTGTGTGTGAAGCTAATGAAAGTTTAGTTTCCATTAATTGCAACACAAATTTTAATAATACAAGAAAATTTATTTTTTAGCCAGATAAAATTCAAAGAAACTTAGTTAATAAAAAAGTAAACACGTATTAGAAAGAAAAATATATTGTAAGTTATACAGCGTTTTCTTTATTCATTTAAGGGCCTTAGTGATTAACAATTAGTACAAAAACCATATGATTTCATTTAAAAACTTATCATTCATACCTTAATATTTTTACCTGAGAAAGACCTCTATACTCCTATATATGAATATTAATATTCAATGACATATTGTTTTTTAAATCTCATAATCGAAAACATCGAATTAGTGAGATAATATCTAATTACCAATAAAATACTAAAGAACTACTATTGCCAATATTTTTTAATGACACTTCTAAGTAGGGTATTTGTTTTTACTTATTATCAGTCAGTGTACTTGCTAAATGTGCACTCTTTCCAAAGCACTCTTCTAGATGTTGAGGATGAGATAAATATGAACTACATAACCTCTAAGAAGAATTATAGGATAGTTGGACATCCTTCAATAGATGTAAAAAATAATACAGTTCATCAAACAACTGTGTATTAGCATCTTTAAAGCATCTAAGTCTTCAATGAAAAACTGAAAATATGGAGTGGGATTAATAGTTTTTGTATCATTTTGAATGAAGAGAAAGACATACATTGAGGGTCCATTATGCATTTTATGTAACTATATATGTGGATTTAGTTACTGTTCCAATGGGGTATTAACCTAAAGAATTAATCTCAGAAATCCTTTTTCCTGACCAGGCTGGGCCTCTCTGCCTGGAACACCTTTTCTCATCCTACCCTACCCTTAACTCTTGATTTATCTAACTCTTACTTATTCTTCATATCCCAGCTGATGGACCCTCCTTCAGCAAGTCTGCTGTTAGCTTCCTAAAACTGAGAGTTTAGATTCCTCTCTAAAGGACAGTCGATTCCTACCCTCATGCTGGGGCATTCTCACTGATGAGCCCTGTTTGTTCTCTCCTCAATAGATAGTGAATTCCTGTAGAGTAGATAGAGATTGTGTTCATTTTGAACATAGTATCATTAGAGATTAGCACAGTGCAGAGCATATAGTTTCTCAATAATAAATAAAACAACAATGAACAAATGCATCCAGGGATTTTATGTAAAAATTATCAAATAGGTGCTTTATAAAAAAGAAGATGGAAAAATAAAGTCTGAAAAAAATCCAAATTTGTTTTCTCAAAGTGAAAATTGAAGTTTCTTTTCTGATATTGAAAATAGAAGCTAAAGATATGGTTATAATATGGAACCATAGGATAAATGAATTGGTAGGGAGGGACCTTATTATTTAAATTACTTACTTCTCAAGTGGTAAGCAATTGTGAGACGTGGTATAATATTCATTGGAGAGATTGTAAACCTAAAATAAATTACACCATGCTTCCTAGGTTATATAAAATACCAATATGGAAGTCATGATTTGGGGCAAGATATTTGACACCAGTAACCTAAGCGTTAAGTCTGATGTTCTTGCTTCTGCTAGTACTCATATCATGGGTAACTATGAACTTCTCTAATTTGTTTGGTAAAAAAAAATGACATTTTATCAAAATTATTGTTAATAATGTCTTAATGAACAGTGAACCCTCTGTTAATTTCTTTTTCAGAATAAATTCTTTTGATTCAGAAAAGGCTACTGAATGAAAGGATTATTCTGCCTGATTTATGGGGCTTTTAAATAACAGAGAACCCTTCCAATCAGGGAGTAGGACTGTGATTTTTAATATCATGTTAATATACAATATAAATTAGACCATGAAGATGACACGAATTTGGAAACCTGCAACTCTGAGGCAGTAAAGTTGAAATGAAATATGAATTGATGAAAATTAGGAATGTTTTAGGATATTTCATATAATTCAAAATTTTTCAGTAAATTTTTCAATTTTACTTTGGTTTTCAAATGACTGAAAGGAATAGAAAGACAGGGAACTCTTCAAAGAAATTTTGCAAAAAAAAAATTTTTTAATGACAACCCATAAATAACAATGGGCATTCATTGCAGTAAGGTAACTTGTTCATGGTGGAAAATCTGACATCAAAACTAGTTTCTAATAATGTCCATTAAATAAATAAATAAATAAATAAATAAATAAATAAAAACTTTTGTGAAGTGTTCTTTAAATATTGAATTTATAAAAAAGTGCATTAATTTACTAACACTACATAAGATATTATCATTAAATTAATATCTGTAGCTAATACTTCTCATTTCTACCCTGTTCCATTTTGTATAAGTATGAATAAAGAGCAAAAGCAATTATGAGAGAATAATTTAAATAAGAAAATAAAAAAAGGAGTTGAGGAATTGGACAAAATTTATAGTAATTTAGTATAGTAAAATTATCACAGAAATATATTATGTATTTGTGTAGAAATATTAAAATTAATAGGGAAATTCTTGATTATGACACATAGCTTATAATAAATTTAATCAATAAGATACATATGCTTATTTAATATAACTCAATTTTTATTAATATAAGACTTATTTTTGAGCTATATTTTTGATGAGCACAAAATAAAATGAAATATTTTATTGAGATTCATATAGTTCATGACCATTTGGCCTTGTGTAGAGTTATTACTTAAATTATGGTCAGAAACAAGCATTTGAAATTATTGTTACTTGAAAATTACAAGACTAACACTCACACACAATTGTTTGTTCATATTTTGGCAGTTCCTATTATTACAATTCTCCAAAATGAATCTTTTACTTTGTGGTGTTTGATTTAATCAGTGGAACTAATGTACAGTATTGTTTGAACTAAGACACTCACGATTATTTTCTTTCACGTCAATACAATTATTGGAAAAATAGATACCAGTGGATTTAAATATCAATTATTTTTTTATTTTTTACAATGATATACTTTAGAATATTTAGTGATTTGTCTACCAGAAGGGTTATGCATTGCCCTATTAAACATATGTGAAAAAATTTAATTGGGTATAGCCATATTAATTTTATAGGACATGATAGAAATGTGTTGATAATGTATATCCCTTGCCAAACATTTGTTCTAGGGCAATTGTCTTATTTTTTGTTGCCATTGAAAATATATTGGGCAATATAATTTTGTTAAATGGGCTAATGCCTCACCAATCCATTGCAAGTAGTTTTCTTCAAACCACTCAAAAAGGCATTCTTAGTTCTTTACTCACAGGGTCATAGTAGAATTATATGGAAATAATTGTTATAATTAATATTGTGATACAATCAGTTAAAACGAAATAAAAGATAAATTGTTATCATAAAGATATAATTCCTTCCAAAATTGCATTAGTTTTCTCTCTCTAACCCTAGTACTGATCTGTATGCATATGTAGACGTACCATCTTATAGTTACAATTTTGTATTAAGCTTAAAAAATGTATTTTATGTGAAAAAGTCCATGTTGCTATTAGACTTCATAATTATCATATTTAATGTCACTATATCAAATGTAATGATTTATATTTGCTCTTTGGATATTTTAACATTTTTTAGCACCATAGATAATTCTGCCATTAACTTTTCCTTTCACCTCACCATTATTAGAGTGACTCATGATTTTAAAATCATTTCAGAAAATCAATGTCACTTAATTGTTGTTAAAATTGTAATCTATCTGATAACATTTAATGTTAAACATATTCTATTTGTATAATTATATTTCTATTATGTGAATTGCTTGTCATGTTATTCATCCTTTGAATTTACTTCTATATTTATCTATAATGCATCCTAATATATTTCTTATCATTTTTATAAATGATTTATATAACATAAAACCTGTGGCCATAGTTGCTATAAATATTTTTTATATAAGCCATATTCCTTTATATTCTGAAAACAGGGTTTCAACCTCTGTATAGTAAAACCTACCTATTTTTTGCTTTCTAATTCTTCTGTCAGTTCAAAGCTTAAAATTGCAATCCCTCGGGAGAGCTTATATAGTCAATATATTTCTACATTTTCCGATTTAAATGTATTTATTTTAAATATTAACTTGTGATGAAATTAAAATTTATTTGGGTTTCTGTCTATAAATGGAATCCCCATTTTCAGTTAAACGATTCCTCATTTTTCCATTATATTGTGACTCTCATTCTAAGATATTATAAGTGTACGATAGAATCTACTTTTAAGTTTTTATTCTATTTATTTCTATATTTTTGGATACCAGTTTTAAGTCTGTTTACTTTGGTGCTCTTTTTAAAGATTAAATTACATGTGTTAACACTAATATACTTATGTTTTCTTTCATGAGTTTTCATTATTTAAAAGAATTTATAATTCATTACCTTCATTTGTTCAATATAAGAGATAAATATAACAATTTCTTCAAAATTATGAAAAATTATATTATCTACAAAATTTATTCAAACTATGCAAATTAGTAAATTTATATCATCCCTGAAACATATTTTGAACTTTAAAGCATTTTAGTAAGATGGTTTTCCTTCATTATAGTGGTTCTTCATCCCTTTAGTCTGCTTCCAAACTTTAGAAAAATGTTACACAACATTCGCTTAAATTAGTGGGGGAGGGGAAACCAGCTCATTTTATAGAGAGGTGTTCTGTAACAATTGTATGTGTATGTAATAGGACTGTAGTCAAGGAAAAAAAGATGAAATGTTTTCTAAAGTGGGATGACTTTAATGAAACTGCTTAGTCTGTACAACAGTGGCATGTATTTTACTTGAATGAAGTTGTTAAACAAGATCTCTGTTTACATATACTGTTGTGCGGTTATCAACCCAATCAAAAACTCACTCATTGTTTTTTAATTCAAAAGTGATTAGCAAATGCTGAGAAGTTACCTTATCTCACTAAAACACAGGTACCAACTCAGAGTAAATATTTTGGTAAACAATTATTCCATCCTTGCATATTCAGCAGTGTGCTAAATTATGCATAATCTTGTATAAGTAATAAGTGAAGGTAGCTTAAATTCCGTATTTTTTTTTTAACCTGACCTATTTCTTTCAGTACTGTTAGCTGCTTAAATCATGTATGAGCTTTCTGTAAGGCTTCAATGAGTAGCTCGGGTGGAGAAACTTCAGTAATAAATTTCAGGAGAAGACAAGTTTTTTGACAGGCATAATGCAACACATACAGAGTCTGGAACTCACACTCTGGGAATTTAGAGCAATCCTTGCAAAGCAGCTTTTCTCTGTTACATTAATAGAGAAAATGAAGTATGAAAGTCCTCAGGAATTACCGCTAGGTGTAATTTAAATAATTTACCAGAAGACAGTTCAGCACATGCATAGAACAGGGGCATACAGAATTTGCCATAAGCAGTTTATAAATAAACTATATTCAGCTGAAGTAAGTCAGGCATAAATTATAACTATTCCTTTTGTGGCTATACCCTGTTCTTCATTGTAATAGTTATTTATTTATTTATTTTTAATTCTGGGTTATGACCTTCTTGAAATCACAGACATTGCCTTCCTTGTACCTTGCTTATGAGCTTCCTTATGGATAATGATTTGATAGCTATGAGATCAAAATAAAATTACTACTGCTGGAAATAAAAAAATGCATCATTTACCTATCTGTATACAGAATTCTGAAAGAATTTCTTAGCCTTGTTGGGAGCGAGGGGAGATATGTGGCCAAAGACCATCAAGGAGATACCATTTTATGAAAGCTTTACATCTTACATAAAGAAAAAAAAGGATATAGTTTCTATTTCTTGCCTTGTGCATTGTGCCTTAAATGATCAGGCCAAAGTAAAAATTCCAAATAGAAACATATAATAAAGATTAAAAATTATGCAGAAATTATTTGTAAAACATGCAAGTGAAGGTTAAAAAGTTTCTATTTCACAGAGTTATTAAAGAGCAGATGGACTATAATGGCAGTCAAAATTTTCCTAAAATATACCGTTAGTGCTTTGGAAAGAGACTTTGTGAAAGGCAAGTAATCTGGAGTGCTTATTCTCCTCTGAGAATATAATTTCTGTAACTTTTGCTTTCACTTAGCTTTCTTTCGATAAAGTACACTCCTTGGAAAAAATGGTATAGACTAGAGAGTGAATAGCAATGTTCCTGATGTTACATATGAAATACAGAAAGATAATATTCATCCTCTATGTATTCTTTTAAATATATGTGAATCACACTTTCTAGGTTGTCCTTTGGAGTAATATGCACTGCAGTTCTTCAGTTCTTCATACTCTGTGGATGTGTGTGTGTGTGTACACACACACACACACAGACGTACACACACACCAGAGTTAAAACTTTAGGAATGCATGCTCTCTACATACAGGTGTTAGAACCAGAACCTAAATGCTGCTTAGAGGGATTGTGGGAGCATAGAAGATATGTTGCAATAATTATGCTTTTATTTTCAGAATCAATTTTGTAATGATGGCCTTATAACTTGAAAACATCTGTAATTAGAGGAAATTCTTCTGTGATCCTTAATCTGCAGTGTAGAAAATATACTTTCATTTGTCCATATCTTTAATGAAGAAGAAAGACTTGATGTAGTTGACATTCAGACATTCAGATCTAGGCTGTGGTTTATTTATAAGATCATCATATGAGATTCTGTGTCTTCATTGTGATATATTGCTTGTGATGATAGGTCTGGAAAACTTGGCTCAAGTTATGAGATGAAGAGGTTCAGAGAAACTAATGTACAGCATGGTGACTATAGTTAACGATTTTGTGTTGTATACTTGAAATTTGCTCAGAGAATACATTATAAGTGTTCTCACCAAAAAATGAAAATCAAAATTAACTATGAGAAGTAATAAATGTGTTAATTAACATGGTAATCATTTCACAATAAATATATACATTAAATCATCATGTTGTATATTTTTAGCATATTATAATTTTATTTGTCAACTATATTTTCGTTAAACTAGGGAGAAAAAAGGAAAGCTTAGCCCAGAACCCTAAAACTGGCAACCTGGTTAACATGAGTTAGAATCTGTAATCTCAACTCAATGCTATAAGTAACTAAATTAAACAGCCAAAATAGATATGTAATCTGTAGAAAAATTGAGAAAGTTGTAAAAAACTCTCCTTTTTGTGTGTGTATTTGACTTGTACTTGCCTGAATATAGAAAAAAATGTAAAAATTCTAATATATTTTTGCTGTTGATAGGCAATCAAGATCATCAAGTGTAAAATTATAATGAGATTATTGCTAAAATAATAGGTTATTTTCTATGTGCGCCACTCACACATGGTGAATACATTCCTATATAGCTATTGTAGATGCTAATCTCATAATATCGTTTGGGAAATGTTGAAAGTCTCTGCATTTTGGTAAGGGCATTCAGAAAAGTCTGAAAAAATACTGTTCTAATATCCAAAGGAAATAATAAAGGAAATGTTGTAAAATATAAATGCTGTAATAAGCATTTATACAATGCATATTTGCATAACACTAATATTTACATTCATATAAGAATAATGTTTAATTCTATGAGTGTAAAATTTAGGTACAGTACTCGTTGATGGGATGTGGGTGGCAAAATTGAGCAGGGGAAAAGGATTAGTAGTACCTTGTACTGCTGAGGAAGGGAATCCTCCACTGAACCACACCAGACAGAATCTTGCAAAATAGGAGATATTAAAATAGGAGATAAGATGCCCTGGGACTACTGGAAGATAGAGGTATATATCCAAGATAAAGAAAGTAGTATCACAAATTATAACTAATTTACAGCTCACTGTTTTGACTTTGACCAGTCTGGTATCGGCACAAACAAATTCAATTTCCTATCATTTTATTTAGTCGTTTATAAATCAGCAGTCAAAACCCATGTTGATAATAGAAGCCTTCTTTACTTGTTGATAGATTTGACACGTATGAAAATCTAAGCCATTTGTTACTCGAATAGAATTCATCCCTCCAGCATTGCTTAGTTATTAGTGATTGTTTCCATGTTAACATGTTGAAATTATTCTAAAGGAAAGTCTGGCAGCTTCTCTCATATAACTATGCAAAAGAAATGTTCTATCAGATAAATAAATCAAGTTAAACAACATGAGAAGATTCATTATAACCTACCCTATATCTACCTAATGTAGGTTATACATGTGTGTATGTCATGTGTGTGTGCATGCCCACACACGTGTGTGAGCGTGTATGATACCTGGCATTTTGGATAGTTGTTTGTTCAGCCTGTATGATACCAGAGGTACTTTACCTAATGTCTTCTATTCTGGCTCTACAACAAAGATCAAGAAATTCACTGTAGTTGAGCAAAAGTGAGGAAAAAAGTATTTTATTATTGCCGTGTAAGATGCCAGTGAATAGAGCTATATATCAACCCAATCAAAAGCAAGATTTTATTAAGTAGTATTTTGTAAGTTTTAAAGAAATCCTATACTCAGAATCAGGAAATATCATTTTAGTATTGTTTCTGTCCCCATTATAGCCTCTAAGAACTCTGCTTAATTTTCACTTTTTTAAAACTTAATCAACACACCTTAAAAATAAAACAAAAGAACAAAAAAAAACAAACAAAATCATTAATGAATACCAATCTCACAAAATATTTTTCTTTGGAACATAGAATGGCACATTATAGAGACTGAATAAATGTAGAGTGAATAGATAATGCCTTTTCTATCCAATTTTAATATAGCCTATCCCTAAAAAATGAGCTAAAAATCAATCATGCTACCTTTTCATGCTACCCTTCTGCAACTGAATTTTAATTTAATTACGAAAATGTTGGTAGCAAACAATATCATTTTTTTTATTCATTCATTTCTTAATTCAAGGAATTTTTGTCCAGGGAACTATGTGGTAGGTGTAGTGTACCATTTACTGAGAGTCTACCATGTTACCAGGAGAAACTATGCTAAGATGTTTGAAATTACTTATGATCTGGAGCTAATCATCAACGAGAAAATTATAATGTAATTTACATTAGCATGAAAAGTAGCAGTGGATTTACCTTTGAAAATATTTTCCTTATAAGGTTCTTTTTATGCAGACTTTAAAAGTAATCTCTAAGTTTCCAATCAGGTATATAGTCAAATACAACTTGTGATGTATGCTGTTTGTTAATAAAGAAGTGTTTCTTTGATCTGTAATTGGAACTTATATAGACATATTATTATACTTTTCTTTATTCCAATTTCTTCTTGAATTAGCCATACAGTAAAAATATAGCATCATTTGAACTTTTATAAATAATAATGTTCTTCAGAAAAGCATATTTTTATTATTCAATGGAACCTTCAGTAGATTAAGCAATATTAACATGAAATTTTTTTCTTAATATGCAATAAATAGGTTGTAGACCTGATAAAAACAGTTTAGTTAAAAGAGTTCCATTAACATCATTACAATGAGAGAGAAAATAATGTGCAAAATAGAGTCACTGTCATGATCCTGACCTTGTGAAACAAATTAAAATAAAGAAAAGTGTCATATTTCTCCGTGGTTCAACTTGGGTTCACCTAATAGAACTCTGACAAAAGCAAATGTTTTGTCACTTAGTCTGTTGCCAAGAACATTTTAGTGCATAATTAATGATAATACACTTCTTAATATGTGTCTATGAATGAACACAAAGTTGCTGCCAGTGCTACAGAAACAATATCATGTTCTATATGAAGTGAGCAGCACAATATCTCCTAAAATAATGAGCTGTGGAAAGGATAATGGAAGATGTCAGAAGTACAATAAACATGATTAGAGTGGACTAGGAGAAAAGAACAATATTTAGCACCATCATTATTTTTCTTTTAAAATAGAAAAGTATGTCCTCAGTGGATTTTTTATGGTTCCTCGTGCCATGTTTCCTATAAATATCATGGAATAGAAGTCTCTTGCTTAGTTTATATTTCTCTCTTGTATGCGGACCCCTTTTTCTCAAATCAACCCTCAGGACTTGGTGATCTCTAGAGTAGTGCTTATCATTTTACTGTTCATACAGATCACCTGGGGAATATGTTAATATGCAAATTATGATTCAAAAGATCTGGGATGGGGTCCAAGAATTTGCATTTCAAACTAGCTCCCAGGAGATGTCGGTAGTTCTTGTCCATGAACTATCCTTGAACATCAAGACCTATGGGACTAGGCCTCTTCTCAGTAGATATAGTCTCCCGACCAGTAAATCCACTGCAATGAATTTAAATATATCCTCTATGTTCACAATCTCCCAGCCTCAACTCTTCTAATCTTCAAAATCTTCAATTCCACATGATAGAAACTAAGCTCACTATTGTCACCCTCAAACCCAATCTTTCTGCTTTAATCACTATCATATTAATGATACCATCATTCCTCAAGTTGGCTAAGATGGTCATATTATATCTATTTTACAGATATTGCTTTGAAAGTTTCATTATCTGTCAAAATGATTCTGCTAGTTAGTAGCCAAGATTTGAGCACATGTTATCTAAGTTGAAAGTCTGTGTTCATTTGTTGTATGTGATTATCTCTTTTTAGAATAATCTTCTACTTCTTTACCTACTGATGAGTTCACACTCAATCATAAAATGTATTTCTTTCTCTGTAATATTTTCCAGTTATTCAAGGCAATGTAATTTCTTCTTTCCTTTATGATTCCACAGCAGTTCTGTATCCATTCCTTTCAAGGAATATATCACATTGCATTCCAATTGTTTGTTGAAATGTCTATTGTCACACCTTGGGGTATAATCTCCTTAAATTTCTGGACTGTGTTATGTATGTTACTTTTTTTGATTAATAAGAAATGCATGATAGCTTTAAACCTAAATTATATGATATAGAAATATACAGGAAAAAAATTTCTATTGTAACTACCCTCTTCAAATCTCACTTCTATGCATTTAAGTAATCGTTTTTAGAAGTTTGATGTGTAATCCTTGAAAACATTATCTATTCACATATTTAAATGGAATATCCAAATTTGATATTTTTTTCTGATTTTATCTTTGTATTGTTTATTTCAATCTATTTATTTTACTCTTTTTTTTTTTTGCTTTATGTCAAGTTTGTAATGTTACTTTATATAAAGATTCGTCATTTTTAGTTTAGATAGATTAGTTTGAATAAATACAAATAGCTGCATAACCACTACCACAATGAAGACATAGAATGTTTTGTCACCACAAAAAAGCAGAACTATTCTTCTCTGTAGATGATTGTCAATGCCCCCAGGAAACCACTTACCTAGTTTCTCTTCTTATTTCTTTATTTTTTCTAAAATGTTATATAAATAAGATTGTGCCCTATTCATACCATGATGTCTAGCTGTTTTCATTTAGCATAATTGTGAAATTCATCCATGTTGTTCATGTATCAATAATTCATTTCTTTTTGTTGTTGAGTAGTATTCTGTTTTAAAGATGAACCACAAATTTTTTTTGTCCATTCACCTGTTGTAGGACATTTCATTATTTCCATATTTTGATAATTATAAACTATAAACAATCACATATAGGTCTTTTTGTGGACATATGTTTTCACGTTTTCTTGGATAAATAACCAGATGGCATTGATAAATTTTATAGTTAGCCACTATTTTGCAGGTGGTTATATAATTCGCATTTCTACCAACAATGTATGAGAGTTGTAACTGTTCCTTATCTTTGGCGGCACTTGATGTTGCCAAAGTTGTTTTTTGTTTAGCCACTTATATGTGTGTAGTCATATTTTATTGTGATTTTAATTTATATTTCCTTAATGACTAATGATGAGAATCTGTCCATATACCTATTTGCCATCTGTACCTCTGAATAGAAATTTCTTTTCAAATCTTTCACTCTTTTGAAGTATTTGATTATTGGTCTCCTTAGTATTGAGTTTGTGAAGATTTTCTGGACATAAATCCTTTATCAGATGTGTTTTGCTAATATTTTCTCATAGTCTGTGTCTTTCTTTTTTATTTTTAACTAGTTTTCAAAGAGCAAAATTTTTGACTTTGATGATATCCAATTTATCCAGTTTTCACGTTTGCCTTTTATCTTCTATTTAAGAAATATTCTTGTAACCCAAAGTTGCAATGATAATTTTTTTGGTATATTTTCTTTTAGATTAGATGTTTTAGAGTTTTAGGTCCAGGATACATTTTATAGTTTTGTTTCATATGGTGTGATGTTGGGATCTAAGCTTTTTTTTTTAAGTGTACAATTGCCCTAGCATGACTTATAGAAAAATTATGTACTTTTCCCCATTAAAATATCTTGACACCTTTGTCAAATATCAGTTGACTAACCACGTTCTATTATTATCTATTGTTAGGCAACATATTACCACAGAACTTAGTGGTTGCGAACATTAAACATTTATTATTTCAGATTTTCTGTAGGTTGGGGATCCAGGAGCAACTTTGCAAAATAGTGTGCCTCAGATCTCTCACAAGACTGCAATCAAACTCTTGGCCAAGGCTTTGGTTAAGACTCAAACAAGTGAGCTTCCAAGCTTGCTCACATAGCTATAGACCTTAGGTCTTCACTGAATATTGGCCAGATTATCATTGTCTTGCTATGTAGGCCACTCCATTGAGAGAGTTTTCTTCCTCCAGAGTAAAAATCTAGTTACAAGAGAGCACCTAGAATGGAAGCTACAGTCTTTTTACAATCTAATCTTGGAAGTGATATCTCATCACTTCTGTTGTATTCTATTAATTAGAAGTGAAGCAATAAGTATAACTCAACTCAAAGGGAAAGGATTCACTAAGGGTGTGAATATCTGGAAAATAAATCATCTGGAAAATAAATCAAGCCATGTTCAAGGATGCCTACTACATACAGATTTATTTTCGGACTCTCTCTTTGGTCTGTGGATTCACAAGTCTGTCTTCATTCCAGTACCACACGATCTTGAGTACCGTAGATTTACAGTAAATCTTGAATTTAGGTAAAGTTCATCTGCTAACATTTTCTCCCATAATTGTTTTCATTATTCCAGATCTTTTATTTTTCATAAACATTTTAGAACCAACTTGTCAATTTCTACAAAGAACTAATGGGGATTTTATTCAGAATTGCATCAAAACTTCATAAATTTTGGAATAATTTATATCTCAGTATCACATCTTCTAATTCATGAAAATCTTTCTTTGATATCTCTCAAAAAAGTTTAGAAAAATTTAATATCAATCTTAAACATATTTTTGTAGATATAACCCTAAGTATTTAATGTTTTCTGATACTATGTAAAATGGTATTCCTTATTTCAATTTTCAGTTATTCATTGCTATTAAATAGAAATTCTACTAATTTTTATAAATTGTCTTGTAAACTATACTCATAATAAACTCACCTATTAGTTCTAGCAGCTCTTTTCTAGATTCTACAGGCTTTTCTATGTGGATGATCATTGTGCCTATGAGTTAAAAAAAAAGTTTGTGTGTTCCTTTTGAATCTAAATACTTTTCTTTCTTTTTTTATTGCATTAACTAGGAATTCCAGTACAGTTTTGAATAAAAGTGGTATTAATGGACATCATTGTCTTATTCCTGATCTTTGGGGAAAAAATTCCATCTTTAACTTACAAATATGATTTGCTGTAGGTTAGCTATAGGTTTCTAATAAAAAACATTTTATCAGATTTAAGAAATTCTTCTCTATTTTAAAAATGCTAAGTTTTTATCATAGATGTTAAATTTTTTTAAATTAATTTCTGCATCTAATGAGATGATTCTTTCCTTTTTTTTCTTTTTCAATGACGTTGATTGTCATTGAAATACATTGTCTGAATTTTGAATGCTGAAACAAACTCACAATCCTAGTGCCTGAGATAAACCTCAATGGTCATAACATATCTGATATATAATTTGGTACACAATGCATTTAGTATCTAATGCAATTTCTCATATACACACACACACATAGACTCACATATATGGTAATACATATATGTATATATGTGTATACATATATGTATACAATGCATTAGATACTAAATGCATTAGATACTAAATGCATTACTAAATGATACTAAATTGCATTAGATACTAAATGCATTGTATACATATATGTATACGTATACATATATGTATACAATGCATTTAGTATCTAATGCAATTTCTATTGCATTATATACATATACATATTATATACATATACATATATGTATACAATGCATTTAGTATCTAATGCAATTTCTCATATATACACACACACATAGACTCACATATATGGTAATACATATATGTATATATGTGTATACATATATGTATTACATATACATAGACTCATATATGGTAATACATATGTATATATGTATATATGTAATACATATATGTATATATGCATATACAGTGATATATATGTATAATACATGTGTGAAGGATATATAGTACAAATATAAAGGATAATATAGTGTGTGTGTGTGTGTGTGTGTGTGTGTGTCTTGTGGCGTATGCATGTATATTTGAGAGAGAGGGAGAAAAGCTTTGACTATGAACAGCCATCTGTGCTAGTTTGGAGAATTTGAGGTTAATGTATCATGCTATGTAAAGGCATTGAAATGTTGACATTATATGACTTGATGACTGTAGTCATGTGGGAAGAACAATCTGGTTTTAGCTTTGATGACTTTATAGAGAAGGAAGAACCTATGATCAAGGATGGGCTTACTTAGAAGATTATGTTCAAAATTGAGATATGAGGCAAGATGACTTGAACCAGAGGATTAACAGAATAAATAGGAGTGGTACGAGTAAGATTTAGTAAAAAATGAAACTCAATGCAACTCAATTTGTAACAAGTTTAATTAAGGAAAAGGCTCAAGAGAAAGAAAAAATGTCATGAATGGCTCTAAGAAATCAGGAGAATAATGATACTATTGATTAACTTGAATACTTACTAGTGTAAAATACAACCAAGCAAGTCATCAGCTTGGCAAGGAGCAGGAAGAGTTGGGAAGCAAAAGTACTGATGAATTGAATAGAAAATGGAAATAGGGATCACAGAAATGAATCTGAGCAAGTGGGAGTAGAGCAATTCTAAATATTGTGGGGAAGATACATTAGGGTCATAGACAGTGAATTTCTACAAATTACTAATAATGGCTACCAAGTCTTGGAAAGCTCTAGCAGTAGACTGTCCAGTCTGTAGTCAGAAATGAAAGTACTTCTTTTCCATAAAAATGTCAAGTAGGCACCCACACAAAAAAGTAATCAAACTCATCCAGGGAAGCAGGCATCTCTGTATGTATTATGAGTGAAAAAAAATCACGGAATTTGATCTTTAAGAAGTGTCATTTTCTAGAAATTGGGGAAATGGGAAATTTGATATATATTTTATGAGATAATTAAAATAGAGTTGGTAATACTGCAAGCCAATTTCTTGGCCAGCATCATTTGTATCCAAGCTACAACATTAGTGGAGAAAAATACAGGACAGTTTTGCATATAATATATATACTATATGTACTATTTTAATGTATTATGTACAAAGTAACATTAACATATTGATTACTATTAGTATTTGTAATCAATGCTTATGTACTAATTATCATATATTAACATATACTTTATATTAATGTATACTGTTTTAATATATATTAATATGGAAAAAGTATTTTCAAGAAAATCATTCAAACCCTAAAATTATTTTATCCAATTTAAAAATTACTGTACTAAATTGCAAAACAACTTATCCTTTTAAACACTCCTATAATTATTTCCCAACTTCAACTTTATCCTTCCTTTTTACTTTCTCTTATTTTCTTTTCCATTCCTTTCTGAACTCTTATGAAAAATATTTTACAGATTTTTAGTCTTTCTCTGTCCCCAGTTCTTTCCTTTTATTTTCCTGAATTTCATGTGGAAATAATTTTTCTCAGGTTATAAATATGCATCATTAAACAAATATATATCAAGTATCTACTACCAAACAGTAGTTTGGTACAGAGTACAAAGGACAGTCATACACTGCCTAACAATGTTTTGGTCAATGACAGACCACATATACAACAGTGATGTACCATTTGGCCTAGATGTGTAGTAGGCTATACCATCTAAGTTTGTGTAGTGCACTCTATGATGTTCACACAATGATGAAATTGCCTAATGACACATTTCTCAGAACATATCCCCATTGTTAAGTGGTGCCTTACTACAGACAAGATATGACTGCTTTTGTGAAGATTATATTCTAACATACTAATAATACTAACCATGTAATAAGAAATAAAAATTAAATTAAAAATAGTATATTAGTTAATATATTCTATGAAATAAGAGCATAAGTAAAACAGGGCCATGGAATGAGGGCATAGGTGAGCAAGGTGGAAGGCAAGTGATGATTTTAAATAAGGTAGTCAGGGTAGGGCTCGTTGAGTGAGAGTCATTTGAACAAACACTTGAAGTTTGTAAGAAAACAGACATGCAATACCCAAGGGGCTGATCATTGCAGGTGGTAAGAACAGCAGAACCAAGATTCTAAGGCTGAGTTATTACTACCATGCAAGGAACAGCAGGGTGATGGTGGGGCTAGAACAGAGTGAGCAAAAAGAACATAAGAGGACGAGATGTCATCAGGGTACAGGAACTAGATCGTATAGGACCTTGTAGGCTTCTGGCTCTTACTAGGGAACAGATGTAAAATCATTAGAGTTTGAGCAGGGCGGTGACAGATTTAACACCAGTTTTTTAAAAAATCACTTTGGATACTGTATCAGAAACAGGCTGTAAGGGAGCAGGAAAGAATTAAATCAGTTATGATGCTGGTCTGGGAAAGCAAAATCAGAATTTTCTGATGATTGGATTTGGTGTGTGCAAGAAAGAAGAGAGTTAAGAATGGCTTCCAGTATCTGACTTGAGTAATGAGAAGAATGGATTTGTCATAAACTGATATGGGAAGGTTGTGAGTAGAGTAGATTTGAGGGGAAATACTAGGAATTGGTTTATGATATTTTTCATTAGAGATGCCTAATAGACATCCAAATAGAGATGCTCTGTAGACAGTTGGATATAAAAGTCTGGAGTTCATGAAAGAAGTCTGAACAAAAGATATAGTATGGCAGTTACCTGCATGTAGATGTTATTTCAAGCCTGGATGAGATTTTCAAAGAGACTGAATGAAACTTCCAAGAAATTAATGTGGCTAGAGGCAAGAATAAAGGATTTAGCTTAGGTATACTTCAAAATCTAGATGTTGGTAAAGGAACTAGCAAAGTGGATTGAGGCTGGAGGAAACTAAGTCTAAACAGTGTCCTAAATATGACGGAGAATCTTGCTAAGTTAAATGCTTCTGATGGCTAAACTAATTAGAAATTGAAATTTATTACTGTGGACATCATCCATGATCTACAAGACCATATTGATACAGTGGTGGCAGAAAAAGCATGACTAGAATGAGCTTACGAGAAAAATGGGAGAAGGAAAGTTAGAAAAATATTATAGACTTTTTTTTTTTTTGAGAATTTTTGCTATGACTTGGAGAAAGGAATTGGAGGGGAGTACATAGCTAAGAAAGGTTTTTTAAATTATTTTTTTTAATGAAAGAAATAAGTAGCATGTTTATATGGCTGAAGGGAAAAATAAAAATTGAGAGAACAGATCAAAGGAGGAAATTCCTGGAGCAATGTGCCCAAGCAGAAAATAAATCCTTAGGTCTAAGGCAAAAGTGGAGATGATAGTCTTAGAAGCTCTAAGAGTTTACCTATTCTAACAGGAAGAAAGGTAAATACATGAGTACTAATCATGGTGGCTGGATAGGTTGATAGCTGGAGCTCAAGAAATTTATCTTCTGTCTGCTTCTATGTTATCAGAGAAACAGAAAGCATGGTTTTTGCCTAAGAGTAGAAATGGGGGAAGAAGTGTTGGAAGTTTGAGAAGAGTCACCTAGGAAAGTAGATTAGTGAATGGACAAGTGAAATATAGGGCTGCTGTATGGGAGCCCTTAAAGTTCATTGTTATGAACTTAAACTGAATTTAAACACGTAGTCTATGTAGTTGTGGAACCTTTCTCCTGCTACGTGTAGCTTGGCTGCAGGTATAGAAATAGACTTGAGAATTAGAATTTTCTAAAAAAAATATGCTGAAAGAAGAAAAGGGCAAAGAAATCAGTGGTGTGTGGAAAAGGAAATGAACAGAGGCATTTAGGCCAATGATTTCATTCACAGCAAAATACAAAGGGGCAATGACTTTAGTTTCTTTGCAGATCCACAACAAATTGTGACATACAGAAGGATTTTGCTAGAAGAAAATACAGAAGTGGAAACAATATAAATGTAGGAAGCAGTGATAAAAGGAAAGAGACAAGGAATACTGGCATTATACAATAGCTGAATCTAGATAGTTTCAGTTACATCTATGATCTTCTAAAGGCAACCATCCTTCAATTTTTCCTGCTCGTCTTTTTCTACTTTGCAACCTTCCTGTAACTTGAATACCATGTTCTCAGGTGGTGAATTCAGCTGCCAACAAGGATGTACTTTCAGTTGAAATAGTCACCAAGTCAACAACATTTCTGTCTCTTCTATAGCACTATTATAGGCACTCATTTAAATGTGGAACAGGACTCATCAGTAAAAAACTGCACATGGACACAGGTTCAAAAGTTCAATCCCACCATGATGCTAAAATTTAAAGACAAGAAAGTAGTAAAATGCCATTTATCAATCATTCAAATTGGGTATGTTTAATGGAATTATGACAAAAACCAATGTTCTTTTTTTTCAAGAGTGTTGCCATGTTAAATTGTAGAGCCTTCATAATGATCTTTTACTCTTGTCATTCACTTTGGGAAATGTTATACTAAGTATTAGAATATGATTATTGTGTAATATAATAACCTGTGGCTTCTAGCCTTATGTCAAACCAGATGCCCATCTAACTTCAGTACTGTGACTGTTTGTCTTCAGTCTCAATCTCTTGGTGATACAAGTGCTGCTGAACTAGTTCATAATACTTTATTTGCGATATCAATCTTATTGGTGGCTAAAACATTAAAATTTGTAAATAAAACTGCATGTATTCATTTGAAACATGAACATTATTTCCACTTATAAGCTGGGAAGAGAAGCCTTGGCAAGGAGCCACATCCTTTCCTGGCATTACTTAGGTGACCTTTAATGCACTTGATCAGGGTATGAGTCACTGTTTCTGAGAATTAGAGTTTTTCTGCAGAGTGGTCACCTTGTTGGAAGGAAACTGAAGATGTAATTCCTTAGTCACACCTCTATGATCTCAGCGTCTGCTGTGGAGTTGATAGAAAAATTTCAACAAAAATAAAATAATCCAAAATTTAATATGTGAGGTGATAAATATTTCATATTTAGACAAAAAGAAAATACTCGACCATGAAACATAAGGTTCATTTTGTTGTAGTACCTTATACATAAAGAATTTTCAAAGAAATTTAAGCTATTAGTCTCCATTGTAGCTTTTTGAATGACTTTCTCGATGATTATGAGGTTAGGTATATTTCTGCTTACATTTGGTTATGTAAGTGTTAGACTATAGGAACTTATCTGTCAGTGTTGCTAACAGAATAAAAGAAGAAAAAATGAAATAGTGGAGTTGATGAATATTTAATAATGCTTTTAATCAGTCCCACCAAATAAACATTTCTCATGTTGCTTTGCAAATGAAATTTCCCTATCATAGGAGCTTGCAGATGGTAATTTTTCTTTTCCCCAGTGAAAATCTTGGGAGTCAGGTTGGACTGGTAAATGATTTTATAATCATTAATGAATTTCAATGACTGACACTTAATGTAAACAAAAATAATATTGAAATGTGTTTTCTTAGTGAAGTTACTATCAAAATATACATTGCATTTCTTCCTAAAGTATTCATTTATTAAGAGCATAATATTTTACATTTTGATGTTTAATTTATATGATTCCTTATATATCTCCTAACCACTTTAATTAGTACATTTAGCAGTTGTAGAAATCATCAGAAGAGAGAAATACCAGCCATAGGACACAGCCATAAAGATAATTTCAGATCATAATTAGATTAGAAATGTCAATGAGTTCATTGTTACCAGAAATGATAAGACTTTCTAAAAGAAAGCCCACTCTAGCAGTACCTCTTTTAGTAAATGTAAATAAAAGTGAACCAAGTGTGCCATACCTGGGAAAACAATCATTTTGGGGTGGAAAACCATAATATTTAAAAAATATTGTTGAAAAGCAAGATATTATGTTACATAAAGACAACAGCACATGTTTAGAATGAACTAGATATCTTGTGATCTGATCAACTGCCTTTGGGATCATTAGGGATGCCCTAGAGTCAAAGGAAATTCTTGTAGATATCTATTTATTCTCATGGTGACCAATTTTAATCCTGTATAATTCTTGTGCTCCTATATAAGTAGTTCTCTAGTTTGAGAGCAAAGATTTCTTCAAAATGCAGTGGATTGGATTACTCAGGGTCTCTAGAAAAGTGCTGTAATGAAACACTGATTTTGATGTTGTTTTGCTGTATTGTGTATGTGTATTTAAAATGAATAATTATTTGCAGAGAAACTCTTCTCACTTATTTTGTTAACTTATGTTATATGGAGTTACCTTCTGCACATAGAATGAGAAACAGTGAAAGAAATATAACTTCTACATTTGTGCCACTAGGGACTCCCTTCACAAATGACTGTGACTCACTTATGATTTTATCTAACTTAAGAAAAAAATTAGGTGCTAGTGGTGGTAGAAGTAGTTGGGGAGAGGAGATGCCTACGACATTAATAAATCATATATCATTTACTACAAATATATCTGTCACACAATAGAAATTTTAAAACATAGTAACCACAACTTTTACTAAAGAAGAATGTTTGAAATATAATTACTGAAATAAAGAATACAATAGAGAGAATCAACAGTAGCTTAGATGAAGCAGAGGATCAAATCAGTGATTTAAAAGATAAGGCAGCAGAAAACACCCAGTCAGAACAGCAACAACAACAAAAAAGAATCCAAAAAAATGAGGATAGTTTAAGGGGCCTCTGGGACAAATTCAAGCATTCCAACATTCACATTATAGGGATACCAGAAGGAGAAGACAGAGAGGTAGGAATTGCAAAACCTATTTGAAGAAATAATGACAGAAAACTTCCCTAACCTGGTGAAGGAAATAGACATATAGGCTCAGGAAGTGCAGAGTATCAAATAAAATGAACTCAAAGAGGACCACATCAAGAAACATTATAATTAAAATGCCAAAGGTTAAAGACAAAGAGAAAATCTCAAAAGCAGCAAGAGGAAAACAATTAGTTACCTACAGGGAGCTCCCATAAGAGTGTCAGCTGATTTCTCAACAGAAACTTATCAGGCCAGAAGAGGTTGGCATGAAATATTCAAAGTGATGAAAAGTAAGGACCTACAACCAAAATTACTCTACCAAGCAAAGGTATCATTTAGAATCAAGGAACAGATAAATTCCCAGAGAAGAAAAAACTAAAGCAGTTCATCACCACCAAATCAGTATTACAATAAATATTAAGGGGACTTCTTTAGAAGAAGATTGAAAATATGAATAATAAAGTGACAATAACTACATACCTATCAACAATTACTTTAAATGTAAATGGATTAAATGCAATAGAAAGACTATAAGATAGCTGAATAGATAAGAAAACAAGACCCTTACATATGCTGCCTACAAGAGACTTTAGATCTAAAGACAAACACAGACAGAAAGTAGGTAGATTGGAAAAGATATTTGATGAAAATGAAAACAAATAATCAAAATGCTAGGAGAGCAATACTTATACTAGACAAAATAGAACTTAAAACAAAGACTATAACAAGAGACAAAGAAAGACTCAGTATCTTACTTCTGAGTATTTATTTGAAGAAACCCAAAATACTACTTTGAAGGGACACATGAATCCATATGTTCATTGCAGTATTATTTACAATAACCAAGATATGGAGGCAACCTAGGAATCCATCAATAGATGAATAGATAAAGAAGGGTAGTAAATATATACAATGGAATATTACTCAGCCATAACAATGAATAAAATCTTGCCGTCTGCAAAAACATGGATGGACCTAGAGGGTATTGTGCTGAGTGGATTAAGTCAGACAGATGAAGACAAATGCCATAGGATTTCACTTACATATGGAATCTAAAGAACCAAATAAGCAAAACAAAAACAAACAAACAAAAAACCGAAAAACAAACAAACAAAAAACAAAACAGAAACAAACTAATAGGTACAGAGAACATTTTGATTGTTGCTAGATGGAATGGGGATGGATAAAAAATGGGAAAGGATTAAGAGGTACAAATAAGTAGTTATGAAATAGTCATGGAGATGTAAGGTACTGCAGAAGGAACATAATATTGTAATAACTATGTATAGTATCACATGGGTCCTAAATTTATCATGGCGATCACTTCGTAAGTTATATAAATGTATAATTACTATGTTTTACACCTGAAACGAATATATTGTCTACCAACTGTAATCGAAGAACAAAAAGTATATATTTAAAAAGAAGAGTGTTTGAATCCAAATTTTACCACAAAGGAATGTAAACAGCATTTCGTGCTTAGTCATATACTCTGATATGAGTCTTGTTAAATAGTAGCTTTCTGATCATTATTATGGATTGGAAATATTCTCTGAGGCACTCTGTAAACCCAATTGATAAGGACAGGCAAGAGACTAATTCTAAATCTTTTCCAATACCCATGTTCCTCTTAAATCTCCTGCAATTCTTCTCAATCTTCCAGATTCATTTCCAGAAGTTTTCAGATGACTTTTGATTGGAAGGATTAAAAAAAAAAAGCTGAGGTTTTCATCAGAAAATTACATTTACAGTTCTTCTGAAAGTGTTTATCTATGGAATTACCCATGAGTTCATCTCCTAGGTTAGTTCCACCTTTCACCTCAATCAAAGAAAAGTCATCTTTTATGACATAATCCAAAATCCATACACCCTAGAGAGGTGCTGCCCATCATTTTTGTGCTGTTTAAAGGGATCTGAAACTTCATCTTTTTAACAGTTAAGAATTTGAAAGATAGACAAGTTTTTCATCATCCTATAAATAGTATTTGTTTAAAATGCACTTTAGCAGAGATTGAAGAAAAGCAAAGCTTATTCTCTTTACTTATAGAATCCAATTATTTTAAATGTTTTTTGTCAAACTCAAAGAGGGAGACAGAAAAAGATTTCTGGTTCAAAGAGGGTGACACCTAAAAACAATTATTGTAAAAGAGATTTATTCCTAATCAAAACATTTAATGAAGTATAAATTAATTGATATAGGAAGACAACCTTTAAAAAGTCTTGCCATTTAAAAAAATTTTTAAAACAGATAGTTAATTATAAAGTAAAAACTGTAAGTTTTATAGATAGAAATTGGTGCTGAAGAGGTAACTTAAAAAAATAGACTTTATATAGAGTAGTGTAAATTTCAGAGAAAAATGAAGGGGAAGGTACAGAGGTTTTCCATATAACCTCTTCCCCCCAACATATGCACAGCTTACCTCGCTATCAAAATCTCCTACCAGAGTGGTACATTTGTTATCATCAATGGACCTACATTGACACATCATTATTACCCAAGTCCATAGTTTACATCAGCATTTACTCTTGATGTTGTATGTTTCTACAAGTTTTGGAAAATGTATAATGACATGTATTTACCATTATAAAATAATATATAGTAGTTTCACTATAAAATTCCTCTCTGCTCTACCTATTTATATCCCTCCCTGACCCCTAACCACTGGAAACTACTGACCTTTTTACTGTCTCTAAGTTTTATCTTTTCCAGAATGTTCTATAGTTGGACTCATAAAGTATGTAGCCTTTTTAGATTGATTTCTTTTACTCATTAATATGTATTCAAGTTTCCTCCATTTCTTTTCATGGCTCTATAGCTCATTTATTTTTTAGCACTGAACAATATTCTACTGTCTGGATGGTCCACAGTTTATTTATACATTCACCTACTGAAGGACATCTTGGTTGCCTCCAAGTTTTGGCAATAATGAATAAAACTGCTATAAATATACATGTGCAGGTTGTGTGGACAGAAGTTTTGGACTCCTTTGGACAAAGACAAAGGAGCAGAATTGCTGAATTTCATGATAAAAGTATGTTTCATTTTGTAAGAAATTTCTAAATTGCCTTCCACAGTTACAATATGATTTTGCATTCCCATCAGCAATGAATGAGAGTTCCTGCTACTTCACAAACTCGCCAGCATTTGTTGTTGTTGGTGTTTTGGATTTTGGCCATTCTAAAAGGTATGTAGTAGTATGTCATTGTTGTTTTAACTACATGTGATGTGGAATATCCTTTAATATACCTATTTCCAATCTGTATATCTTCTTTGTTGCGATGTCTGCTCTGGTGTTTGGTCCGTTTTTAATCAAGTTGTTTGTTTCTTATTGTTGAATTTTAAGAGTCTTTTGTACATTTTCCATAAAAGACCTTTATTAAAAATGTTTTTGTGCAAACATTTTCTCCCAGTCTATGGCTTGTTTTCTCATTCCCTTGATAATGTCTATTAAAAAGTAGAAGTTTTAATTTTAATGAAGTCTAGCTTATCAATGGCTACTTTCATAGATCATTCTTTTGGTATTGCATCTAAAAAGTCATCACAATACCTGAGGCCATTTAGCATTTTTCTTATGTTATTTTCTGGGAGTTTTATTGTTTTGCATTATCTAGGTCTATGGTGCAATGTGAGTTAATTTTTGTAAAGAATATAAGGTCTATATCCTGATTCATTTATTTACTTGTAGATTTCTAGTTATTCCAGCATCACTGTTGAAAAGACTATTTTGCATAATTATATTGCCTTGGCTTCTTTGTAAAGTTGACTGTATTAATGTGGGTCTATTTCTAGGTTCTCTATAGAGTGCCATTAACCTATTTGTCTAGTCTTTCACTGATAAGACACTATCATAATTACTGTGCTAAGATAAATGGTTTATAATAAGTCTTAAAAGTGGCTAGTGTCAGTCTTCTGACTTTGTTCTTTTCTTTCAATATTGTTTTGGCCATTTTGGATTTTTGCCAATCCAAAAATTTGAGAATCAGTTAATATCTCCCAAATAACTTGCAGGGATTTTGATTGGAATTATTTTGAATGTATAAATCAAGTTGGAAGGAACAAACATCATGCTAATATTGAGTCTTCCTATCCATGAACAGGGAATATTGCTCCATTATTTTGTTATTTTGATTTCTTTAATCAGTTTTGTAGTTTTCAAAAAACTTGTATGTATTTAGTTAGATTTATACCTAAACATTTCATTTTCGGTGGTGCTAATGTAAATGGTATTGTGTTTTCAATTTCAAATCCCACTTGTTCACTGTTGGTATATAAGAAAACAAATTATTTTTGTATATTAATCTTGTATCCTACAATGTTGCTATAATCACTTTTTAGATTCAAGAGGATTTCTTTTTTTTATTATTGATTTAGATTTTTCTATGTAAATGATTATGTTATCTACTAACAAAGATTTTATTTTGGCCTTCCCAGTATGTACACCTTTTGTTTCCTTTTCTTGCCTTAACTAAGAAGTCTAGTATAATGTTTAAAAGGGTTGATGAGAGGGAATATCCTTGTTTTGTTCTTGATCCTTGTGCACAAGCTTAGAATTTTTCACCAGTAAGTATTTTGTTAGTTGCAAGTTTCTTACAGATGTACTCTATCACATTGAGGAAGATCCCCTGATACCTAGTTTTCTGAGAGTTTTTATTGTGAATACATGTTGCATTTTGTCAAATGCTTCTGCAAGTTTATATAATCATATGATTTTTCTTCTTTAGCCTGTTGATATGGATTGCATTAATTTATTTTCAAATGCTGATTCAAGGTTGCATGCCTGGGATAAATCCAACTTGGTTGATGTATAATATTTTTTTTACATTGTTGGATTTAATATTCTAATATTTGTGAGGGGTATTTTGTGTAAATTTTGGCAGATTGCGTTTTTCAGGGAATCGATCCATTTCATCTAGGTTATCCAATTTGAGGACATAGAGTTGTTCATAATATTTTTTATTATCCCTTTAAAGTACATAGGATAAGTAGTGATGGCCCATTTTCTTTCTGATATTAGTAATTTGTCTTATCTCTTTCTTCCTAGTTAGCCTGGCTAGAGGCTTTTTAATTTACTGATTTTTTCAAAAAAAACTGCTTTTGGTTTTGTTGATTTTCTCTATTGATTTATTATTTTCAATTTCATTGATTTCTGTTCTAATTATTATTATTATTTTTTATTCTGCTTATTTTGGAATTAATTTGCCTTTTTTTAGTTACCTAACTTGGAAGCTTAGATTATTGATTTTAGATATTTTTTCTAATGTATACATTCAATCCTATGAATTTCTAAGCACTATTTTCACTACAACCTACAAATTTTGATAGGTTGTATTTTCCTGTTCATTTAGTTCAAAATGTTTTGCCTCACATGTTTAATGCTCTTTTCTTAGGCGTGTACATGTTTAAAATCATTATGACTTCTTGTAGTATTGACCCCTTTATCATTATTTAATGTTCTTCTTTATTCCAGAACTTTCCTTCCTCTGAAATCTGCTCTGTCTGAAATTAATTCAACTACACCCATTTCTTCTGATTAGTGTTAAAATTGGTGTCTTTCTCCATTCATTTTCTCTCTGTCTGTCTGCCTCTATCATCTATCTATCTATCTATCTATCTATCTATCATCTATCTATCATCTATCATCATCTATCATTTATCTATCTCATCTATCATCTATTTACCCCTATATTTAAAATGGGTTTTTTATAGACAGCATATAGTTGAATCTAATTATTTTGGTCTACTCTGAAAATCTTTATTTTTTAATGGGCATATTTAGACAATTAACCTTTAAAGTGTTTATTGATATAGTTGGATTAATATCCACCTTATTTTTTACTGTTTTTGTTTGTTGCCCTATCGTTTTGCTTCTATTTTTCTTCCCTTCTTTGTCTTCCTTTGTTGGCTTTGAGCTTTTTATACGAATCTATTTTCTCTTGTTTTTAGCCAATCAATCATACTTTTTTTTTTTACTATTTGTGGTGGTTCACCTAGAGTTTGAAATATACATTTACAACTAACCCCAAACCACTTTAAATTATACTATGTCACTTCATGGATAGTGTGAGTTCCTTATAATGACAAACTATTCCTAATTCTCCTGCTGTCCTTTGTGTCATAGTTGTCATTTATTTGACTTATACATAAATATACATGTATATGTATATATAAACATATATTTACACACACATATATATAAGCATATTTCATTGAATATATTGTTGCTATTTTTTATTTTGAACAAACCGTTATCTTTAGGTCAATTAAAAACTTAAGAAATAAATGTTTGAATTTGACTTTCACTTATTTCTATGTAAATCTGTTTCTGACCTATATCATTTCTCAGGGTACAGAATTCTAGATTAGTGTTTTTTTTTTTTTCTCTCAGCACTTTAAATATTTTACTCTGCTATCATCGCTTATAAGGTGTCTGAGGGGAGAAAGGATGTAATTCTTATCTTTGTTCCTCCATAAATAAGATGTCTTAATACTCTGGCTTCTTTCAAAATCTTTAATTTTCTGAAATTTGACTATGATATGTCCAGATGTAGTTTCTTAAGAATTTATCCTGCTTGGTATTCTCTTAGATTTCTGGTTCTGTGGTTTGGTGTCTGACATTAATTTTGAGGAAATTCTCAGTCATTATTGCCTCAAATATTGCTTCTGTTCTTTTGCTCTTCTCTTTTTGTTATTTCCAATATGTGTATGTTTCACCTTTCATAGTTGTCCCAGAGTCCTTGGTATTCTCTTCCTTTTTTAGTCTTTGTTCTCTTTACTTTTCAGTTTTAAAATTTTCTATTGAGATATCCTCAAGATTTTTTTCTCCTCCATGTCCAGTCTACAAATGAACACATCAAATTTATTTGTCACTTGTTACAATGGTTTTTTTTATTTCTAGCATCAGTTTTAATTCTTTTTAGAATTTCTATCTTTCTGCTCACAGACCCATCTGTTAGTGCATGCTGTCTACTTTATTCATTAGATCGCTTAACATATTAATCATAGTTGTTTTAAATTTTCAGTCTAATCTTCACCATACCAGTCTGGTTCAGATGCTTGTTCTGTCTTTTCAAATCATGTTTTTGCCTTCTAATATGCCTTATAATTTTTTTCTCGAGAGCTGGACATCATATAAAGGAACTACAATAAATATGTCTTTAGTAATGTGTTGGTAAAGTTGAGAGAGAGGAAGTGTTCTGTGATCCTATGATTAGGCCTCAGTCTTTGAGTGACCCTTTGTCTCTAAAGGGCTTCTTAATCTCTCTGCACTCTTAGGTAGGACATGATGGCTGAAATGAGCTAGAGTTGGGCATTTCCCTTCCCCTAGGTTTGTTTCTAAGACTCAATAGTTTAAAGCCTCATAAAATAGTTTTCTTTTCTTTTTCTTTTTTTTTTTTTAGGCAGAAACTATTGTTAAGAAGAACATAATGCTCTGACATATTTCAAAATGGTTTCTTTTCCCTCATCCCTGCCAGAACATGAGGGGTTTTCCTCTGATATATTCCCTGTGAGGACCTGATAGAGTTTCTGGAGGTAAAATTTGCAAAATGTGTGGTCTCCCTTTTGACCAGGTCCCCTCGAGTTTTTAACTTTCAGAGTTGTTCACACTGAGCCTGTAGCAATTTGTAAATTAAAGTTTAGGTTTGCCTATCTTAACACTATGCCCTGCAGAGGTTTCTGCTCATGGGTTTCTGCTATAGTAAGCTGTGATTCTCATTATTCACCTTTATCTCCAAAAGGTGAATAGCAATTGCTCTATGACCTTACTTCTCTGACACTTCTAAGAAGGGCTGTTGAGTTTTAAGTTTGGTTAGCTTTTTACTTGTTGTTAGGGCAAAGTGTTGAGTTCCAAGTTACATTATGGACTGGAAATTGGAATTTCCAGCTAACTTTTAAAATCTAGTTTTATTACCCCTTAAAATGAAATTAAAATCTAAGGGTGTGTTTGAACTATTAAATATAAGTTATAATGTTCACCTTTCACTCTACAACTCTGTTAAAAGAGTAGTCTTTCATATATGTCACCCTGTTTCACGTGCTGGTTTCATTTTGTATTTTTCTTAACCCTGTCCTTTAAAAAGTTATTTGAGATCCATGAGGGCTGCTAAGGTGGTTTTGGCTAGAAAGAGGTCTTGATGGTTATAATGATAAAATCCTCACTCTTTCTTTGGAACTTATTCTTTTTTTGAAGGAGGAGAACTTTTTCCCCTCCTCTTTAATTCCATGCCCTCCCCACACACACATCCATCCCTGACCTACAGATGTTGCCCTCTCCCCTTAAGAACTGAATCTCTAAAGATGGGGTGTCTCCTCCCATGTGTTTGTGGCACACACCCAGGGCCTGGTTCACCCAGGGTATGGTCCATGGCTCCACCTGGGGCACGAACTCAGGACCTTCTGTGTGTAAAGCAGACGTGCTAACCGCTACACTATGGAGTCACATCTAGGAGGAGAATTTTTTAATGAAAATTTCTACTCAGAGGTAACATTTTTTTCCACTCTTTTAACATATATTAAAGTATCTAGTATTTCATTGGTTAATTCCATAAATCTTCCTGAATTTATACTTGTTTTGGAAGGCACTCAAATATTTTTAATGAATTACTATTTAATTTAATATTTTAATCCAATAAGGTTTATACGCCTTACTACTGACATTCAGAAAGTGAAAGGTGTATATTTGGAAGTCTACAGCCATGCTACCCTGAACAAGCCCAATCCCGTCTGATCTTGGAAGCTAAGCAGGGTCAGGCCTGGTTAGTACTTGGATGGGAGACCACCTAGGAAGGCCAGGTGCTGTAGGCATAAAAAATTAAAAAAAAAAAAATAAGGGATTGTAAGTTGACAAGGTTCTCGCAAATTATGAGGTCAACCAAGGGTTGCCTCACCTAAAAAATAAATAAAATAAATAAATAAAGGAAGATGTATATTTGGATAGTTTCATACTTTGCACTGGCTTTTTGGTTAAGCCATTCCTCTGAGAGATGCTACAGCTCCATGACCAAGAGCAAGTTTTCAGAAAGCAGACCTTCAGTAACTATTTTATGACTCAATTTCCTCAACTCTAACATCAAATAAGACTGGAACTTATAAAGAAAGCACTCATGATGATTATGTAAAATTGTATTTGTAAATGTTTGAAACAGTGTAAGGCATTTAGTGAGCACTTAATAGATATTAATAAATATTAATAACCACAATAGTATGGTGATAGCCAGGTTGGTAAGAGATCAGTAGCAAACACTGTGGATTAACTTGATGTCTTGGGCCTAGAAAGATGGTACTCTTAGATATTGATTTATTCAGCAAATATTTATTATGTGTCAGACACTATATTCCATGCCGGGGTTATAAATAACTGTGATATAATTTGATTGTTTTAAAAGAGACATGTACAATCTACTCTGGGAACACTGTGCAGGGATTAATTAATTCTGTCTAAGAGAGTCACAGATGACTTCACTGAGGGAAAAAGCATTGGAGTTCGGTCTCTAGAGATAAGCAGGGGTTAGCTAAGGAAAAAATAAAGTGAAGATAAGATAATAAGAGACTTTCTAGGTAGACTGCACAGCGTGAGCAAGAGAATTAGGCATGAAAGTGCCTGGCATGTTAAGGAAATGATGGATAGATAGTTTTTCCTGACTAGTTGGCAGAGTATAGAGGGGGAATGGTAAGCAGTGAATCTGGAAAAATTGAAGACACATTATGAAGGACTTTTATACCTTGCCAAGGAGTTTAAAATTGTACTGAAGACAATATGATGCTAATTGAGAGAGCTTGCATGTATTGCTTTAATGCTCAGTCATTCATTAACTTACTTATTTCTTCAGCAAGTATTTATTGAACAGTTACTTAGTATTGGTGCCATTCTAGGCACTGGACATTGAGCAGTAAGCAAAAGACAAAATGCCTTGCCCTTATAGACTTTACAACCTAGTGTGGAGTAGCAGATGAGATAAAAATAAAATAAAATAATAAAATAAAATAAATTATGAGATGAAATGAAATGAAATAAAATAGACCGATATGGATGATAATAAATGTTAATGTGAAAAATAAATCAGGGAAAAGAGATAGGCAATGTTGAAGGAAAAACTGCAATTTTAGATATAATGGCCAAACAGGATGTTGGTTGAAAGATAACACATGAGCCAAACCTGAAGGAAGGAGGAGATGACCCATGTGGATATCTGTAGAGAACAGCTAGTGGAAAGGTACTGCAGTGGAAGTGTGCCTGATAAAGTAGGGGTGCACCAAGGAGACCGATATTGCTGGAACAGAGTAATCAAGGGAGAAAAAAGCAAAAAGTATGGTAGAAAGATGAGAGGAGTAAAGTGGGGAATGAAGACCACAAAGGATTTTCTGGGCCAATTGTAGGATTAGATTTTAATCTGAGCAGATAATGACATGATAAAAATTTTATTTTAAAAGGATCACTCTGACTGCTATGTAAGAATAAACAGAGGTGTGGGGAGCTAAAAGGGTGGAATTAGGGAGGATAGTTAAGAGACTGCTGAAATAATAAGGCAAGAAAGGATAATACCGTGGAGCAGGATGGCAATGGTAGAAAGGGTGATAAGAGAAAATGTCTGGAAATATTTTAGAGTAAGAGCCAATGGGATTTCCTGATGGGGTGACTTGAATGTGAGGTGTTAGAGAAAGTATACATGCCAGCTCAAAGGTTCTCAGCCATTCTGCCCTTGTTTCCCCTGCCCTTGCTACCATCTTTTCACAAAAACCTGGACGTCAACAGCGTCTATTCCTCCTCCAAGTCTCTACCACTGCCTTTTCTAGTCCTATTCATCGAAGATTATTTCTGGGATGGACATAGGCTTCCTGGCTCTTTACAGCCTTAAAGACAACTTTGAGTGTTTTACTCTAAATTAATATGTAAAAACAGGCTCTGTATAGTACAAATAAAAACAAAGACGTTATGAAGTTTATGAATTACTTAAACTAGTAATACTTAGTAAAGAGTACTTCATTTTCTCTGAGAAGGTAAATGAAGTCTTGTTAAGAATTCTATACTGTTTTCCCTTGAAATGGGATTCTGCTTTCCCTTTCCTCGATGAAAATCATATAGTGTATCTCAAGAAGATAGTTTTTTTTTTTCTCCTGATGAGGATGAAATCCTGGCAGAATAATAGGTATTCATCTATTTACAAAGGGACATGTTCATCTCTGTGGACTTTAACTGGGTGGCTCCTAAAGCTTACACAATTTTAGGAGACCCTCTTTAGGAAAATGACTTCACAATTATGTAGATATGAGACTTTTAGAGGAAGACACCTGAATAAATGAGAACCTAAAGTTACATTTCATTAGCCATAGAATAAACCTCACTCTAGTGATACCTTTTCACCAACTATCCATTTCACTCAGGAATAATCTTAGTCTGATAATTTCTTTATAAGAGCCACAAGATTTGGGGCAGACAAGTGCTATGTTCTGTTTTGCTCTATGATTGAGAAAGAAAATTATCAGACAGTGTAAGGGCATTTTTATACTAGAGACTATAAATCAAGATGATTCTTCAAAATTGCTTCACTATTATTCTCCCATTCTTAAATAAGCAGACTTTGACATGGAATTTTCTCTAGAACTTTATCTTTCCATGCAATAAAAATTATTTTTACATACTCTCTTCAAATGAAAAACTGGCATGCTCTTCAATTTTGGAATGCTTTTCAATTCTTAAATTTTTCAACCTTTAAACTTATTAAAGAGCTACATATGTAGTGAATATCTTTTAAGCAAAACACTATATGAGAATTACATTTTACTTTCGATAGTCTCTCCACATTTTGTTTTCTTTTCATAGGAAACAGTTATTCACTCTACAACACAGGAAATAATATGGGGCAAATTGTATCTCTAGAGCACCAGATAAGTTCTTGCTTTCTATGAAGCAACGACTCTCAGGGGTGGCTGCAGATTTTTGTGGTTTTCATCAAGAAATGCTGCTGAGGCTCTTCAACTGTATGCACTACTGAAAAATATTTTTACCATTGATTTTCCTCCAGCATTGATCTACCACCTGACGCCATCAATAATGAGTTTTGTCTGCTGATTTCTTAGGCTGTCTGGAATTTTTTTTTTTCCTGACAGAAGAGACTTTGGTAGTAAGGCAGGAAGAAACGTTGATAACTTGGAGCTGGGAATTTGCAACCAACACATCAACTCCACTAGGTCATTCCTCCCAGCCCTTCTTCCTCTCCCTCTTGTTCACCTATCACTTTATTACTTTGATAGGAAGTCTTTTATCCAGTTGGCCTCCTGAATATTGCTATTTTTCAGTTTTGTGTGCATTGGAATGCAAATTAAATGGGGGCAATTATCTGTGGTAAAGTGTTTTCTTGATACTGGAAGAATGCTTTTCCTTTTGCTTCTCTTAAAATTCTGAAGGCATCTATAAAGCTGATTCAACTCAAGTACTTAGTAAGAAACCAATTCTATAAACTGCGCCACTTTCATTTATTGAAGTTAGCCCGAGTTTGGGCCTAAGGGAGAATTTTCTGAAACACATGTCTATTTTACTGTGGCAGAATGCTTCCTTTTACGAAGCAATAATATGGGGAAAAAAGTAAAAAAGTAGAAAGTCAGCATTCCCACATCCCTTGTAAAACAAAATGAAAATGCAGATACCCTTCTGTCAAGGTCCTGCTCCTGGACAAAATTATATACCAAAATTTGACAAAGCACATTCTAGGAGATATATATTCATTATTATGCATGAACTTAACTAAATATTGATCACTCTCAGTGGAACAGATGGAAACAGCCATTTTTTCTGGATTCCAGATATTGAATTATGAGAGGTCAGGGGAAAAAATCCTCATTGATAGGTCAGAACAAAATAATTTAAGAAACAAGATAAAAAAGGATATGATTTTATGTATGATATATCTGTCTGAAAAAAAAACTATTTTTTTGCCTCCATGCATTGCAAAAAATTTGTAACCATAATAGATGACTTTTATTGAAAATATAGATTAAATATAAAGAATTTTTAGTATTTTACTCTTTTATTAGGAATGCATGTAACCATCTATTTCAGATAATTATGTAAGTATTTCCATCAAAAGGTTTTTCACATTCATTCTGTCTTTTAATTAGTTATAAGTTTAACAACTTAACATTTGTTTCAACTGTATACATCAATAAGACTCAGGTAATTTCATATGTAGCATACATTTTCATTACCCATATGAAAGATACCCCCTGGAATTTCACAGTACACAAGCTGGACAACTCTATCTCGTGGCCCTGGTATACTCAGAAGTAGAAATGATGAGTCATTAGTATGTAAATACTTGATTTCATTAAACCTGCTAGTGTACTCTCTAGACCAGCATTCGCCCTCCCACTAACACTCAGGACTACCTATCTGTCTAGTTTCTGCCAGCATTTAATGTTATCTTTCTGGTGTTTGCCATTTATGCAAGCCTGTGCTATGTGATCCTTTTTTATTTTAAATTACTGACTTTCTCTGATGTTACAACCTAAATGCCTTTTATCTCCCCCAGGGCTTCTCACAGTTTCTGTATTTGGTTACAGAATCTACCGCCATCCCTGTTCCTTCTGAGATATCTTCTGGGTTTAGAAGAAGAAAACTGAGCTAATGAGCTATTACCAATGCTTGGAAGCATGCACTATCCAGTGTGTGTGTGTGTGTGTGTGTGTGTGTGTGTGTACACAAACATTAAACTTGAATCTTCTTGAGTGATTTTGTTTTTTATTCAAGCTGTGTTTTTGCCTCCACTGAAGTTCTATTTCAATAGGAGTCACCTATTGTAGGTATTTTGACAATCTTCCCCATTCTTCTGCATCCCCTCAGATGGTATTATTTTCTTTTGTCTAGTTTTTGGGTCTCAGGTCCAACTGCTGGAATGCAACAAGCAGAAATAATCCCATAAGTGAGGATAAACACAGGGGCCAGTTGTTTTGAATACATGGTCATCCCTCCCAAGGTAATAGGAAGAAGCTTCTCTATTACCTACATCTGTAAAGGCTAGGGCTCTCCTAGCCTCAATTGCAGCAAATATTTAGGGTTCCTGGTCAGCATCCTTCCAACTGTGTGGAGGCCGGGTTGATTAGATGGTCCTTGTAGAGATGCTCATAGAGGATCCCCTGCCCATTCTCTCACATGTTTGCAGATTCCCAAAGGCCAAGTTAACAGTCAGGTGAAAGACACTTTAAGAAGGAAGGTACAACACGGTCAAATGCTGAAAGAATATTTTTTTAAAAAGTCTGAGAACTGGGAAAATATCTTTGAAGTTTGGCATTTTGGAAGAGATTCATGTTATTTTCCCCTATAGTAATGCCATCAGATATCAGGGGAGAAAAAGCTAAAAAGTAGGATGAGGCTATAGAAACTGCTAATAAGAACTGTTTTTCTTATGGAATTTCTGATAAAAATAATTTGCAAGTATAAAAAATGCAGATGGCTACAGGTACACAGGGTCAGAATGAAAGGATTTTTAATTTCATTGATGGGGATCTTGAATATATTTTATAAAGATACAGCTAAGAGAGAGGGAGCATTTGGAAATACGAGAGAGAGGGAGTGCCAAGGACACATAGTTCTGGGGTTAGTGGGAGGAAATCATAATAACTAAGGTGAAAAAATCCATCTTGAACAGAAGAACACTTCTGAGACAGCTGTAAATGAGGTCAGAGTAAGTAGAACCGCAAAGAAATTTGTAAATAGAGGGGCAAGACATTGAGGAAATCACGTACAGTCTGTTTTCTCAGTAAAGTATGAGGCAGGATCATTGACAAAGAGAAATGAAGGTTTGCAGTGGGTGAAGCAGTGATGTGCTGGCACTGGCTAGCATAGGCTAGCAAGAGCTAATTGCTAAGTTTTCAGGAATTTTGCAAGTCAATTGTTATAAAATGTAAATTACATAAATTTACAGTTAAATTATATTAAAACAAAGGTAATACTCAACATTCATCACCCCCTAATTATTTTATTACATTTTATTATAATCTATGGTCTTGAGGTTATTTTGATCCATTATCCTGAGAAAAGATACAGTATTATATCTAGTAGAAATACCATAAAAGGTGCGCTACTTACTACACGTTACTTCCCCACTTTGTGTTTGGTAATGTCACATTGATACCTTGATATGGGCCATGGTGGTATTATTTGCAGTTTGAAAATCAGCAAATGCTAAAGATTTTTTTTTTTAGATTTGTTTTGTTTTTCAAAGACCTGTTGAAAATTGAAAATATGCTGGGACATCATTAGGGGAAGCTATTGAGCAAAACAGTGAGTATTTTGAATGAGCGCTCTGGAACAGGAATAGTTGATTACTGACTGATAAAGGAGGGCCAAAGCCACCTCGGCTGGGGCGAAGTTAGGGAATATGTTTGTAAAGGCAATGTAACCCATGAGCAGCCCTGGTGTGCAAACAGCAAAAGTGTTGGATTGAATTGGATGCAGGGTCTGGGGTGGAGGGGTGGGAGCAGTTCGACCTGAGCATCTTGAGGTCTCAGCCAGTTATAGAGAATAGTGAATCCAAGAGGAAGCTAATATACTGGGAGAAAAGGATGGTAGTGTGGAACCAGAAATGAGGTGGAGCTGAAATGATTGAGAGGAAAAGTAATAAGGGTACAGAATTGAAATCAGAGAGTGGGATTTTGGAATTTATTACTTCAGACAGAGCTATTTCCAGACCTTGGGTGAGATGATGCTTATGAGTTTGCTCAAGTTGTTGTGATCATAGATATAGTGAAATTGAAAGAAGAGTCACGAGTTTGGATTCTTAATGAGTTAAACATGGGCTAAAGATACCAGGGATGGTAGCAGGAATTGGAGTGAAGAACTGAGAATGATACGGGAGTTAAGTGGAGAAATGAAAATGATGTGCGTGTTGGAGTGGAGAGCTCCACTGAGCTGGATCAAATAGCTCTGCAGTTCCTTGTGTCCAAGAAAAATCATTCAGTGAGTGTGGCTTCTGTGGAAATATACGTGTAGGGCTATTTTACCAGCCACTGTCACCCTTAGGCAATAACTGTACTGGGTATAGACACTGTATTAGGATGTATAAGGAAAAACTATTTTAATGTAAAAACATCATAGTGTCTTGTGAAATATAATTTACTTAACATTCTATAGCATTTCTTATAAAACCTATATATAGTTGTGCCGATTGGAGTGGGGATGGTGGCAAGAATGTCTTGTTTAAAAAAATTAATTTTTCTAACCCACTGGTTTCCTACCTCTTCCAGACACTACAGAGGGACATTTTTTCCTGCTCTTTTTCATGTTCATAAATAAGTAAATAATTAAGGCAATACTCTGCTTATATTTTTCTCTCAAGTTATTAAGTATTTTCAAGTTCTTGGTATCGCAGCATATTTTCCAGAATTAATTTAGTATTTGTTATGTTTTCCTCCATTTCCTATTCCCTCTAGATGTAATTTCCCTCTTCCACCTTAAGTAAGGGAGTCATATAGAGCTCTGTAAAGCATTAGCTCTCAATTTTGCCTTTCATTATTGATACAAAGAGCATATATAAAAAGTCATTTTATACTTTAGTGTCGCATCCTCTTGTAGCAGTTTTAGCCATTATTTTTCACCAATGTTTTAAAAGTAGACACTTAGCTCATATTTTTTAACGATGTACTCTTTCAAATGTGGGTGACATCATTGAACGTGTGTATTTGTAGTAATAAATTTTCCAAAACCTCTATGTAAATCTCTTGTTTTGTGCTACTCAATGGGGAATCAAAACCGAGCAGTATAACAACAGGTTATTCTCTTTTTACATTTTCTCTTTCATTATAAACATGGCCATGTTTTTAACAAGGGCCAATGGCTTAACCCAGATTGATCCGGGACCCTTTGATAGGTCAGTGCTTGGATATTAAAGACATCTATCCTTCAAATCTCATTAGCAGAGAGTTTCTTACACAAAGCTATGTAAAAATGGAGAAGAAAAGCATTCGTGAGTGCATGCGTGCATGTGTGTGTGTGTGTGAACTTATGAAAATAATATCTCTCATACACACACACACACACACACACACACACACACACACACACACAATATCCCCACTTAAATTTGATTTTATTCTCCACCTGAAGGTAAACACTTAAAGCTGATTATTGGTCATGCATATTTCTGTGTAGTTTAGTTTATTCTTCTGTCATTGCTATCTGAAAATGGTGAGTTTCGATAGGCCATTAGGGAGAAAAATAAGTAGTTATTTTAAAGTCCAGGCCAAGTCTGGGTGAATAGTTTGGGAAAATTGAGCATCACCAAAGTGCCAGATGCTTGAAAGGTGAAGAATTGTTTTACCTTCATAATTATGAGAGGCGGTTTGATGTAGTGTAAAGATATCAGTTTCGGGGCCCCGCAGTCATGAGTTTCAACTTGGCTTTGCCTTACTCTATCATCACTGGCAAACTATTTACCATTTCTAAATCCCTGTTGGTGTCTATAATTTGAGGATAAAAAAACCTGTCTCAACTGTTTGGAAAGGATTACATGAGGTATTCTATTAAAAAGCCTTGTAGTGTACCTGGCATAGATATAAGTTCCTGTGTCTCTAAAACCTTAAAAACAAAAAATTCCTTTGCTTTGCAATAATCTATCAAGATACTAAAAAGTTACAGTATCTATAGCTGTCATTTCTAAAATTTGAATTAGATTTTCAAAATTCTACCAAACTAAAAAGTCTTGAAATGAAATAGTGGTTAGTGTTTGCAATTCATATTTATTAAAAGCACTTGTAAAGTTTAAGAAATACCCACATAGAAAATCATAAACTATTAGTAAAAAAGAAAAATTGCAGAAATGGCACTTTTCTAATATTCCAGTTTAATGGCCATCATAGCTGAATCGGTAATATATTTTCTTATGAAAGAAACGTTTGCTGCTTTATTCTTACCTCTGGGAAAATATTCTGTTATCTTCATCAAATAATTAAATTATTGGTTTTTATTTTTTAATCTTAGAGTTTTTAAATTGTAAAATATTTCACTGCCTCAAGATTATCATTCTTAATCTTAATAACTTAATAACTATTATTGATCTTACTAAAATATCTTACTTTCTTCTCTGGTATTTTTCTCTACTAGATAAAAATCTTAATGGGACATAATAAAATATTTTTTCCTCTTGTTTCAAAGACCTGCTAAGATAATCATCGTGTACTATTGGCCAGTTTATTTAATGTTATTGGAGATGATTTATTATACATATTGTATTTTCTCTTATGTCTGCTCTTTCTATCAAGTAATACTTTAATATTAAAAATTATTTGAATTTACACATAATTGATGACATAATAAAACTATTTGAGAAGTAGAGAAATATATGTATATTAACCTTCCAGTAAAGTAAATCTTAATTGAAACTTTTGGGTTTCATATTAGTTTCGTTTAAAAAAAAAGAAATTAATTACAATGTTTTATAAGAAAATTTACTGTATTCTCTGTGTGACTAAACTGGCCATGAGAAACCAGACTTATTTATTTTGTATGCTTCGCACTAACAATTACAAAATGACATGAATTCTTTGTAGATTTATATAAATACATAATATATATTCCTCTACTGTCAAAATAACTTTGTTATAAATGGGGGTGTGTCCACAAATGCAAATTTGGCAAAAATGGCTGGTTTTCCCAAGGAAAAACAACAATGAAAAGCAATTGGCTGAAATTTCATTTAAATGTATAAAGAAATCACATTATAGCTTTGCTTAAAGATTATTACTTTCTGTTTATGGTGTTTAGAAAGCCAAAGCTTCTTTAACAGAAAACAGAAAATAGTCTTTTATAAAAGTACCTAATCCAATTCTAGCTTGGTTGCTAGGAGAATATTTGATGCAAATTAATCAGTAAACATCTAGCAGCCAGCTACCTGAGGAGAAGGGGAGTGGGAGAGGCTTAGAAGCTGGCCAGCAGGGAAATTGCTGATAGGAAAATGACTGCCGAGGGTTTTTTATACATACCAGCAGCATCACACTGTGATATGATTTTTTTTCTCTGTCATTCTTGTAGGTAAGGAGGAGAAAAGAAAGCAGGAAAAATTGGAAAGATAAATAGGGTCTTTCCAGTAAAGACGAGCTGATCTTTTTCTGTTGAACTTTGGCAAGTCAGCAAGTGTTAGATTAATTAATGATTAATAACAAATGAAGTTAGTGAGAATGGAGTAAAGTACCTAATTCTACCTAGATATTTATATTTAAATTTTACTCTGCATTATGTATCCAAATTGAAAATAATATTTTTATAAACTAGAACAATAATAAAAAAGTTTGTTTTACCTTAAATTTTCATCTGGAACAGGATCCTAGAATATTTTAGAAGAATTAAGAACAAAAACCTAGCTATTTTCAAATGGAAATTATGCTCTAAAATATCAAAAGAAGGAGAAATAAATTTTGTTTCTTAAATTTTGATGTAATTTAGGTGTGTTCCACAGAGAGATTTAGATCATTGATTGACATTCATATCTGTGGATGCAAAGTATCAGTCCTGGTAGAGCCTAAGCTGTTTACACACCAGGAGACATTTTACCTAGGTTTACGGGACCTGGATTAATTTCTAACCTTAAGTCCTTTCGAACAGGCTTTTTTGTTTTTGTTTTTGTTTTTCCTACAGAAGAGAACCAAAAAGTGAAATTCAACTGATAAAACTTTACTTTGTAATGAATTTAAAAGAACATAGATGCTTTATGTTTAGAAATGAGTATCTATGGGAATATACAAGCACAGAAATATCCTACGAAAGCTGCAAATGAAGTAAAAGAATGAAAAATATGTTTATTAGTTTCACATAAACTCATTCAATTTTTTTAAATAGGAACAAATTTGTTGTGGTTAGATGCTTATTATTTTTGTACTGAAAATAAGTTTTCAAAACTTTTCTATAAGAAGGAAATTAACTTTATTTATACAACTTATCTTTTAAATGATTTTTACATGCACAGTCATGCCATGTATTTCAAACTTAATCCAAAGTTTAAAGTCATGATTCTCCTCAGCATTTTGCTGCATGTGATGTTAATCTAAGATCTAAGATGTTGACTAAGATTATTTTCTCTTTCGTATAAAATTGTGATGTGTCCGATAAGTTTAACTTGCTGCTCATCTTTTAAATTATCTGGCAATAATTTATGCATGTAGAATATTATTTTATTTCCTTTCAGTCTTTCCTATGTAGAGCTCAGGATAAGTAAATTTACCAATATAAAGAATACAAAAAATATATAATTAACATGGTTGCCAGGGGCTGTGAACCTTCAAGTGTGAGATTGGGTCTCTGATCTCGAAGAGATTACTATCTGCTTTCAGAGTTAAAATTAAAACCAGCACAAGGAACAATATGTGAAGACGATACATTTTCAGTATGGTTCATGTTCTAGAAAAGTTTATAAACAAGAGTGTTTGGCAACTTTGGTAGGAACCAGAGCAGGCTCCACAGAGGGGATGAACTTGAGTGAATGATGAAGAATGAAGAGGAATCGGAAGCAGCTGTAAAGACTTAGAGTTACAATATGTTTTAAAATTAAGTGTTGAATAGCAACTGATATCGACTGATTTGTCTTTGTGAATGATACTGAAAATGATACATTTTTTGATATATCACACAGCATATACTCTCATAGAGCTCTACACATGAAAAATTAACTAGGTAATTATTGTTTGTGAATAAAAAAATGAAATTATGATATGTTAAAAGTACATTAATTTGATATGTACCAAAGTCCAGCATTGTGAAAGTGTTACCTATGCAGAAAAAAACACTTTGGAACAAAGGTAATTTAAGTTAATTTAGTTAAATATTTATAATCCTTAATCGAATAGCTATTTACCTAAAATTTTTTCAAAACAAACAGTTTTACTGTTGTTTGCCTGTATGAAAAGATATAGAAAATTGAAAAAATATAACATCTAACAAAAATACTAAATAAAAATATTGAACTAAAATTCTTCAATGCCAACATATCAGTCACTTGAAGATTTAATGAATCTACATATACAGTTTAAGTGAGTCATTAATTTTACTTACTCTTTTTCAAAGGGAAATGTAGGTACCATTATGCTCTAAATTCTCTTATATTTGATCATGTGAAAAACATCCATATTAAGTGGCTATAATTTGGCTATAATTTATAAGAAAGTTGTCCATTTGAATATTTGTAATGCCCATATAAAGCCCATCTTTATTTTAGTGCAAACTTCTCTCCTGCATCCTGGTTTGCCTCACAGGAGTTACCTCAATCTTTTGAAACTTAACCCTCCTATATTTACTTTCCCTCAGGTGTATCTCATAGTGATCAGTGACATCACATTTTAACCAGGTTTGCAAGACACGTTCTTGGGCATCAGGCTTGTCCCTCATCTCTGAGAGTCATTTGACCTCTAATTTCTATTACATATACTCTTTGTACTATTCCTATAATTGTTTCTGATTTCAAGTCTGTGTTGGTTAATTTCGTATATCAGTTTGATCCAAGAGGGGCTCAGATATTTGGTCAAACTTTATTCTAGGCATGTCTGTGAGGGTGTTTCTGTATGAAATTAACAATTGAGAATCAGTAGACTGAGTAAAGCAGATTTTCCTCCCTAATGTCCGTGGGCCCTATCTAATCAGTTACAAGCCTAGATAGAACAAAAATGCTGATTCTCACAGAAGTAAAAGGGAATATCTCCTTCCTGGCTGCTTTTAAGCTGACTCTTATTTTTTCCTGTTTTTGGACCCAAACTAAAACATCGGCTTTTCTTGGGTCTCCAGTCTACTGACCTTTGGACTAAAACTACACCATCGGCTCTCCTGGGTCTTCAGCTTGCCAGTTGCAGATTATATTATATCTTGCTGGTTCTGTTTCTCTGGAAAACTCTGGCTAATACAAAGTCCTTGGCATTTTTCTTCTGGATTTTGTAGTACTCTTTTAATTGCTCTTCAGTTTCTCACCCTTGCCTTCTATCTTCCATATACGCACCATAATTATATTTCTCAAATGCAGATCTCTTGGGTCTTTGCTTAAAATTCTTCTTGGATCCTCATCCATTTCAAGATAAAACACAATGGCTCTTAAATGTAAGACCTGAAACCATAAAACTTCTAGACGAAAACATGGTCAGTAATCTCTCTGATATTGCTACTAGCAATTTATTTTTGGACATATTTCCTCAGGCAAGAGAAACAAAAGGAAAAATATGGGACTACATCAAACTAAAAAGTTTTTACATAACAAAGGAAACCATCAACAAAATGAAAAGACAACCAAACGATTGGGAGAAGATATTCACTAATGATACATCTGATAAGAGGCTAATATAGGAAATATATAAAGAACTTAAACAACTCAACACAGCAACAACAACAACAACAACAAAATCCAATTAAAAAATGGTCAGAAAACCTAAACAGATATTTCTTCAAAGAGGAAATATAGATGGCCAATAGTCATAGAAAAAGATTCTCAAGGAAACTAATCATCAGAGAAATGCAAATTAAAACCACAATGAGATGTCACCTCTCACCTGTCAGAATGATTATCATCAATAAATTAAAGAACAACAAATATTGGAGAGGATGTGGAAAAAGGGGAACCCTTATACACTGTTGGTGGGCTTGCAAATTGATACAGCCACTATGGAAAACAGTCTAGAGGTTTCTCAAAAAATTAAAAATGGATATACCTTTTGACCCAGCAATTGTACTCTGGGTATTTATCTAAAGAAAACAAAAGCAATAATTTGTAAAGTTCTATGCACCCCTATGTTCATGGCAACACAATTTACGATAACCAAGCTATGGAAGCAACCTAAATGCCTATCAACAGATGATTGGATAAAGAAGTTACGGTTCGTATATACAACGGAATACTACTCAGCCATTAAAAAAATGAAATCCTGCCATTTGCAATAACATAGATAGACCTAGAGGCTATTATGCAGAGTGAAATAAGTCAGACAGAGAAAGATAAATACCATATGATTTCACTTATATGCAGAATCTAAGGAACAAAAAGAACAAACATCAAAAACAGACTCACAAATACAGAGTACAATCTTGTGATGGTCAAAGGGAAGTGGGGCTGAGGGGCTAGGAGAAAGGGGTGAAGGGTTAAAGAAGTACAAATTGGTCATGGGAATGGGGAGCATGGCATAGAGAATGCTGTTAGCATTAATGTAATGATGAGGTGAAGAGCCAAAGGAGAGACAGAGCAATTGGGGGGATCATTTTATAAAGTATATAAATGTCTAACCAACGTACCGTATACTTGGAACTAATCATAAAATAAAATTTAAACAGTCAAAAAATAAAAAAAGTAAACTAAAAAACAAGAAAAGTGACTAATATATCAAATAAAACACTGCAAAAATCCAGGCCAGACTTGTTGGCCCTAGGTTTGTCCTTCCTTCCAGCAAAACTGAAAAAGTTCCTATTTCCTGAACTCAGCTGCTGGATCTTTACATGTTCTACTTGATCTGCCTGTGCTGTCACTTCTTCCACTTGCCCATTGTTCACTTGGGTAATTCCTAGCCTTCCTTAAAACTTGATTTGTGTTGTATTTCTTCCTGGAAGCCACCTCTTCGTTCCTTCGCCTCCCATCTCTTTGATTTCTTTTTTTTTATAGCATGAGGTCGTAATAGTTGATTTCACACCTATATTTCAGGTAAAAATGATAAAATCCTTGAGAGGAGTCATATCAAATTACTTTACTCAGTTCCTGGCACAAAACAGAATACATAGTAGGTATTCACTAAAGTCGTGCTGAAAAAGTGAATGAATGAAACTTATCCATGTCAATTAAGTTCGTTTTTCAGCACACACTTTCATATTTAACGTAGAAAGTCACCTCAGAAATTCGTCTAAGTCTGAATTTAGTTCTCTGTCTCTAGTTCTTATATTCTTTGTTTTCCCTGTCAGGTCCACCCTGCTCAGTGCCTCCAGAGGCTGACCTTTATGAATTCATTAATGGGTTCCTCTGCTTTCTGGCTTAACTGTGGATTCAACAGATAATAGATATGGGCAAAAGATGAGAGGGTGGCAGTTGAAAGAGATTGAGGTTTTATTCCCATGGCATCCTTCCAAACATGGCAGTAAATGCACTCCCCTCCCAAACTCTCTGTAACTCTCTCCCTTGGATCTAATACCTGTTTCCTCTCCTTGCCCTTCAGAATGGAGGTGCCAGCTCCCCACTAGGGAGTACTTTACCTCCTATTGATAGTTTTATTTAAACTTGTTTATCACTTTCTTAAACTTTTGTCAGTTACTCTGTTGGACAGTGCAATAGCTTCCTGCCAGGAGTAAGACTGATTCAATATAGGGCCTTTCCCTGCCCCTGTAATCTATTTTAAGAATCCAACATGATAGTACAATAACTCTACCAATTAGGTCATATGTTGGGCTCATCAAACACATTAAATGTACCAGTAAGTATACAGAAGGCCAAGCTATGGTATGTTGGGAAATCCAATATTTTTTAAAAGTGACTAAAAGAATTTTACAGCTTTAAAATGCTTTTCAGTTTAAAAGATGGTTCAAATGCATTATCTCATTTATAAATATCTTAGTGGCAAACAGTAGAGATACTTCAAATATACAGTTTTAAAAAGTTCATTTCAATTTTATTAGAATTAAAAAAGTAATTTAAAGTAAAATTATATTCTTGTTAAAAATAATCATTTTCATCAATGTTACTTAAGAATGTAATATGACCCCCAAGTTGATAGTAAAAACCACAATTATGATTCAAGTCTTTTTTACCTAAGTGATTCCCCGGTAGTATCTCAGGAAGTTGGGGGCCATATTAACTCTGGATTGCCAGGACATCTTGTGGCACAATTGCATGTGCTCCATGCACACTCTTATGCCCACACTAAAATGTAATACTTGAAAAACTAGTGTTCTACTGAGGGCTGCAAACAATGTTTATAAGCCCACATAATCCAAAAGGATTACCACATGTGTTCTATAGACACTGCATTGTGGCTTCTGCTGCCTGAGAGAAGGTGCAGAGCTGTTCATTGTCTCCCCCAGAAGAAGAGCACTTGTTCTTTCTCCATATCTAACTCCCAGGAGATCACTGAAGCACCCAGGGTCGTCTGGCCCATGATGTCATAAAATGCAATACCACTTTATTCTGCCCTTTTGTCATTTTGATCAAAGGTATAAAAATGATTTATACAGGCTTAAAAAGGGTGGAGGGGATTGATATACTTGCATAATCAAACACTTGAAGAAGCAGAAGCTTTATTTCTAGGAAATTTATGCAAACAAACTAGTACAGACTCCAAGACTGTCAGATTCCAGAGGTTGAAATTATCCTATGCATTTAAGGTGGAAGGAATGATGAAGTTGCCCAGGAGAGCTACTGCTCCCAAAAGCTACTTCTTGTAGAAACAACTGAGTTTTCTGAGAGCTTCTTCAGCTTCATATTACGTAAGCTGAGTGCACTTGAGGAACACTTCTGAATAGACACATGTTTTTTAAAAATATAATGCATTGTATACATCTGATAGAATACCCCAAAGACACTCTTTTTAAGTGTGTCACCAAAAAGATTGGTCTCCAGATTGTGTGAAAAGTGAAAGCACTTTTGTTGCATATTTAATCCTGTCCCCATATTAAAGTAATAGAACAGAGATTAAAGAACTCAAAGTGAAACTGTCGCTTGTTAACTTCAGATCTAGTGTCCTGAAACATCCCAGATGCAAAGTCAAATTTAATGACTCAGTTTTTCCTCAAGCCCTGTTAATTCAGCAAAGAAAAGTTGCAGGATGGATTAGACAACTGTATGCACTCAGTAACAATTTCCACAAGTATATGAACGTTTTACTTTCTATTTTAATTTAAACAACTGATTTATTGGCTAACGAAGTATATTATTGACAATACACTCTGTATATTCTATAATATTATATGCTATAAATATATATATAATAGATTCTACGTATTCTATATTCTATAATCAGACCCAAACTGAAAGTATGTCAAAGGGAAGAGTGAGACAGAGAGGAGAATCCCGGGAATGTTTTAGGTTGGCAATGGATGATACTCAAGTATTTACTGACACCTCCTCCAACCTCAATGGTATCGGTACATCTTGGCTGATTCTTGGTTCTGGTATCAGTGGCAGTTTCTAATGGAGGTAACTCAATCTTAATGAAGCTAAAGAGCCTCTGGGAATGAAAAGAAACCTGATGAGTGAGAAAGATACAACAAGTAGGCAACAGTAAATCAAGGCCAGTTAATTTTATGTTAAAGCATTTGATATGGCTATGATGGAAGCACTCAAAAGCACCAATATAGGGACAAAAGCAAAACAAACAAAAGAACAAAATAACAATATAAAATACACATGAAGTTTAAATGCAATACGAGCTAAGAAAAGAGGGACATCAATCATATTTCCAATTTTCAAAACAATTTCGAGAACTTCAGTTTACTTTGAAGCCTAACTTAGAATAAATTGGTTATCATCTGGGGAAAAAAGGGATTTTCCATAAACTGTCATGACCCTAACATTTTTAGCAGAATGTCTTCCTAGAACCCTAGTAGTTGGTAATTGCGAAAAAATATATGTAAATAAAATAAAACAGTGGTTAAGCACTAACCAACAACCGAGTCATCAGGGAAGCCAGGACCGTCTGAGAATATAAAACACAAAATTCAAGGATCTTAATTAGCAAAGACATGAAGCTGAGTTTAGGCAATGGAAGTTGTGCATTTCCAGGAGGTTCTGAATAGGTTGAAGCAGGACTCAAGCACATGGCATTTCCTGGGTGGACAGACAGGGTCAGGCAAGTTGGTAAAATCCTCAGCGAACAGACTGGAGTCAGGAAAGGTGAAAGCAAGGTGACTTCTCTCAGCTTGATATGACTAGGGATGGATAGAAGGTGAGGATTTGGCTAACATTCTTATGAGGGAGTATTTTTTAAAGATAATATTTTTTATTAAAGTATAGTTGGCATACAATATTGTATTAATTTCAGGTATAGAACATAATGATTTGACATTCATATACTTTCCGATGTAATCACCACATTAAGTCGAGCAGCCATCTGTCCTCAAGCAAAGTTATCACACTATTATTCATTATACTCCCTTTACCTTTTCACCCATCCCTATACTTCCCTCCCCTCTGGCCAACATCAGTTTATTCTTTTTCTATGAATTTGCTTTTATTTTGTTTTGTTTGTTCATTTGTTGGTTTTTAAGATTTTACATATAAATCAAATCATGTGAAATTTGTCTTTCTCTGTCTGACTTATTTCACTTTGCATAGTAACCTCTAGGTTTATCTGTTGTCACAAATGGCAGGATTTCATTCTTTTTTATTGCTGGATAATATTCCATTATTTATGTGTATATACATTGTAGAGTATATGTATATATTGCATCTTTATTTTCCATTCATCTGTAGATGGACACCTAGAATGTTGTTGTTTTTAAGAGACTTTAGATAATAACATTGGTCACAATCACCCTTCTCCTAAATGGCCAGTGTCAGCTAGAAGTGGCTTTTGTAATTGAGTGCTAGTTAGCCATGGTTGCAGATCTTTAGTAGCTGGTTCTGAGCATCTGTTGCAGGAGAGCAAATCGTAATGCTTGTATAGGAAACCTCTTCCTCTCATGGAAATGTTAAATAATAACATTTGGACATAATAATAGCATCAGAAGACAGTAAAGGAAAAGTCCATTTCCACATCAAACCATGCCAAGTTCTAGATGCTGGCATCTACTTCTTGTTACACACTAGACTTCCATTAATAAAGATCCCTTCCATGGGATCTATTCACTATCACACATTGGTGAGTTGTATCTGTAATTCTCATTGTAGGTTGCTTTTAAGCTTATTTGCTGCCTTCTATTGAATGGCTCATCTATCACCTAGCCCAATATCATGTCATAGTCTATAACTCTCTTCAGAAATGGCCTTTTGACAGACAGATACTGAAAATTTCCCTCCCAAGGTAGTTAGGGAATAGAGTGTAAAGACAATGCTATAACAATATGGTATCACTTCCAGATTCTCATACAGGATCCAACCCAGAGTAGATGATCAGTTTGTTGAATAGAGTCATCATCTCTGGGAACTACAGTGTGTAGTTCAGTGTGCTAGACATAATCTTTGATTAATTTCTGAAAGTGAAACTGACTCCTCTTTAAGAATTTTTTTTTTTTGTAGCCTTCCTTGATGAAACTAGAAGCACACATGCCTCACTACTCAGGGCATTTCTTCTTGCCCCAGTGCCTTGTTAGCTCTCCTTAGAAGAAGGTGGCTTGCTCTTTCCAAATGTTTGCTTTCTTTACAAGAAGCAATGAGACACTATACTAAACACAAAACAAAAACTCCTTCAGTTATAAGATATGACTGTTTCCTGGAGCTTACTTGGAGACTTGTTTCTTTTTGTGTTTCAATGTATTTATTTACTTTAAATAATTATGGCAAAGGATTCTTATGATAGTGTCTGTTTTAGCATCATGTAACCAACAGTTAACAATTCATAAATAATTTAGAATAGAGATTGACAAATGTTTTCTGTAAAGGGACAGAGAGTAAATTTGAGGGACATTGTGGGACATACAGCCTTTGCGGCAACTACTGAGTTCTGCCTCTGTAGCCACAGACAATATGAAAAAGAAAATGATGTGGCTATGTTCCAATAAACTTTTATTTATAAAATGAGACTATAGGCCAGATTTGGCCCATGAGCCATTCTTTGCTGATTCCTACTCTAGAAAATAATACAAAAGTATGGCCTGAAAGATGGAATTCACTGTTCTTTACCAAACAAATTCCAGGCAAGAATAATACTCCCTCCCCTGAATTCACTGCTCAGGTAAGTGTATAAATGAAATTCAATGATAATGATATATTGTTTTCTTGAATTCCAACTTTACAATTCCCATAGGTGGGAGGGAAAAAATGAAATGTTAGTAATTTATTTCTTATTGTTATGATGTGTTACCTTCAATTTAATTTCATATAAGAAAAATACATACATAGTATAAAATAGTGCAATTAATGAGGAAGATCAGTATGTAATGGTTATTCTGAGATATGCAAAACTAGCTAGATATTTTTTGTTTAGTAGTTATACCCATTACTACTAGATCAGTGGTGTAGGACAGATGCAGCATCTGATAGCTCCCATTCCTGTAGAAGAAAAGGAGTTTTTAAAACTGTACATTACACAGTGTCACATTATATAAAGTTATTGCTACATCAGGTGACACAGAAGAAACTGATATTACACGACCTGATGCAAATTCAAATAGAAGATTTGGAGCATACAAATGGATTAAACACCCTTGAAAATCAGATAGGTTACAATTCCAAAGGATTTCAGGTCATTCAGAAATGCTGTTACCTCCAGCTAAGAAATGTAGGCTGTTTTGTTAGTGATCACATGGAAGCATGAAATTGGGGAGGAAGACTACTAATGTGTCAGTTAAGGTGAGAAATCAGAAATATTATTTTAAGGCGGAATGTTGTGACCAATATGTGGCAAAATGTAAAATTACCTCTCAAAAAAATTCTGTGTTTATTTTCAGTCACTACTTACAGTACTGAAAAATGTATTATGACTGGAAAATCTTACTCGAAATTTCTTACCAAAAAAAAACTCACCAACCTTCTTAGAGTAAGTCTGTCATTGTCTATAAATGCTACAAAATTCTTCTTGGAAAGCAATTTATGTCACATAAAGTGTATACTTTTTTCTAAAATAGCTTTTTATAGTGTTTTAAAAACAGGTTTGTATTTTTCTTATAAAATGAAAGTAGTTATTATAAAACTACTTATGAACATATAATAAAGAATGAGTCAACAAAAATTTTAAGGCTGGAGTACTTTGCTAACATACTTACTCGATAAATGTTTATTATCTTGGAGACTCTCTACTGATTAAAAAGATAGTTTTGATTATAGTAGATAGTTGTCCATCAGAAGAATTAAGCTCTTTTTTTAAAAAAAATATTTTGAATACCTAATGTCAGATTACATAATTGAAACCACTCTCTTTAATTTCTCTTAAGAAAAGTATTACTTAATTCTTATCCTTTCAGGTTTATTTTTTTCTTTTCTGTTCTTTTTTTTTTTTTAGTAAAGGAATCATTATTTGATATTTACAATGGAATATCAGGCAAATGGAGCTATTAAATTGAAGATTTATTAGTTGGTATATGTATTAGAGTTGTTTTTGATAAAATACATTTACTGTGGGAAATTTGAAACATAGCAAAAGAATAGTAAAAAATTTAGTACAAAGTTATAAAATCTTTGCTATGAATAATTAAATACTATGATGGCATTTAACAAGTTAATTTTGGCTGGCTTTTTTTTTTTTTTTTACCATATTTGTAGCACTTAACTACCTCTTTGTTTCATCACCAGTAAATTATACTACTTTGCACTTTGAGGGCATGCAGCATGCTTTGTTCACCTTTGTATTCCTACTACTGCCTACTCACCTAAAACTATAGTCTCTAGGCCAGTTTCTTTTCAAGTTGCATGGGTGTAGAACAAATGTGTTTTAGAATGATGAATGTAATAACCAAGCAAAACCTGCACATAATGCTTTCTTCAGGGACAATACCATGAAATTATTTTATAGTGACTACTTTTAGGTCTTTAATTATCAAATGCACTCACCTGCTAAATAATACTATTCTAACATAATGTCATGAAAGAGCCAGTTTAGTGTACTTTAAATGCATGCATGAAAACGATTATGGAATATTCCTATTTTAAATTCTTAATATAGTTAAAATAATTGATTATTTGATTTGTACATTTGTGTGTATTTCTCAGCTTGTTTAGTATCTTATTTTAAAAATGTTTCTGTCTTCTAAATTTTAAGTATATTTCTTTAAAAGCATGTAATGTGCTTACCAAATGCCACAAATTTGAAATGCATTGTTTGAAATGAGTATCTATTATTTAAAATAATAGTTGAAATATATAGAGCCCTTATATTTCAAAATATTAACCTTTCACTGAATTGATTAAAAGCATATAATATGACTTTGAAGTATTTTGAAAACCTGACTATTGAAAATCAATCAAATTATTTTTGTTGTTAGGTAATACAAAACAATTGCTCCATTTTTCAAAGACTATGATAATCCCATACACCCTGCCAATGAATAGATTTAGTAAAAACCATAAGCTATACAGGAGAATCATTAATAAAAAAGAATCAAAAACAAAGGAAAGCAGGTAAATTAATTACGAGAAATATGATTTAAACATTCATTTAGGCTAGCAGAAGAATACAAAAGAATTTCAGAGATATTATAACCTAAATCCAAAATAAAACTCAAATAAAGATAGAATTATTTTCAGAACATGGTGAACATTTAGTAAATATCGTTTTTATTTAAATGCTGACTTGGAGATGGATAGTAAATAGTACTTTTTTTTTTTTAAGCATGAATATCTTAAATAAACTCTTTACAACTGCAGCTGCCACAGGATTAAACCATACAGATGTGACCACAAGATCAGGTTACATGAGTTTAAAAACACTAGGTTGAAAAAGTATTCAGGGCACAAAATAAGGTATTTTTAATATGATAAGTGTACATTTTTAAGTGGCATGTTGTAAAACATTTTTTAAAAACTTTTTTCTAAGATTTTAAATTCGATCATAATGTTTATGATTTTAAATTCGATCATTAAATTTTCTAAGATTTTAAATTCGATCATAATGTTTATGATCGAATGCTTTAGCCTTTAAATTTTCTACATTCAATTTGGATTTAATTTTCTTGTGGTCGATGATTTGATTTTTTTTTTTTAGGTGTTCCATAGATGTATAAATATTGCATGAACATTTTTTTAATCTATGTAATCATTTTATTTATTCTATAATCCAATTATCCTAGGTTCTTAATTTTAACTAGGTCTATCTAATTTCAAAAGATAGTCTTCCTAATATGCATATCTGGTTGTGTTCTGCTTTCTTTTAAATTCTTTATTGGCCTCCCATGCCAATGGAATAAAATCTAAATTTTTCTGTATGACAAAAAAGGCCCTTCATCTTCCTCATTTCTTTCAACCTCCCACTGTGCTCCCAAATCTAACAGCTGATCTACATTTGAAAATCCCATAGTTTCCCAAACTTGGCACGCTCCCTTACACCTCTGTAATTTTCTATGCTTTCTCTTGACCTTTAAGTCCATTCCCTAAGTACATCTGGCTAAATTAGAGTCATTATTCAAAACTCATTATAGTAATAATCTCTGGATCTCCTCCAGTATGTTTATTTACTTTATAACTGTGCCGTTCAATATAGTGACCACTAGTTACAAGTAGCTATTTAAATTTAAATTAATTAAAATAAAATAAAATTTGAAAATTTATTTTCTCAGTAGTGTCAGTCACATTTCAAATGCTGAGTATCCACAGATGACTAGCTGCTACCGCATTGGACAGCATGGATATAAAATATTTCCATTATTACTAAAAGTTCTATGGGATAGCCCTGGCTTAAAATCTTAATCATCAAATTATATTGTCCAGAGTAGTAATTTTAGTTCTTTGTTTCTCAATCTGGAGATCCTTTAAAGCAAATAACCTAAATCATTGGTCTGTAAGACACATTCTAGGAAGGCAAGGTTTTTGTTTTGTTTTGTTTTTTGTTTGTTTTTGTATTGTATGTGGAACACTCATAAACATTTATAAAAGAAAACCATAGGAAACTATATAACCCAAAGGATAAGTAGAATTATTAAGGCTCAGGAAATATCCATAAGGAAAAGGACTCAACTTTTTGAGTCCTAGGAATAAAATAGTCTCGGCCTAAAACATAGTTAAAATCTGAAGGAGAAAAGATATAAATTCTCTTATCACAGCCACCACAAAGAACATGATCTTAAACAGAGATTATTTTGTAGAAAATATTGACAGAGAATGATATCTCTTAGGTTTTCAGCATATTTTATACCGTAATAATTAGATATTGAAGTAAAATGAGCGTTGTTTATTTGAGTGTTATAAGACTAAACAATACAAAAAAATGTTGGAAGTGACTGAGAACTTCCAACATTTAATATACCATCTGTGAGAAGGAACCAGCCATTGTGGACATATATACTCTCACATGGGCAATAGATACAAATGAGAGAACCTAAGTGGAAAAATAAAGTATTTGTATTCCAATCATAAAAGAGCACAATTCTAAACACTATTATTCTACCAATAATCTATATAGAGGATATTAGTAATTAACGTCTTTGTTAAATTATGTTTGTGCCTTAAGATTATTTATTTAATTTACATACATGCATACAGTAATTACAATAAGGCATGTATAGTTTTTTTGTTATTTGGATCCACTTCTTTTTAAAATCCACAAGTTGTCTTTAGAAATCTACTATATTTCTGTTAGGTGCGATCTAAATCTGTCATTGACCCAGTGGCACAGAGGGGGCCTCGGTTCTTTCTGCTAATGCAGTAAGGAATTACAGATCAGAGAAATTTAGGAAAAGTAAGATTTATTAAAGTAAGTTTCAAGAGAGAAACAGGCTATGCCAGAGATAGCCTCAGTGCTGTAGAAGTGGGGAGATCTGCATTATATTTGGACCTTGATGGGAGGTTATAAGGATGGTGCTAGATGATTGGCATGTGAAGTCATTTTGATTGACAGTGGCTGTTATACAACCTTTTGTCTACTGTCCATGCGGTTACCCAGAATTCAGTCTGTTATAATTAGATTCACGAACCTCCAGGCATATGTATGATATTATAAGGATAGTATAATGAGAGTAAGGTCAAGGAAAGACAGTATACATACTAACTGCCCGAGCCTTGTGGCCAGACTAAACCAGTGGTTATTTTGTGGCTTTTTACTTCCTTACATTTCAGGATGTAAGGGCATTGCTAATTGAAAAATGGGTGTTTCTGTTTGGTCCTGGGGAGGCCTTTGGGTTTGGGCATCATTCTTCTAATTCCTGTGGTTTTAAGCTGGTCCTTAGCCCTCATTGCTCATGGCTACTGAACTGCCTAACAAGCACACAAGGATCTTTGTGGTTTCACTTATGATTAGGATCTAGAAAGTTGAAAGAGAATTTCACTTCTACCACAGAACTGAGAAAAAAGCAGATAATCTCTCAAATCACAACTTTTTCTGAGCCCATCAGGGAACTGAGGTTGCACACCGACCAATAAACAGGAATTTCAAATAGTGACCACACTTTCCAAGAAGAAATAAGACATATAAACTTATCATTTGCAGAGTACAGGAGAAGGAGGTAGTCATTTTTCAAGTTGATAAGAAGAAATCAGCTAAAATGTTAATGATTTTTTAAGGCTTACTGAGAATTAACAAGCCAGTTTAGAATAGCTAGGAGTCACAGACACAATGGGATTTCATACTAAATTGAAAGCTCTTTTCTAAAGATTCCCACTGGGTGCTCATAGGAAGGACTGAAGGCAGAGCAGGAAACTGGAGAGAGTTCTCCCAATGCCATAGAATGCAGGAAGTAGTCAGCAGATACTGGGGCACAGGGCCAAAGTCATGCATCTTCCTAATTTTTCTCCAGCACACAGTAAAAGCTTTAAGCTGGGAGAAGCTTAAAGTGCTCTTGTCATCAGGGATCAGGCAAGATTCCATTACTTTTGAGAAGGGAGAAGAAGCAAAGCACACCTATCTTTTGGAGAAGGGTAGGAAGCACACTTTTCCCTAGGACACAGGCAAAGATCCATTACTTTTGGAAAGGGAGCAGAAGCAAAGTATCTCTACTCCCAGGAAAGAGGTTGGAAACTGGTTTGAATCCAAGATTCTTTATTGATACCAAGCAGAAATTTGCTTCCACTGGAGAAGGGACAAGAAACTCCTATCCAGAATCAATCACTGCTACAAGGCACAGAGTTTGGCTGCCATGAAAAGGAAACACTTGAACCCAGAGAAAGCCTAACCCAAGGAACAATATGGCAGTGAGATCCTGAGCTCCTTAGTGTTTATTTTTACTGAATTTATTCCAGACAGGGTACTGGAGAAGTTGGCAACCTGGAAATGCTAACAGATGAAGACGAAAAAGAAAAAAGAAAAGGAAGGAGGAAGGAGGAGGAGGAGGAGGAGGAAGGAAGGAGGAGGAAAAAAGAAGAAGAAGAAGAAGAAGAAGAAGAAGAAGAAAGAAAGAAAAAGAAGAAAGGAGGAGGAGGAGGAGGAAGGAGGAAGGAAGGAAGGAAGGAAGGAAGGAAGGAAGGAAGGAAGGAGGAGGAGGGAAGAGAAGGAAAGAGGAAAGAAAAGGAAGAAAGGAAGGAAGGAAGGAAGGAAGGAAGGAAGGAAGGAAGGAAGGAAGGAAGGAGAAAGAAGGAAAGAGAAAAAAAGAAAAGAAAAAAGAAAAGAAAGCCAGAAGAAATAGCTGATCTCAAGTCAAAATATCAGGAAAAGGGTACATTAATAAGACAGAAAACTTTAGACAATAACTTTAGGCAAACATCAAAATTTAAAAATGGTTGCACCCCTGGCAGCAATGGTTGAATTGAGAACCAAGACTTCCACTGTTACCAGGCTGTAATGAGGTTCCCCAACATTCTCCCTCCACGTGGTGTCAAGCAAGGCTGAGTGAGGAGCCAAGACTTTGATCCTCTGCCTAGCAGTAAAGAGCACTTCTCCTTCTGTGGTGTTAGTGGAGACCACATGAGAAGCTTGTACTTCCATCTCCACCCAGTAGGAGCAAGACACCACCACACAGCATCAGTGGAGGCTATGTGGGAGTAATAATGAGGCAATCTTGCTCCTCTCAGCCAGTGTCTAACAGTGGAAATCTAGTGGGGAACCTAGATATCCACTTATTTCTTCCTTCACTGGAGCAGTATCAAAGGGATATTAAAAATAAGATTTAAATAAGATCCAATGTCTCATAATATAATACAAAAAAGTCTTAGTTTTAATTGAAAATCACTTGTCATATGAAGAACAAGGAACAATTCAAATTGAATAAGAAAAGAAAACCAACAGAAGCCAACACCAAGATGACGCAGATGTTGGAATTATCTGACAAAAAATTTAAAGCAGCAATTATAAAAGTATTTCAGCAAGCAATTACAAGCATGCTTAAAATACCTGAAACAATTTTAAGTCTCAGCAAAGAAAGAGAAAATATAAGAAAAAAAAAGGAAAATTTAGAACTGAAAAATAAAAACTCAAAAGATAAACTGAGCATCAGCATGGAGAACACAGAAAAAGATCCAGTGACCTTGACATAGAACAATGGAAATTATCTAAACTGAATAACAGAGAAATTAGACAAAAACAAAACAAAACAAAAGCAAACAACAACAAAAAACGGAGCTTCAGAAAACTTTGAGATGGGACCCTCACAATATCTAAAATTCATGTCATTTGAGTTCCAGAGGAGAGAAGAAAAAAGAGAAGACTGGAAAATACTCAAAAAATATTTGAAAATTTCCAAAATTTGGGAAATGCCATAAACCTACAGTCAAGAATTTGAGTAAATCCCAATCAAGATACATGCAAAGACAGCCATGTCAAGACATATAATCAAACTCCTAAAAACTAAAGAAAAAGAAAAAAAAGGCTTGAAACTATTCAGAGAAAGAGGACTCCTTACCTAAAACAAGATAAATGACTGCAAATTTATCATTGGAAACCATTGATGTCAGGGGAAAGAGGCACAACAGTTTTCAAGTGCTGAAATAAAAAACTGTTAATCCAGAACCTATACTCAATGAAATTATGGGATGAAGGGAGAAACAAAATATTCTTAAATGAAGAAAACAGCATTTGTCACCAAAGGAATTAAACGCAGTGCTCCAAACAGAAAGAAATGATAAAAGAAGGAATCTTTGACATCAAGAGAGAAGAGTAATAATATGGGTGAATATGATAGACTTTTTTTTTCTTTAGTTTTCTTAATTGAATTTGACTTTTGAAGTAAAATCACAACACTGATGTGGTTCTAATATTAAGAATGTTAAGAAGAAATATTAAGACAAATCTATTATAAAAGGAGAGGGAAAGGATTTAAAGAGGCACACGATTTCTAACTTTCACTCCAACTGATAAAATGGTAACATCTAGATTGCAGTAAATTATGTATATGTAATATAATACCTAGAGTAATTAGTAAAAAATATATAAAGCAAATTTTATACTAAATTATCTCTCAAAAGAAAAATACTAAAGACTTATACAAAGGAATACACTCAAAACCACATAGGTAAATCAAAATTCTTAAACAAATTTATAAAACTCACAGAAGGAAGGAAAAAGAAAACAGAGAAAAATGGAGAACAAATAGGAAAAAATAAATAAATACAATGGTAGATTTAAGACCTAACCTATCAATAATTACATTAAATTAACAGCAATCAAAAAATGGAAATTGGCAGAGTGGGAAACAATAAAACAAACAAAAAGCATCACCCAACTATATATCATATATGAGATTCACTTCATTTATAGTGATATATGTAGGTTGAAAGTAAAAGGATGTGAAAAGAAATAAAATACTGTCATTAATCAAAAGAAAGCAATATTGGCTCTATTAATAACAGATAAAGTAGACTTCAGAGCAAGGAAAATTATTGAGGACAGAGAAGTGCATTACATGATGAAAAAAGAATTATAGTAGAATAAAATCAACATTTATAGAACATACCTACTAACAACAGTAAAATACACATTGTTTTCAAGCATTCGTGAAATATATACCAAAATACCATATACTGTGTCATAAAACAACCTTCAAAAATTTTTAAAGAATTGAAATCATACAGAGTGTGTTCTCTTACTATTATGGTAACAAATTAGATGTTAATAATAGACACGGGAAAATTTCCAAACACTTGGACAGTAAACATACTTTTAATAATTCATGAATCAAAGAGAAAATCTCAAGGGAAATTTTTTAAAATACATTAAACTGAACAGAAAATGAAAATACGAACATATCAAAAATGATATGGGACACAGCTAAAATAGTGCTGAGTGGGAAATTTATAGCACTACATGCATACTTTTAAAAAAGAGGGAACTTTTCAAATCAACAATCTATATTTCTACCTCAAGAACCTAGAAAAATAGAATCAAAATAAGCCCAAAGCAAGCAAATAGAGGTCAATAATACAAATAAGAGTAGAAATCAATGAAATTGAAAATAGAAAAACAAAAGACAAAAAAACAATGTTGGGTCTTTGAAAAGACAAAAAAAAATGGACAAACTTCAAAATGACTGATAGATAATGGTAAAAAGAGAGATTACAATTACTAATATCAGAAATAAATTATGAGATATTGCTACAAACTTTATACACATCAAAAATTTAATAAAGGAGCACTATAAATAACTCTACACAAATAAAAGTGACAAAGTGAGCCAATTATTTAAAACTCAAAAAGTATAAAAACTCATCTAATATGTAATAGAATATTTGAATAATTTATAGGTACTAAAGACATAGATTTTGTAATTAAAAACTTACCTCTTAAGAAATCTCCAGGCCCAGATGGTTTTGCTGGAGAATTCTACCAAAATTTTAAATAAGAATTAACAATAATGCTATAAAATTCCTTCCAAAACATAGAAGAGGAGAAAATACTTCCTAACTCATTCTATGAAGCAAGTCAGTGACAAATATGATATTCTGATATATTCAAAGACAATGTAAAAATATAAAGTCACAAACCAATATCCCTCATGAAATATAGATGCAAAAATTCTTTAAAAAGCATTAGCAAATAGAAATCTGCAATATATAAAGCAATATTTAAAATATTATGATCAAGTGAAATTTATTCCAGGGATGGATGGAAGGCTAATTCAATATTCAATAGTCAATCAATGCAATCCATCACATTAACAGGCTAAAGAAAAAACAAAACACATCAGCATATCAATTGATGTGGAAAAAACATTTGGCAAAGTTTTTTTCCCCTTTATGGTAAAAAGAAAGCTCTCAGTAAACTAATAATAGAGGAGAGCTTCTTAAACTTGATTATCTACAAAAATCCTATAGCTAACATAATACTGATGATATATAACTGACTGCTCTCCCCACCCCTTGACTGGGAACTGACAGAATGTCCACTCTCATCACTCTTATTTAACATAGTACTTAATTTCTAGCTAGTGCAGTAAAGATGAGGAAAAGAAATAAAGTCAGGTATACAGAAAGGAAGAAATAAAACTGTCTCTATTTGCAGATGACATGACGATCTGTGCCAGACAAACAAACGAACAAATAATCTGCACACACACACCCTCCTGGAACTAGTAAGTTAACTCAACAAGGTTGTGAAAGATGAAATAAACACAAAAATAAATTACATTTGTATGTACTAGCAATGAACATGTGGACACCAAAATTAAAATTCAATACCATTTACAATTACTCAAAAAAAACCCCACTGAACTACATAAGTATAAATCTAATAAAGCCTATGAAGGTCTTGTATGCTGAAAACTACAAAAGACTGGTAAAAAATTAAAAGAAAATCTAAATAAATGGAGAGGCATACCATGTTCATGGGTTGGAAGACTCCCCAAATGATGTACAGGTTTAATGTAATTTCTATCAAAATGCAAGCAAAATTTTAGTAGACATAGAGAAGACTAAACTTGTTTTAAACTTCATATGGAAAGGCTTAGAATTTAGAATAGCTAAAACAATTATAAAAAAGAAAAAAAAGAAAAATGAAGAAATCATTCTACCTGATTTCAAAACTTATTATATAACTACAGTAATCAAGACTATGTTGTACGGGCAAAGGGATAGACACATAGAAAAACTTAACAGAAATAGAAGACCTTACAATTTCCTCACACAAGTACAGCTACTGATTATTGACAAGGTTTCAAAAGCAATTCAATTGAGGAATTATAATCTTTTCAACAAATGGAGCTGAAGCAATTGGATATACATAGGCAAAAAATGAACTTCCACCTAAACCTCACACCTTATTCAAAACTAACTCAAAACATAGATTTATGTTAAACTAAAACTTTAAAACTTTTAGAAGAAAACATAGGAAAAAAATCTTCAGGATCTAGGACTTAGTGAAGACTTCTTAGATGTGACACCAAGATCTATAAAAGAAAACATAGATGAATTGGACTTCGTTAAATTAAAAACTATTGCTCTGCAAACGGCCATGTTTAAAAGTTGAAAAGATAAGCTACAGACTGGGAGAAAATATTTGCAATCACATATTCAACAAAGAATTTGTATCTAGAGTACATAAAGAACTCAGAAAAAGGGCAAAAGACATGGACAGATATTTCATAAAGAGAATATTCAGATGGCAAACAAGCACATTCAAAAATGCTCAACATCACTAGCCATAAGGGAAATGTAAATTAAGACCTCAATCAGATATCATTACATACTTAGTGAGACCACAGGAGGTAAAAATGACAATACCAGTTGCTGGTGAGAATACAGAGAAACGAAATCTCTTACACATTGCTGGTGGGAATATAAAATGGTACAGTTACTCTGTAAGGTAATTCATCAGTTGAAAAAATACGTTATACATTTACCGTACAATCTAATTATTGCATTTCTGAACATTTATGCCAGAGAAAGTAAAACTATGTCCACACAAAATATGTATGTGATTATTCACAGCAGCTTAGTTTTAGTGGATAAAAACTGTAAACAACCAATGTCCTTTAATAGGTGAATGATTAAATTGTAGCACATCTTATGAAATACCACTTGGCAATAAATACCACTTGGTAATATCCTGGATGTATTTAAAGGGCATTATGATGAGTGAAAAAAAGTCGATCTCAAATGGTGGTCAAATAACAAAAAAAATCTGGGCCTTCATGTTAAAATAGCCTTTCGAATAGTTTTTAGAGATTTTTAGGTATAGCAATTCCAACGTCACTAATTAAGTTCATGTTCTTCCTAAATAATCCTATCAATTTCTAATACTTTTTAACTTTGAGTTTAAGAAGTATATGTATGTGCCTGTAGTAAATATTTTCAAAATTCTCTAAACAATGTTGAACTTAACTGGGCCTAGAAGGTTAAGCAGAGTCTATTTTTTATTTTGAGTAATTTCTAGCCACACATATATGCACAGTGCTAACGTGCCCAACTAGATAAACTACTTTCACCTTTATTAAGTGATTTTGGTGCTGAAATAGTGGTTATTTATTTAATTTTAATTTTTTTTTGATTCTTTACACATTTAGGAGAATTAGTTTTGCTTTGAGCATTTATTTTCAAGTTCTCATGATTCTCAGCTCACTTTATTCTTTGAAAGCTATGAAGCATTGTTTACATTTATTTCAAAGAAATTATGTTAAATGTGCAGTTTTGCTTTCACTTTATTTCTCATTTTCATTTTCTATAAACTAACTTTGAAAGCAGAGTAAGATAGTTTTTTGATCATCATTATGGGAAAATACTTATATTTCCCAATTTTGGTAATCAAATAATAACTTCCATACTGTTAGTTTTAACTTAAGAAGATAATAACATCAAAACAAAAACAAATCTCTAACAGTTACTCAGAGTTTATAGGTCTATAGTAGCTATGAATAAACTGCTACAGGCAATATTTTTTAGCAGAAATTCTGCTCTGCTGTATTTTTTCCTTTAAAAATATTTTCTAAACAAATGTCAGGATTATAATCTTTTAATTAATTTGGTACTTCATACAGAAGAGTCCTAAATGAAAGTGAGGAGCTGTTTTTGCCTTGGTGCCCAGAAGGATGGCTCTATTTTGCCAAAAAATGTTCTGTCACTAATGTGAAGCCTGTTGACAAACTGTTGTTTATATGTTGTCAATGTGATGCCAAGTCAATTGTCTCACTACGGGAATCCTGGCTTGGCCCCAGTGGCTGTCTAAATCTTCATAGGCACACGGATACTTCTAGGGGAAAAAAGTAAAGGTAAAAACCTCTTTTTACATTTATTTGGCTCTTAACTGACGTTTTGTTAAGATAGGAAAATAAGTGGCGATCAAACAACTTTGCAAGAACTGTAATTCTAAAAACTTAGACATATGGCTGGCTTTTAATTCCTCTAGCAATCAATTAAGAGGCTAATTGTACAAGATGGTTAGGTATATATAATCTTGCAAAATTTACCTTTTTTTCTTGTCATTAAAAAGTAGCAAAGTAGGAGCTTTATCGGTCTTACTTGTCCTCTAAATCAGTGGTTGTCAACTGGGGGTGATTTTGTCCTCCAAGGGACATTTGGCAGTGTTTGGAGACACTTATTTGTCACTATGGAAAAGAAAGCTATGGTATACAGTGGATAAAGGCCAGATATGCTGCCAAACATCTACAATGCACAGACAGCCCCCTACAACAAAGAATTATCCATCCCCAAATGTCAGTATTGATGAGGTTGAGAAATTCTGATCTACATTAACTGGCTGAGGTGTATAGAGAATAACATTAAAAAGTTATAGAAACTCAGTAATTGTTTGAGAAAATATATAATGATTATTGCTAGAAATTTAAAAGGGCACTAAAGGAATAGGAATAATATTCATATTAGCAGAAAAAATCAAAAGAGAGATGAATGAGATCATCAGTTCACAAATAGAAAGAGAAAGGGGAAAGAGGAAGCAAAGAAAAATCAGTATAAACAAAAACCAAAAATATGAGATTGCAAATAATCTTTTAAATGTCACTAATTGAAATATATGTAAAAGATCTAACTAAAATAACAGTAAAAGATTGAATATATAATATATTTTAATATATAAGAAACACAATTAAAATGGCATACAAAGCTTAAAAATATCTAAATAGCAAACTGTCCCAAACAATGCCATTATAGCAAAATTAATATTGGGTAGTGTAGATTTTTAAGGTACAGCCATTATTAAATTAAGAAGAATCATTACAAATCACTAAAAGTAACAACCCATCAAGATAATATAAAAAATTGAATCTGTATACAGCTAATCAAATAACCTTGAAAGATGTTATACAAATACTGATAAAATTACAAAGGGAACTGGACAAATCTACAAGCATAATAGATTGAATATCCTTCTGTCAAAAAAATCAGATCGCAGTCAGAAGACTATAGATAATTTAAATTTTAAAATTATTTTTATATCTATGATTTGTCTTAAATTACTTCAAGATTCAAAGTTCAGTATAAATGTGTTCAACATGATATATATTCTAGGGGCTCAAATCAGTTGTTTTATAAGAAATTCACACTTCATTGGTAATTGTAGAACATTTAATCTAAAACTCCACACTCCAGAAGTGGCTACTAAAAATACTTCAGCTTTCTTTGACTCCCATAAACAACGGAGACTTTGCTAATTATCATGAGTGTTAGAAATAAGTTCTTTGGTGAAAGACTTGCTAATTATTAGCATTATGGATGTTAAAAATAGGTTCTCATTGATGAAATTGGTGGCATTTGACACACGTGTATGCTCTTCATACATGGGCAGGATAAGAAAGTCTAGACAGCACTATAACCCACCCCCTTAGGGAAGGCTCCCTAGATTAGATACCTCAACTGTAAGATATGGTTAGCTGAATTCTGCCATGGAATATTGTCGCATTTGCTTCAGGTGAAACTTTCATGAAAAGTATTACGGGAACACCAAAGATAACAGAACTGGATCTTCAAGATACTTACAGAATAATTGGTACATAAACATGATTGCTGCTAATCATCTATATTAATAAGTGAATTCAATAGAGGCACAGATATCTACAAAAATGAGCTTAAGAGAAGTTGTCTAAGGATAATTCACAAAAATATGTAAGTTAGATTTATCTTAGCCCCAACAAATAGTGAGAATACATTCTCTTTTAATTTTTATTATTTATTATTAATTATTTTTTTAAATTTTATAAATGCCTACAGCACCTGGTATTCCTAGGTGGTCTCCCATCCAAGTACTAAACAGACCTGACCCTGCTTAGCTTCCAAGATCAGATGAGATCAAGCATGTTCAGGGTGGTATGGCCATAGATAAGTTTACATTCTTTTAAAGTTCACTTAAAAGATTTATAAAAGGCAGTGACCACTTTCTAGGTCAAATAATTTTCAACAAATTTCAAGGAATTAATTCCTTATAGGCCAAGTTTTCTTGTTGAAATATAAGTGCAAAATAAATCATCAATAAAATAAACAAATAAAAATATCAAAATATTCTCTTATGGGTAAAAATACCTCATTGGTTAAGGAAAAAAATAACAATGGGAATGACATAATATTGAAATCAAATGATAAAATGCTTGTTATCAAAACATGCAACTTATATGGTAGTTATAGAGATATTTATTTATTTATATGTAGTAAAAGTATAAAAGTGTGGGCTAGATACAGATAAAATTCATCATAGCAGTTCATTTTAGAGAGGGAGAGAAAGAAATAGAATTTGAGGAAAAAATATTGGGGCTTCAACTTTACCTGTAAATTATTAATCCTTAAACAGAAATAGAAAGTAAAAGATCTTATGTATTTTGTAAAATTATCCTTTGTTTATTTTGAGTGGGATATTTTGTACTATCTTCTGTGTTTCTTTTCATTTTAAAGTATCCAAATAGTAAAATGTATTAAAGTAATAATTTAAGGTATGTCAATTTTACCTGGAAATCTTTCTATAGCAGAAAACATCTCAATCAAGCAATGAACTCTGACTGAAAAAGTATAAGAAATTAAACTGATATTGGATTTTATGACACAAATATGTTTCCTCTAAAATGTCAGCCTTCTGTCCCAAATAAGGTTTATTTATTCTAGGAATTTGTAGTACTATTGAACAGTTGAGGCTTCTGGCCATTTATATTGGGTATATTCTCTAGAATTTGATATTTAAAGTAGTTTCTACTGCTGTATTTTTCCTTTATGCACTTATTTATTCTTTATACACTTATTTATTCTTTATACATATTTATTATTTTCATTCACATAATTATAATTGCTACACAGAATTATATAACTGTGATATAGATTTTTCATATAAATTAAGACTATAGAAATTCAATATTAACTGTTATTTGAAAAGGAAAATTAAAGAAAGCAAATGTAGAATAAGAGTTATGATTTCAAGATTTTACTGAGCATGTTTATATTTAAAATGCTTTTAAAATAATGACATGACTAACTAACTAAATTAGTAAAAATACAGCTCTCATAGGTAAAAATCAATAGTGAAATAGTATTCTGTCCTCCATTTGAGATATATTGCTACCCTTAACCACATGTCTTTTAAATGGCTGCTGTACTCCTGGGCTAGAGTGGGAGGTAAGTGGTAAGTAGAGTAGCAAAGGAAAATAAATATCTTTCTTTCCTTAATCCATCTTTACCCAGTCTGTCCTCCCTTTATCCTTTATCCTGAAGGAGAGTTTCTGCTAGCCCAATTTCCAGATCTATGATGCAAAATTAGAAAAGTTGATATATAGAGAGAGTCAGATCTGTAGAAATCTGAGGAAGAAGATGAAAAATTAGTGAGAGGGTCTAAAACAATCTATGTAATGGTGGTGGGAGAGATGATAGAGAATCCGATATGTGTTGGAGCTGGAGGTAGAGCCCCTAAAGTCCCTGTGACTTTCCAAGTGTTGGGAGAGATATGGCCATCCAGGTACCTCAAAGATCCCCCAGAACATTCAATCTAAACAGATTTTTACCAAGAAACAAAATCAAATTCTCAAAAATAAAAGACAAAGACAGAATTCTGAAAGCAGCAAGAGAAATAAAGAAGAGTCATCACATACAAAGGAACCCTACAAAGCTATCAGAAGATTTCTCAGCAGAAACCTTGAAGGCCAGGAGAGAGTGGGATTATATTATCAACTCAAAGAAAAAATGCCAACCAAGAATACTTTACCTAGCAAACTTGTCCTTCAGAATTGAAGGAGAGAGATTTTCCCACACTAGCAAAAGCCAGGGGAATTTATCACCACAATTCTCTCCTAAAAAGAAATGCTAATTAATAGAAGTTTTTCAAGCTGAAATGAAAAGACATTATGAAAGCATATAAAAGTATAAAATTCACTGGTAAAGATAAATATATAGTCAAATTCAAAATACCCTAACACTGCAATTATGGAATTAAATCACTTTAAACCCTAGCATATAGGTAAAAACAAAAGTAACTATAACTATAATATTTTGTAAATGGATACACAATATAAAAATATGTAAATTGTGACATTAAAAACAAAAAATGTGAGGGGCATTTGCATAGAACCTTTTTATGCAATTGATTTTGTTATTATTAGCTTAAAATACACTTATAATTGTCAGATGCATTATGAAAGCCTCATGTTAATCACAAAGCAAAAAATCTGTTATAGATACACAAATGAAAAGGAGAAAAAAAAATCAAAGCACACTATTACAAAAGAAAAAAATAATCAATTGACAAATACAGCAAAAGAGAAGCTTTTTAGTTTGATTTAGTCCTGCCTGTTTATTTTATCTTTTGTTGCTTGTGTTTTTGGTGTCTTATCCAAAAAATCATTGCTCAGACCAATGTCAAGGAGATTTTTTTCTTATATTTTCTTGTAGGGTGTTATGGTTTCAAATATTATATTTAAATTTTTAATGCATTCTGAATTTATTTTTGTCAGTAGTATAAGACAGTGGTCTAATTTTATTCTTTTGTGTATGTATATAAAGTTTTTCCATTGTTATTTATTGAGGAGACTATTCTGTCCTTACTGTATATTCTTGGTGCCTTTGTCAAAGATTAGTCAATAATGTGTATAGGCTTGTTTAGGGGCTCCTGATGCTGTCTCATGTGTCTATGTACTTGTTTTTATGCCAGTACTATACTGTTTTTATTACTATAGGTTTGTAAAATATTTTGAAATCAGAAAGTGTGAATTTTAGGATTGTTTTTTCATTTTTTTAAATGCCATTGGAATTTTTATAGGGATTGAACTTTTATAGATCACTTTGAGTATTGTGGACATTTCAACAATAGATAATTATTCCAAACCAAGATCACAGGATAGCTTTCTTTTCTTTTGTGTTTTCAATTTATTCCATCAGTGACGTACAGGTCTTTCATTTCCTTGGTTAATTTTTTTCTTTAGTTTTCTATTGTTTTTGCTCCTATTTTAAAGGTGACTGCTTTATTAATTACTCTTTCACTGAGTTCATTAGTGTTAAAATGCAAGTGATTTTTGTATCTTGATTTTTCATCTTGCAACTTTTCTGAATTCATTTATTAGGTTTTTGGTGGAGTCTTTCGGGTGTTCTGTATATAAAACTACTTCACCAGCAACTCAATAACAAAAAAAGCAAATAACCCAATTAAAATTGGGCAAAAGACCTGAATGAACATTTTTCCAAATGAGACATACAAATGGCCAACTGATACATGAAAGGTGCTCAACATCACTATTTATCAAAGAAATGCAAATCAAACCCACAAATCAAATCTCACACCTATTAGGATGTCTATCACCAAAAAGACAAGAGATTACAAATGTTGGCAAGGATGTGGAGAAAAACGACCCTTGTGTACTGTTCATGGAAATGTAAATTTGTGCAGTCACTATGGAAAACAGTATGGAGGTTCCTCAAAAAATTAAAAATAGAACTCCCAGATGAACCGGCAATCGCACACCTGTGTATAGATATGAAGGAAAGGAAATCAGTATTACAAAAAGATATCCACACTCCCATGTTCATTGCAGCATTATTTACAACAGCCAAGATATGAAAACAGCTATGTAAAAGGATGTACTTATTTGTAAGAAATACATAATAATTCAGATGGAATGGGTATCAGGTTGACAAGTTACTCTTAAATGTTTCAAAAAATTTTCAGTCTACTTGCAATTTTTCTGTAAGTTTGAGATCATATCATTAAAATTATTTTAGAATTTTTGTAATCCCTACAAATTGTAAGAGAATAAGCTTTTGGGTTTGCATGCTTTAGATCTGTTGGTAGTTATGAATTATGGATTAGATCTTTTTCAAAGTTATTTGAAAGAGGCAAACACTGAACTTTATTTTCAATTACTATTTGGTAGTTTAACTGTGGTTTTGTGAATATGATTTCATGAATTGGTTGAGCCACATAGGTTCAACTTAATTAGGGTTACAGGTGAACTCATATGTCAGTGACTAATATAAACTGTAATACTACTTGTACAGACATGACTGAAATTATATGTATAAGAAGTTATAATTATGTACAGTTATTAGATACAAATAGCAGAACTGTTATTTACATATAACTTGTACTAGTAATGTAATTTAAGAAGGAATTGAAGTTTAGCGTTTATTTTAGTCATATTCTGGAGAGTCGAGCTTAAATCTATATAGTCACATAACAGAAAAACGCTTATCTGAAAAAGAGGTATTTATGAAGTTTCCATATTTTAGTCTTAAATATATGTGATTATTTGTGCTTGACTTACAGAGACTAGCAGTGTCAATTACATTGCTTTATATAATGGTTATAAATGTTGTCTTAGTTATTCTATCTTTGAATGTAAGAACTTAGTTTTAATTTTTGAAGTTTCATCTGTAAAAGCTAAAATCTTATCTAATACTTTCCACTTTACTGAAGTTGTAGTGTATAACTCTGAGATAACAGTGAAATGAAAAGTGCTTTCAGTGGAAGTTATAATAAATCTGAGGAATAGTTTAGAGCTAAGTTTTGTTTACTCTGTGCTTCAAATAGGTAGTATATGGAGAGAAAATATTAGGAAATTGTCATATAACACCATATATTTTCAAAGTTGTTCAAGTGCTAAGTGGTTTACAACAGATTAATTCTTGGTCACTTTTCTTTTCAAATAAATATGTCAGATGTCACATTATTAGACAGGAAAATGAGGTAACAGCTCAGAGAGAGCTGTTATAAATACTGTTATTATTTATAGAGATAAGTAATAGGGAGGTTTTCAAAGAAACCTTTAGTAACTCCATTAGTTCAAAGCTCTATTAAAAGCAAAGTGGTTTTGACTAGGGGAGGCCAACAAATGACGATCTAAAGACAAAATTGTGTTTCCACAATGATCGATTCAATAAAGCATCAGTAGAGTCAGTCAAGCACTCAGTTGAACACTTTATAGTCAAACCTCTATAGTGCATAGACAAAGCCACATGCTTTGTTTTACTTAATCTCCAATTTACAAGGTAGCAATTGGAATGGTCTGTCTATTTTTTTCTAGAAAATACTATTATAGGTTAAAATTACTTAGATGTTTTAAGCCCTTTAGTTTAAAAAACCTATCTACATATTAAATTATACCATCAGCACTACAACAATCATTACGATGTATAGTGGGATACACTACATATTTACGATTCATGGCAATGTCAATACTTAATCATAAACCTTATAGAGCAATTTAATAAACAGTATACTTGAAAGTGAAAATCTCTGCTTTGTATTTTGTTACATCGACTTTTATATTATCCTTTGGCTTTAGATGCAAATACATACCCATGAAAGGTAAAGAGTTTATAAAACATTTTACACAATGGTAAGTTATTTTAACAAATCACTGCTAACTTACATCTATCAATCAGTAGAGCAGTGAGATTGATTTGAAACAGTGTTAAAAATCTTTATCAGGTTCCTATGCATAAAAATGCCATCTTCTCTTACTAGTAATGGGAAGTTCTTTGATATTTTATTAGACTCTCTTTAACCTTCCTGCATATACTTCTAATTTAATTGCAAGTTCTCTAAAGAGAAACAGAATCCTGAGAATCATATTTTCATATATATATGTATATACACATACCAGATTTGGTTCATGTAGGTTATTGAATCTAATTTTTCCATGTGCCTAGACTAAAGTCCCACAGCAGTGTCAAAACGTTTTTTGAATTTATTAAACTAGCTCATCGTTAAATACTTGGATTTTTCAGTTGCACAAGAAAACACGGTCATAACAAAGCATTTATAAAATAACATGTCAAACATTAGCTACAATTCTCTTTGTAAGGAATATGCAAATTTTCAAGTTTTATTATTCCATGAGCAGGTAAATTTCAAAGGTTTTCAAGAATAAAACTACAGTTCGAGTCTACGTTTTTTCCTTCAGCTATAAAGGTATCTTGATGTATATTGCTGAAGTGACTTGGTTTTCTTTTAATATAGATCTTGTGATCTAATTTGCATAGCTAAATCATTCAACAAGGAGATTCTCATTTTCTACTGACTAGAAAACCACTGTTAAGAACTTCATATTTCACAAAATACCCAAAAAAAGAATGTGATTTTCCAATAGTCTTTTAACTCAGCCTTCCTTCACAAGCTCATCTGAAGCTGTGCACATACCTGCAGTTTACAATATAGCCAAACACCTACACGGTCTTCCTAAAATACAGTTTATTCAATTTGCCTGCCTTCTGACCAGAAATGCCCTCCTTCATCCTCTTCCACTAAAGCAAAACCTACACAACTTTTGATGTATCTTTATGAAGAAGCCCATGCTGTCCACCAAAACCCTCAGTGAGCTCCATCTCCTCTTTATGATCTCCATCTCCATCTATCTTTGGCACCTGTATGGCCTATTATCTGTATCACTCGCTTCACAGTCACCAATGGAGCCTGTACGTTTAGTCATGTTATGCCTACTCAACTAAATGTAAGCTCAAAGACCATGACTCATCACTCATGATTTCTTTATGTATGCCATAGCCCCAAATTCAGAATTTTGTACATAGCAATCATGAATTAAAGCTAGAAATAATTTTAAGAAATAATGTCAAACATTGAAGATAAGAGACCTAGATCTAAAAGGTTAAAAGAAAGGCTAAAAAAAATATTTGGTGTTTTATGAGTGCTATATTTACTCCTGGGTGTTGGAGTTTTAATTTTTTCCTTTTTTAGAAACATCCTCAAAGATTGTCTTTTTCACATTTGATATGTGAGAATCAACTAGAGGTTTTGTTAAAACGGATTGAGGGGCCTGAAGTCCAGTGTTTCTGATTCAGGATGTCTGTGGTGAGGACTGAGAATTCCCAGTCCTAACAAGTTCCCAGGTGATGCTGATATTACTGGCCTAAGGACTACTATTGGGATAGCATTGCTGTAAGAGAAAATTCTCACGTGTAACATGTAAATGTTATTTAAACTATACTTTTCTTATTTAAAAAAAAAAATTAAAATTTTTATGTTAGATTGCCATCTTCTTAAATACATATCAACAGTTTATATTCCTAATGTGGTTTTAATTTGCTCTTAAGGATTCTACTTCTATAATGATTCAATAATATTACTTATCAAAGTGAATAAATCATTTTTAAAGCTCCTTTCACTCACTTTAATCGAAATTCAGATCTTCTGGGAAAGGACAACATGGGTGCCAGTAGGGCAATGACCTCTTATCTAAATTTAACATTCTCGTCCACAACTGAGAGCATGGCTAATTGTAGCAACTTTCTGGAAGGCAATTGGCAATATATATTGAAAGCTTTAAAAATATATGTACCTCTCACTCCATGCTCTAGCTTCTTTTGATTTATTCTCTAGAAAAGAATTAAACAAGTGATCAAAAATGGAAGTTTCTACATCCTGATGTGATAATAGTTAACCAGGTATATGAGTTTATCAAAACTCATCAAATTGTACATTTAAAATAGGTACCTTTTTGGGGGGTATATTATGCCTCAATAAAATTGATTTAAATTTAGCTTAAAGTATCAGTAAGAAATTACTTTTTTTTTAAGCTTCAGTGATAGTGCTAGCCCTACTGCACAGTAAAAATAGAGACAATATTGAGTAGGAAATCGAGTAAAAGGTGTTTGCTGTGGTCTTTGCAGTAAGTGTTGTAAGTATGTGAAGCAGGCCAGGGGTTAGAGTGTGTGTATACTCAGAAAATGAGAAGTGGACTTGCAGCCACTTCTCTGTGGCTTTGTGTGCTGGAGAGTGCACAGTCATTTTAAAGGCTTACCTGTTCAAAGTTGCCCAGAGAGGGAGAGAAGTTAGAGATCTTGATAAAGCTTTCAAAAAGGCACAGTGGTCCAAAGACCCAAGTTTTTGGCTTGTGTTCAAGAGTTCACTCTCAAGATTCTGAGGCACTTTAAAGTCGAGGCTTAGAGGATTTCTTTGTGATACCTCCCTCAGAGAGGATGAAACAAATACTAAATAAATGGGCACGGCAGTAGCTTTCCTAAACAACTTTCTGAGATCACAAATAAGCTTGCTATTTCTGCATCATCCTTCTGCTGTCTCACCTAGATTGTCAACTCCTTGAGATCACTTACTGATCTTCTGTCTCCTGGATCCCTGGTTTACTCATAATTATTACTTATTAATTATGTTAACGAGATTGAAATGATTTCTTCCTGTTGAATTTGTATGTTGGAAACTTTCATTTCAGTGTGATGGAAAAATATCAATGTAGTAATTTGCAGAGATATTAACAAGGATATTTAGAAGTTATTTCCAACAGTATTAGAAGTTGTTTTTTACAAAACTTTTAAAAAGCATGTATTTTATTCCTAAGTGACTTGTAAAGCAGACTTTCTTAATTTTAAAAGTAAAAAACAGCACGTTTCTCCCTATATTTCAGAACTGCAGATGAATATGGTTTCTAAACTTTTGATGAGTGATATATTTTCATTAGAGTGATTTTACAACTAAAGCTTAGCTATAGGCCATGTTAAAGATGTGTGAGGTAGCATACAACATAGCTAGACTTTATTGTGTTACATGGTATTGAAAATTAAGGCTAGCTACTCTTCTTAATCTTAACACATATTAGAAAGACGCTTTGAGGTAGTTCAGATCTTTCAAATAATAAATTATTTTTTAGTTAAAACTAAACGAAAATGTTATCAACATATGAGCGAAATTGAGAAATGTCTTCATTTCTGAGAATCTGCCAGTATTTTTAATAGTTTGTCCAGTAGGAAAAGGGCCATTAGACCTAAGAGTATGATATTATGGTAGATATGCCCAAATCTACAACAGAAAGAAGTTTAAAGGGAAGAACATATTACTCCCCCTACTTATTTGAGCTTCCTGTTGACTCCCATATAAAATCGAAATCCTGCTCATTTCTTGCCCTTGTTGAAAACATAATTAATCTTAGCATTTTCTATTTTGTACCCTCTAATTCTTTTTCAGTGCAGGCATTTGCAAACTGCAGTTTTGTGTGGTAAAGTGTTGTTTTTACCTTATAAGAAGGCTAAGAATGTCTCTCATAGAACCCAAGTCTATGAAGTAGGTACTGTCAGAGAGATGAAGTGACATACCCAAGACCACTCTGTTGATGGCCTCAGAGACAGACTTAAATTTAGGCCTGTCTGACTACAGCACCTGAGTGTATGTGTCCTTACATCAGTACTTTAGACATTTATACATACTTTTTAAATGCTCTTATTTACTTTTGGACATTCCTCCTCATACCTCTGTCTAAATCTTGGACAAATTTCTTTTGAGTGAAATTGGTATTAATCATTTCTTAAGTTTTCCCTCTAGAGAGCTATTTCTTCAGTAGAAAATAATTAAATGTGCTATATATCTTCTATAGTTATTTGTCTTATCTCGAATATCACCCTCTCAATAGAGAATTTCCCTGATTATCTACCTACGTTGCCTAGTTACTCTATAGTGATTGTTGACTTTATTTTCTTCAAAATATTTTTCATTATCTAAACTTATATTACTTACTTCTTTACATGCATCCTGGCTGTCTCTCCCTACTGGAATGTAAGCTATCTCAGAGCAAGGACCTCCTCTACTTATTCCACTTTTCCCCTAGCATTTATGTGCTGGACATGGAATAAGGCTCACTACATTTTGGTTGAATGAGTAATCATTAGGTATTTAGCACTGGGTTAACAAAAAGCAGGATGACATCGCTCTCACACATGGCTGCAGTTATATAAGAGAGCAGTATATTTTTGTTTCTAGTCATTACATTCCTATAGAGATTTTCAAATGGGTTTCAAGTGTAACTAAGCTGAAAATAATTGCCATTAATATACTTCTTTTACTTAGAAAGTTATATAAATGTGATTAAAGATTAGAAAATATTTTCTTCTTACTACATGTGAACAGTTCAAAACTTTTCCTATGTGTAGTCACAAGTTACCACATTTCGTTTAATTAATTTCGGCAATTTGTAGACATTTACTGTGAGAGAAAAGTGAATATTAACAAGGAAATTAAAAATCATCTCTAAGGTTTTTTTCCCCCATAATCTAATATCATTTACACAGTGCTTGGTTATACATGACTTTTTTCTCATTTCTTCTAAATCAAACATACATATTTTTTTCTATTGGTAAGTAAGCACTTATAGACTGTTTAATAAAGGTGATTATAATCACACATTTAAAAGCCCAATCACTTTTAAATGCCCTGTATGGTAAACTGAGAAAAAGATTGACATTAAATATCATGGACAATTAACTATTTCCTGGTGAATTAATTATGTTTTATAGGTAGTTTGCAGAAAGCAAGAATAGACCACATGGTAGATGAGATCATAAACTATGATGGGAAGTTATCTGAATTGGGAACAGTATTGAAATAGAAATAAACCCATGAGTCACTTTTTTTTTTAGTGAATTTGACCTGATAGTGACAGTAAACCATACACACGTATATTTGAATATGTACATATATATGCATATATTTATCCTGACCTTGTTTAAAAGTATTTAAAGTGACTTTATATAATAATTATTGTTATTCAAATAATTATCGTTTCTTCAAAACAAGTGTAAGCTATTTTCCACATGTTACCAATGATGAAAGTGAGGCTTGGGGAGATTATATGACCTACCTAAGACTGAAAAATTGATTGAAGTAAACTTTGGCCTTCAGTTCTGGTTACCCGACTGGTATTTCACTACCTAAAAAGAATAGAAGTTAAACAAGAAAGAAAAAAAAGACAAAAATCCCTAAAACAAAATTTAACATACATTTTAACTTGTCAGTTTTGCTGGTACATAGTTAACAGTGTTTTCTTATTATTCATTTTTATTAATTTATAAAATTTTTAAATTACAAATGGCATACAATATTATATTAATTTCAGACATACAATATAGCAATTAGACATTTATATAAATTATAAAGTGATCACCTGGATAAATTTAGTACCCATCTGATATCATACATAGTTATTACAATATTATTAATTATATTCCTTATGCTATGCCTTACATCAGTGGTCCCCAAATCCTGGGCCAGGGACCAGTCATAGTCCATGGCCAGTTAGGAACCAGGCCACACAACAGATGAGCAATGGGTGAGCTAGTGAAGCTTCATTTGTATTTGTAGCCGCTCCCCAGTGCCAACATCATCGCCTCATCTCCACTTCAGATCATCAGGTATTAGATTCTCATAGGAGCACCAGTCCCTGGTGCCAAAAAGGTTGGGGACCACTGCTTACATCCCCAGACTATTTTGTAAGTGCCAATTTGTCCTCCTTAATCCTTTCTCCTTTTTTAACTCCTAACTTCCATTCCATCTGGCAATCCTCAAAATGTTCTCTGCATCTTTGCGTGTGTTTCTGTTTTGTTTATTTTATTCTTCAGATTCCACATATAAGTGAAATCATATGGCACTTGTCTTTCTCTGTCTGACTTACTCCATTCAGCATATACCCAGTAGGTCCATCCGTGTTTTTGCAGATGGCAGGATTTCATTCTTTTTTATGGTTGAGTAATATTCCATTGTATATATGTACTACCTCTTCTTTATCCATTTATCTACTGATGGACACCCAGGTTGCCTCCATATCTTGGCTATTGTAAATAATGCTGCAATGAACATATAGATTCACATGTCCCTTCAAAGTATTGTTTTAGGTTTCTTTGGATAAGTACCCGGAAGTGGGATCACTGGGTCCTTCTTTGTCTCTGCTATAGCCTTTGTTTTAAAGTCTATTTTATCTGGTGTAAGTAGCACTACTCTAGCTTTTTTGTTTGTTTGTTTGTTTTCATTTTCATGAAATATCTTTTCCCATCCCTTTACTTTCAGTCTGTGTGTGTCTTTTGATATGAAATGAGTCTCTTGTAGGATGCATGTGTAAAGATCTTGTTTTCTTATCCATTCAACCACACTATGTTTTTTGATTAGAGCATTTAATTCATTTACATTTAAAGTAATTGTTGATAGATATGTAGTTATTGCCATTTTATTATTCATATTTTTTATCTTAATTTTTTTCTTCTTAGAAATTCCTTCTAACATTTCTTTAATACTGGTTTGGTGGTGATGAACTCCTTTAGCTTTTTGCCTGGGAAGCTCTTTATCTGTCCCTTGATTTTAAATGATACTTTTGCTGAGTAGAGTAATCTTGGTTTTAGGTTCTTGTTTTTCATCACTTTGAATATTTCATGTCAATTCCTTCTGGCCTACAAAGTTTCTGTTGTGAAATCAGCTGCCATCTTATGGGAGCTCCCTTGTAGGTAACTAACTACTTTTCTCTTACTGCTTTTAAGATTGTCCTCTTTGTCTTTTAGCATTTGGCATTTTAATTATGATATGTCTTAGTGTGGGCCTCTTTGGGTTCATGTTGTTTGGTACTCTGCACTTCCTGGACTTGTATGTCTATTGCCTTCAATAGATTAGGGATATTTTTCATCATTATTTCTTCAAATCTGTTTTGAATTTCTTGCTCTCTCTTCTCCTTCTGGTATACCTAAGATGTGAATTTTGGTATGCTTGATGTTGTCCCAGAGGCCCCTTAAATTGTCCTCATTAACTTGGATTCCTTTTTCTTGTTGCTGTTCTGATTGGGTTCTTTCTGCTGAATTATCTTCTAAATCACTGCTTCAGTCCTCTTCATTATCTAATCTACTGTTGAGTCCTCCTAAGGTATTTTTCATTTTAGTTATTTTATTCTTCATTTCTGATTGCTTCTTTTCATGTTTTCTAGCTCCATTTTTATGTTTTCTATCTCTTTGTTAAAGTTTTCACTGAGTTCACCTATTCTTCCCCTAAGTTCATTAAGCATTCTTATAACCAGTGTTTTAACCTCTGTGTCTGGTAGATTGCTTTTCTCCAATTTGTTTAGTTCTTTTTCTGGAGCTTTGTTCTGTTCTTTCATTTGGGACATGTTTCTTTGTCTTCCCAATTTGGCTGCCTCCCTGTGTTTGTTTCTATGTAATAGGTAGGGCTGCTATGTCTCCCAGTCTTAGTAGAATGGCCTTATGTAGTAAGTGTGCTGTGGTGCCTCATTGTGCAATCTCCCTGGTCACCTAAGCCAGGTGCTATAGGTGTGTCTCTTGTGTGGATTGTGTGTGCCTTCTGTTGTGGTTGAGCCTTTGTTGCTGTTTGCATGTCAGTAGGAAAGACTGACCCTCAGGCTTATTGGTTGTAAGAACTGTCCATGACTATAGTGGAGGAGCTGTTGTGCAGGAGCTGACCCTATAGGGCAGGATTCACTTTAGCAGGCCTCTGGTGCCTACCCGGTCTGTCCTTTGGGTGTGTCATCCTTGGATGTGACCCTGGGTAGTGCTCAGGCTCAGTCTGAAGCTGACCACCAGGTGTGCAGGCCCTGTCACAGGCCAAGTTCAGCTGCTAACTCTGCCCTGCCCGGAGCCATCTGGCATGAGCCACCAAGCAATCCATAGTTGGACTCCACCCACACTGTGCTTGGAGGTGCCACCAGAGACCTTGCAAGCCACAAAGCAAGGCCAGTAGGCACTAGAGCCGAGCTTGGGGCTGCTTAGCAAGAGGTACGTGTCATGCCGATGCCAGATGCTGCTTGTCTAGGTTTTGTGAACCACTGAGAGATTTTAGGAAAGTTCACAGCATGAACCACGACAGGCCATTTGTAAGGATAAGCCACTGGACATGCTTGGTTGAGCCCGCAATTTGTGTGGGGCAGAGTCTCAGGGAAAAACCAAGACTCAGATATGGTAGCAATCAGAGTCGGACAAACGCTGGGTCGGACAAAGGCTCAACAAAAGAAAAATGGATTCTGCCAGCATTTCTGGGAGAAAGCTGTCCCTTCCAGCCTTTACTTTGATGCCAGACATTTCAGTTCCTCCCCATATGTTCCTGGCCCTTTCAAGTTGATGCCCCAGTGCTGGAGCTCAGAGTAAGTGTATCCATCAGCAAGTAAGTCCATGCACAGGTCCTTTAAGAGGACTACCTGGATCTCCAGCCACAGTCTGTCTCACTCAGCCATAATCTTTGCTGGTTTTCACAGACAGAAGTTATAGGGACTTCTCTTCCTGGCACTGGAACCGTGGGCTGGGTAGCCTGTTGTGGGGCTGGGACCCCTCAATTTTCCAGGGTAACCTCCACAGCTGAAATATCCATCCTGATTTTTAACTGCCGCATATAGTGTGGGACCAGCTCATTTCTGCCTCTCTGCCCCTCATACCATTCTCGAGGTGGGTTCTTCTGTACATCCTTACTTATAAAACTTCTGTTCAACTTGACTTCAGGTGATTTTCAATGATGATTGTTCTCATGTGGTTGTGATAGGAGGCAAGCACAGAATTTACCCACTCCACCATCTTGACTGGAAATCTATCTTTTTATTATTTAACATTTGTAGGCTCCAACTCAGTTTATTTTACTGCTATAGTTAAAATTTCTTAACTCATTTTTTTAAAAAGTAAAGACAATTACTGTCTCAATTAAAGGTTTAGTTAACATAATCTACTCTAGTTAATTAATGGAAAAGTATTTATTTCAGGGTATCCATTACCTTAGAGAATTACTAGGAAGTCCAGTGTACCAGGCTTGAATGCCACCAAGCTAGTAATATCAAACCATACTAAGAGATTGTTTCATGGAAATTCATCTCTTGCTACTGCCTGCATTTCAACGCTTATGGGGACTAGCAGTTTTAACAGATACAGAAACACCATGCTTCCACAACTGTGCAAGCTTCTGCAATCTTCACTCTAGCCCCACAATTCTTACTAGAAAGAAACTAGTCAGCTTGCGGCATGGTTACTAAGTGCATCGAGGGCTATATCTAGCATAGTGTTACAGTGTAACATACTATCTCAGAATTCAGTGTCTTAAAACAATATTCATCCATTTTTTCTCACACATCTACAAGGTAGATGAGGTGAGCTGATGTAGACATGGATTGGTTGGGTGGCTCTGCTTTGTGGTACAGATATAGCTGGACTTGGCTCTTTGAATATGTGTTGACTTCATTCTGGATCCAATTGTATTCATTTTGAGACCCAAACTGAGGGACCAGTTATCCAAAGGAAGCACTTTTCATGGTAATAGCAAAGTTTAGGGGACTAAGCTGAAATACACAATGTCTTTTTCCACCTGGGGTCAGAAAGGGTAAATTCTCACTTTTGCTACATTTCGTTGGCCAATACAAGTCACATGGCCAAATCCAAATTCAAGATGAAGTACATTCCACCTCTAGTGAGAGAGACTACAATGTCACATGGCAAAGGAAATTGGTGAAGGAATGAAGAACTGGAACTAATATTTAAAACTATGACATCAGAAAATATTGTTTAGGGATTCTGCCCACAAAAAAAGGAGGCACAATTAGAAAACTATGAAAATAGAGACAGTTTTCAAAAGATTTTGGGCTTTGACAAATTAAAAAAAAATGTACTACATACCTTTAATGTAATAAAAAATTAAGAACTACTACATTTTTCATAGTTTCTATAAGCAAAATGTTAAAACATTAATGAAATATTCTGGGTCACAATTGTGATTTCTCTCAAAAGATTTCTATACTGCATAAGTTATATGTACATGTGTAGTAGACAACATTATAGGTTTAAGAGTATATATAAAGGAATCTTACCAATTGTTGTACCTTAATAAGACGGAAACAAGATATGTATAAAATTAAAAAAGATTTAAAGCTGAAATAAGTTTACATTTCTGTGCATTTTTTTGTCTATTATGTAGCAGATGTGTGGCTGTGTGCCGAGAAGGGCTCACCGATTTAGTTTCTGGTGTGTAATCTACTGCATACAAACAAGAAATAGAGACATGGGCTTCAAGATACAAGTTGAACAAAGAGTAAAATATAGGCATTACTTATTAATGGACATTATAGAATATAGTTATGAACCTGAGGAATGAATAGATTACTTATTTTGCCAGACCCAACTCCTTGGCCTGGAGGGATTATGCCTCTAGATTATGCCATTGATTCAGCTGCAGATTAAGCTCTGCTTGAAGTTGCTGGCACCCTTACTACGGTTCATGAAATGTTCCTTAACTTCTTAGTTGCCAAGACCAGTCAGTACTTTTGCCAGGCTCAGTTAGCAATGATTTTCTAGTCCTAACTGGGTAGAATCTCCTCTTGTATTAAAATTCCATCAAGTAGAGAAAGAAGAGAAATATTCCCCTTATTTCCTGATCTTTCCTGACACTGGGAATGGCCTTCATTTCAAAGACCGAAATTGGTAGACCTTTGTTTTAGCAGCTGTTATCTTTCCAGGCCAATGGAAAAATCAAGATACAACCGCATAGCAATGTATAGTGTTAGAGTTAAACCAATTAGAAAAAAGGCAAAGAAATTCAAGAGATGATAAGACTACCAAAAAGATAAAAAGGTAAAGAAAAATATTACTTATATATGATTTCTGAAAGCACTGAGTTGTAAAAAGGCTGGAGAAAAAGTTTTAATGTTAATTTGATTTCACCAGGTATGAAGCTCTATTTTCCATTACTCTAATATATTTTACTTGCAGCTATGCTTATTTTATGTTTACTCTAAATCATTTTCAAATATTTTGAGTACTATAAAACATTTTATGTTGTTGTTAGGAACTTAGGCTATGAGCTAGTTTATTTAAAAATGTTAACTGCCTTAACATTAAAGTGGTTAACATTATTCCTCAATATCAGAAAATACCCTTAATTTTACAATGGATAATAATTGGAAAAAAAAAAGAATGCTTTATAAGGAATTGAGTTGTTAAAGGACTATTGAGCAATGTGCAGGAAACCATTGTATCAAAATAAGCAATCCAATGATCAGAATCAGCAAATGGTTATTAAACTTCTACTTTTTTTTGTCATGCTAGTTTTATTTTTCTAATACATTCTATAATAGATGCATTACAGTTAAAAATTTAAAGTTATCCCTGTATTGCTTAAAATCATCTCAGAAACCACCAAGGGTACACACACCATACTTGTTCAGGTAAACAGTGGGGAGTTCTTGAAAGGTTTTCATCAGGGAAATGATAGTTAGATTTACATTATAACTAGGCTGCTTGACAGCTAAGTGAGGGATAGGTTTTTCCTATGAATTTTTCAAAACTCGACTTTTACTTTTTTATAATTAATAAATTTTACTTTTTAGAAATTGAGCAGAAAATATGGAGTTCTCATATACCACTGTAAGGCCACACACACACACACACACACCATCACACCACCACACCCAGACAAGGCCACACACACACACCATACCACACCATAGCAGCACACACACCATACTCCACTATTAAGTGGAGGAGATTCCCCACCAGAGTGGTACGTTAGTTAGAACTGATGAACCTATGTTGACACAACATTATCATCCAAAGTCCATGGATTACATTAGGATTTACTCTTGATGTGCATTTTATGAGTTTTGAAAAATGCAAAGTATTTCATCTACCATATTGTATCATATAGAATAGTTTCACTGCCCTAAAAATATTTGTATAATGCCTGTGCATTCCTGCCTTTTACATAACCCCTGGAAACTAATCTTTTTGTGATCTCCATAGTTTTGCCTTTTCCAAAATGTCATATTGTTGAATTCATACAGTATGTAGCTTTTATAGGTTGACATCTTGCACTTAGTAACATGAGTTTAAATTTCTTCCCTGTCTATTCATGGCTTGATAATTTGTCTCTTTTTAGTGCTAAATAATATTCCATTGTCTGAATGTACCAGTTTATGTATTCATTCACCTAATGAAGGACATTTTGGTTGTTTTCAAGTTTTTTGCAATTATGAATAAATCTGCTATAAAATTCTATAAGCAGGTGTTTCTGTTAACAGAAGTTTTCAACTCCTTCAGTAAATACTATGACATGCAATTGCTGGATTGCATGATAAGAATATATTTAGTTTCATGAAAAACTGCTAAACTCTCTTCTGAAGTAGTTGAATAATTTTGCTTCTTCAGCAGCAGTGTATGAGAGTTTCTGTTATGCCACATCCTTGCCAGCATTAGGTGTAGCCAATGTTCTGGATTTTGACCATTCTAATAGATATGTAGTGGTATCTTATTGTTGTTTCAATTTTCAATTCCCTAAATGTATATGATGTTGAATGTATTTTTATATGCTTACTTGCCATCTGTATATCTTCTTTAATGAGATGTCTGTTTAAGTCTTTGGCCCATTTTTTAATCAAGTTATGTTTTAATTGTTGTTGTTTTAAGAGTTCTTTTTATATTTTTTAATAACAGACCTTTAGCAGATGTGTCTGTGCAAATACTTTTTTACAATCTTTGGATTATCTTTTCATTCTCTTGACAATGTCTTTGTAGAGGTTTTCTGAGTAGAGGTTTTCAATTTTAATGAACTCAAGCTTATTAATTCTTTCTTTCATTGATTATACCTTTGGTATTGTATCTAAAAGGTCATCACCATACCCAGGTTCACCTATAGTCTCTGATATGCTATCATTCAGGAGTTTTATAGTTTTGCATTTTATATTTAGGTCTATGATCAATTTTGAGTTAATTTTTGTGAAGAGTATAAGATCTGTGTCTAGATTCATTTTTTGCATTGGATGTCAAGTTGTTCCAATACTGTTTGTTGAAAAGACCATTTTTGTTCTATTACCTTTGCTCTTTACCTTTGCTCTTTTGTCAAAGATCAGTTGGCTATGTTTATGTGAATCTATTTCTGGGCTCTCTATTCTGCTCTATTGATCTATTTTTTCAGCACTACCACACTGTCTGGATTACTGTATCTTTATATTAAGTCTTGACATCAGATAGTATCAGTCCTTCAACTTTGTTCTTCTCCTTCAATATAGAGTTGGCTGTTCTGGTCCTTATGCTTTTGTATATAAACTTTAGAATCGGTTTGTTGAAATCCACAAAATAACTTGTGAGGATTTGATTTGGATTATGTTGAATCCATAATTAAGTTCAGAAGAGCTAAGGTCTTGACAATATTTATGCTTCCTGTCCATGAATTTACTCGAAACTCTTATTTTTTTAGCGAATCAAAGAAAATTGTTGATTTTTAAGTTTGTTTAGCTTTTTACCTGTTGTTAGGGTGCAGTGACATTCTTATATCGGGACCAGACATCAGAAATCTTGACATTAGTAGTACTTCAGAAGGCTAATGTGTTTAATTCTGAACAGAAAATAAAGAGTTCAAAATGGCAAAATATTATTTTAGAAATTTTGTCGAACATATTTTTCCAATACCAAATTAAAGTTGCACAGACCAACCAAAGTGTGGTGGAAAACCATATAGTGTTATTTCAAAACCCATAAGAATTGATTATATATAATCCATCTTCTCTGTGAATTTTTTTAATTTAATCAATTCCAGCAACTGTAGTAAGAGGTAGGTAGATTTTAAATGATGATACAAATACTTTAAAATAGTTTCAGGTAAACTGAAATAAATTCATGTTGAAAACATTGTATCGCCAAACAAAAACCTCTCTGACAGCAACTATTTAGGGAAAAGTGTCTTTCTTACATATCCCTTCCTTTAATTTATTTTAACTTAATTAATTTATTTTGCTCTCTCCAAACAGAATGCCGTTATGGATTCTCTTCAGGCCTTAATTAATAGAAAATTAACACTTGAGGCTCATGAATGCACTCTTTGTGATAGATAGTTGCATAAAACATATTTCAACATGATATTGAAAGCTATGGACATTCCTAAAGACAACACTTTTCAGGTTCATAGACTTTAGGTGATATATCACCTATCACAGAAGGAATTTCTAGAAGAATTTGCATCCAATTATTACAGGAACGTTGTCCTAGATATGTCTTTAAAGGTCACTACTCTGTTCTCCTAGTCTCCACTTAAAATAGTTGAGACAGATGTAAGTAAAATTTGTTTTCGAAGATCTCTAGAATATTCAAAGAATATTCTCCAGCCTTCTTTTGCACCACATTCCGGATCTTAACAATCCTTGCAGTTAAAGTTTACCAAATGCCTAAACTAAATAATTTTTATAACATTCATATAATTCTGAGTACTTCCATGGACAGAGTACTGCTGTTCTTGAAGGCAATGTAAGAATATTTGACAACCAAAGAGAATTCTAATGTTCATACCATTTTTATATTCAATTATTAATTTGTTCAGATAAGAGCTTTAAGGAATCAGCTTATCTTTGGGTCAGTTCATAACTCTCACACTTTTTTGCTAATGTAACCATGAACAAGTGATCCAATGTTTCAGAGCCTCAATTTCCTCACCTGTAAAATAGGGATAATAATTCCAAATTTAGCAGATTGTTGTGAGGACGCAAGGCAAAACATATGTAAACTGCTGAGGTGTTGTCTGGCACATAGTAAGCACTCCCAAATGCAGTAGCTTCTGTGGTTGCATTTATTAACATTATTTTATTAATTCATTCATCCATTATAATTTGGCAAACATTTATTACATGCCTTCAATATTATAGTCACTCTGTTAATTATTATTGCCTTATGCTGCTGAATTTGGTTAAATTAATATAATCCATTGTTTATTTTATCAAATATTGCTCCTGGTCCTATAATATCTCTGCTACCCATCCCCCCACAACCCCACACACTACTAAATACAAGAACATGCCAATTTATGTTCACAAATTTATTTTCTTTTATGGTCTTAATATAGGTGCCTAATTCAGATTGGGGTTTCTTTCTCCAAGTAAACACAATTTTCTTTTTCTTCTTTTTTTTTTTTATTGAATACATTACATCAGTTTATCTTGATGGGGAAAGTACATATTTTTTACTCAGGCTGACTTGGTTTCCAGTCTTAGCACTTATTTACCCAGACTTGGATTACTATGCAGCCTCCCTAATTTCCTCAGCTTTTCCAGACATAACACCAATTTCAGTGAATGGCTGTGAGCCTTAAATAAGATAATGTTACCTAGTTTAGTGTCTGATGCTGAGTTAGCTCTCAGTATATGGTAGTTATTATTCAATGAAATCACTTAAAATGAGGCACACATTTTAATCTGAAGATGTCATTTCTTCTATATGTAAAATTTTTCTTTAAAGTCTTATTTTGACAGTTCCCATAATTTTTAAAAATCACTTTTGTTAAAGAAATTGCCTATTAGAAGAGCAGCATGCTACATAATTTTAGCATTCTTTGTCAGATGAAGGCCTCATGAAAAACAGTCGAGGAAAATTTTAAATGGAAATTAGATGTTAAAAGTTTAATTAGAAAAATTCATCCCTTTATACGTGGGCTAATGTAGACTATGGCAAGCTGCTTAATTGTTGATTCTAGGGCTATTTTTACACTGTCAACATTCTATTTAGTAATCTTGGGGGAAATAGCATCAAAAGCAGACAAAGAAAAATGTTTCACTTTCCTGCAGCTGATTCCCGTGATTGCCTGACGTTTAGTTACATTTGGGCATCTGTCTCAGGAACTCCCATTGTCTGGAACCATATGCAAACTGAAGTGTGCATTGGGGTATAGACATGAGGACAGAATTTACACTTGGATATGCCATTCGACAGCATCGGGAAAAGCTGGACAAGCCTGGGATACTTCATACAGTTCATTTAATGAACTGTTACTTTATTATTTTGTAAAGCTTCTGTAATGCACATTTATGATATAAAAAGTGCCTTGCATACTGCTTCATCAGAAGGGGACCTCATTTAGATTAACCTGTGACTTCAACAGCAGGTGGTAGAATGAACCAACTGCTTCAATTACTGCTTTTGCGCATGACTTTCATGTGTTGCTAAGATTATCAGAGGAACCTGATTACATCCCCTTAGACACTATTGTTGGCATGATGATTAAGCTGTTACGTTTTTTTTTTTTAAGACTAGGAACCTAAAAAGCATTTTGGCATGAGGCAAAAGCACTGTGTATAGAGATCAGTAAGATAGTGTGTATCATTGCCCTGTAGCTTATCTCCACATATACAGCTCCCTGGTGGATCCCTATGATAAACATTATTGGAACAATTAGCTGCTGCTGACACAGAATTCAGACACAATAGCCATGGCCAACAGCACAGAGCCAAAAATTATGGAGCCAAAACCATAAAAAGCCACACCAAGCTAGTCTCCCCATTCAACTGCTGTCATAAAACCCTCCCAGTGCTATGTTTGCATAGCTGGCTTCACCGATATGGCACTGTTAACACAAAAGAAGAAGCTGCAGCACTTGTCTTTGTTTAGCTGAAATTACAAGTCATTGAATTAGTATGTCATCTTTATTGTGCTGTCATGCAGCGGAGGTGAGGAAAGCTCCGTAATGGATGGGAGAGTTTGATGGCCTGAAAGACAGGCTCACAGATGGTTGTCGATATAAAACAGTTTTCCCTCCTTTAAAAAAAAAAATGGAAGAAAGGAAGGAGGAAAAAAAAGCCTGATTGGAATGGATCTTCACTGATTTGTGTATAATACCAAGCAATATTCATATCAGGCCCCTATGTAAGAACTTTGGTGGCCTAGAGTATATGACAAAGGCATAGAATGCAAACATTCCTGAGGAATTCATTTGCTATTTAAATAAAAGTGATGCAGCATTTTAGCTCTATAGAAGGCCAGTGGTTGTTGCTCTGGGGAAGTTTTTCTTATAATATTTCTAAGTAGTGGTGAATGATTAGATAATGTGATTGAGGAGAGCTAACAGTGTTATAGGAAGTTTAAAAATAAAAAGAATTTTTGCCATTCTTGCAAGAAATTTAAAATTCTGCACTTGTATGATGAAAAATATTTTGATACGGATATTAAATTATCTAAGGAGAGCGTATTTGAGCTGAATTTGGCTTAAAATATTTTAACTGAGTAATTTCTTGCTTTTCTTGCTTTTTCTCTATGGTTTTGTTGGATTTACAGCACATCATTGGACAATTATATCAGATATACCTATTGAAAATCAATGAAATAACAAACTAAATTTTGCTTTTAAAAGACAAAATATTCTGCTCCTTTTGTCACAATTATTTAAAAGTTTGACCCAGTCTAAAAGTCATTGTTCTTTACATTGTTTACAACAGAGAAAACACCTTACCAGTATTTCATTTCAGATGATAGTCTTAGCCGCCAAACATTCAGGGCAATGTATTTAAAAAGGAGCAAACAGGTTACATCTAATAGTGTATAGAATTTTTAATGTGCTATTAATTATTTGGGGTCATTTGTCTTTTGTATTTTTTTTTATGGATAAGAATAACAGAGAAAAATTAAAATCTGATTTTCTATGGTAAAATCGAGACATATGTGTGGCCATAACAAAACCTCTAATGTGAATGATGTAAATGTGAATGTGTATTTAAAAATACACTTGATCACATGTAAGAAAATTATAAAGGCTGAAAATCAAAGATCATAAAATAGCAGATATTGGCTGTTAGTGAATGTAAATATTTCTCTTGAAATGTGAAAAAAGCAAGCTTTCTGAATATCTTTAAAATAGCACTTGGGGTTTCTGAAAGAGCTGTATAAAGTAGAAATAAGAAATTTAATGCCTAGCTTGGGCTCTAAATTTATCTATGTCTATTCAGCAACATTATTACATTTATTGACTTCTATTTAATGCTTATTTTATTTTTATTTGAAGACTGTGATGCTGACTCTTAGTTTGTTATGAAAAGCAGCTTTTTTGGAAAATACTGTTTGTATGTGTGTGTTTGTGTGAGTTGGAGATATGGTGAAAGATTACAGACTTTATAGTTAATCATTTCTGGATTTGAATCTCGGCCTTTCCACTTACTTGTTGACTATGTTACCTTGAACCGGTTATATAACCTCGTGGCACCTGACTTTCTTATTTGTAAATATGAGTGAAGAGGAATGAACAATGAATAGGGATAAGAGCATCAGGCTTTAGGGACTAGGGCAACAGGTGACCAGGCCACAGCTTGGAAGTGAGTTTTCATAGCCACATGGTTGCAAGCTGCGACTTGCTGTCTTAGTGTCAAAACATCACCAGTGTTAAGGCAAAGATCAATAGACACAGGTCCTGAAACAGACGCCTAACATGGAAGCCTGGGCACAGAAAATACAAGGTCAGATCAGAAGCAACAAAATGACAGCTTGATGGTGCCTGTCAAATCTGAGATTCCCTAAATCTTGAGACTAGGTAGGTGGAGGGTCAGCACCTCCCAACTCTTAGTAGAGTTATATGTGTACAAAACCAAGCAAATCGTTAGTTACAATCATTTACAGTTAAATATGACTGAATCGCTAAATAAAGAAATTGAAAGGGATGAAGGACGGAAGAGCATGAAGTATGAAAAATGGAAGAATTAAGATTTCTCCATAATGAAGGAAAAAGTTAAGGAAGGAGGAAGTTAGGACAACCAGGGATGAGGTACTTATCTTGTATTGCTGGAGCCACCTTTTTTGTTCTCCAAATAGGGAAGGTCTTCTTTGCCAACCACTACAGAAATCTAGATCTCCCCACTACATATCCTCTATCCCAAGGGTTGTTTGGTTCAGATGTGGTGGCTAGAATGGGCAGTTTCCTGTGAGGCATGAGAGATTTTAGGGGTTCCTGTTACCACCCCCCCTCCGGCACTGCTCAATCATTTCTATCCATCTCTATCCCATAATACCTCAAATTCTTCTATGAGATGGGTAAAAACTTTTTTTTTTAAATTAAGTTTATTGGGGTAACATTGGTTAATACAATTTTATAATTTTTAGGTGTACATTATCATTTGACATCTGTATATTCTATTGTGTGTTTATCACCCGAAATCCAGTTTCCTTTAGCTACCATATATTTGATCCCCTTTACCCACTTCACCCTCCCCTTACCCCCTATATTTGACCCCTTTTGCCCCATCTACCTTCCCCCTCCTCACCTACCCCCTACTCTATGGTAACCACTAGTCTATAGTCCATGTTCATGAGTCTGTTTATTTGTCCTGTTCCTTTGTTGCTTTTAGGTTTATATCTCACATATAAGTGATATCATGTGATTTTCAACTTTTTCTGTCTAGCTTATTTCGCTTAGCATAATTATCTCGAGTTCCATCCATGTTATCACAAATGTCTGTATTGCATCTCTTCTTATGGCTGAGTAATATTCCATTGTATATATGTACCACAGCTTCTTTAACCAATTACCTATAGTAGGACACTTCGGTTGCTTCCATGTCCTGGCCACTGTGAATAATGCTGCTATGAACATCGTGTGCAAATATCTCTATGGATATGATTTTTTAAGTCTTTGGGGTAAATATCTAGTAGAGGGATTGCTGGATCATATGGTAGATCAATTCTCAGCTTTTTGAGGAATCTCCATACTGTTTTCCATAGTGGCTGTACCAATTTGCAGTCCCACCAGCGTTGTATGAGGGTTCCTTTTTCTCTGCATCCTCTCTAGCATTTGTTATTACTTGTCCTGTTGATTATAGCCATTCTAACAGGTGTGAGATGGTATCTCATTGTGGTTATGATTTACATTTTCCTAATAGCTAGCGATGTTGAGCATCCCTTCAAATATTTGTTGGCCATTTGTATGTCCTCCAGGGAGAAGTGTCTGTTCAGGTCCTCTGCCCATTTTTTGATTGGATCGTTTGTTTTTTTGTTGTTATTGATTCGTATAAGTTCTTTGTCTATTTTGGATATTAGGCCCTTATCAGAGGCATTGCTTGCAAATATATTTTCTCATTCTGATGGTTGTCTCTTTATCTTGTTGACGGTTTCTTTTGCTGAGCAAACACTTTTTAGTTTGATGGAGTCCCATTCATTTATTTTTGCTATTACTTCCCTTGCCTTTGAGGTCAAATTCATAAAATCTTCTTTAAGTCCAAGGTTCTTGAGTTTCATGGGTAAAAACTTTTATTTAGCAATTAGGCTTACACGAAACCTAAGAAATAATAAGAATGGACGCAGAGATAATCATTTTTTTTTTAATTCACAGTTTACAAATCTAGTGAGATAATATATATGAAAGGCATGGCAAATTGGAAGATGATAATAATTATTAACATTTTATTTGATCTGTACAAAAGAAGTGAACAAGGATTAGAAGTTAGTTATGTATCGATTTGGATTTACATGAAGATGTAAACAACAGAGGAATACCATTACCTGTGTGAGTTGTTGTTGAGGATGAGTATGTTAAGGTAAAGGGTACCTGAGTAGATAGAAGTGAGAAAAATACAAGGAGGAGGCCCAGGAGAGCTAAGATGAAGTACTTTTAAGCTTTAGCCATAATAAAAAAGACCAAATTATTGTATATAGGTGTCCAAAGCATTTTTATTATGTACCTTTCTTTTATCTTCTTTGATTTTATTCTTCCCATAAATTTTTAATTCATTTCCTGGATGAGAATGAGAATAAAGCCAATGAACAAAAAAGCATAACTATTCATTATATTCAAAGGAGAATATGTTTTAAATGTCACACATACACATATTTATATTCTGCTGTTCTAGAGTTATCCTGGACTAGTGTTCCAATGTTTAGGTCATAGGGTCATGTATTTTGTGGTATAAGCTGATTTCAGCTGAAACATCTATTTTTTTTTTTTTATTCTTGCAGCCTGCAACTTGTTCTTTTTGAATAAATGTCACTGCGTTTAAACTGCCTTTGGTTCTCTTGTCTTCCCCTTTTTTCTGAGCTCTGTGTTTTGCTTAAGCTGAGTGATTAAATGAGAATTGGATGATAATTTAAAATGATCACAGTGTTATAACCTTGTCAAAATCAACTGCAATATATTTAGCAATTATTTCAATAAGCAATGCTACATAAGTAATTTCATTATTTCTTATTGTTATTTTTATTCGCCAAATGTATAAACAGTAACTGAATACATTCTAGTCCATTGTAATATTGAATTCAGGTTTTTCATCTTGGTTCGTGTATGTGTCTCAATGATTCTACCTTTTTCCTTTTTTTTCATGTCTATACTTTTTCCCTCTGGATATTATTGCCTCACATGGTTTCATTCTTATGCAGATATATGCTTACAAATCTAGCCCAGAGAAATCTGTCTCTAGCCTCACTTTTATCATTGAGTATTAGATTAATAATAGTCACATAAAGCTCAGATTTTCTCTAAATCAGAAATCACTAATTTATTTCTTAGTCCCTCTGTGTAAGCTGACACTGTAATTTTTCTACAATCTAATATACTGGCATAGAAAGCTACTGAAAATTTACCTTTTAATTGGGAAATTTACCATCATTGTCACATTGCGCAATATACTCAGATTCTCTGCTGTCTCATACTCAGTATGTCCCAAACATACCCATCTCCCCCAAACCACCACCTCCTTCTACTTTAAGCCACCCAGTCAAGGGTCTTCAGAATCCTTATTAACTGCTTGTTCTTTAATCATTTGCCACCTTCAATAGACTCTACCTCTGCAGTGTCAGCAGCTTCTCCTCCGTGTTTTCTCTCACATTATTAACTTCCTGAATCAGGCCTTCAGACTTCTTGCCTCCACACCAAAAATTAGCCTTCCAAGAAGTCCCCCTATGTGTAATGTCTCATCCTGCTCTCCTTTACAATAATTTTCCTACACCTCATATCTCTGTCCTTCACAAAGGTTTCAGACTCCTTATCCCTAAAAAATTCAAGGTATGCACTTAAGCCTGGCCCCTAGGGTCTTCTATATCATGGCCAGTTTTATCTCCTGCAAATTCCTTAAAAACAGCCTATACTTCCACAAGCTTATCCATTTTCCATGAAATCATCCTCACTCAGTAAAATCCATTTCAAATGCCATCTCCTATTCTGATTCTTCCAGCCCAATGTCATCTTTTCTTCTGTGAACTTCACCCCTTGCATTTTCTAACTGTTCAGTGGTTCTAACCATATTATAGATACTTGCAGATTATTTTATCCCTTCTTTTCCCATCATCTTTGCCCCATTTGACATCAAGAAAATTTGAGTTTCATATGACTTCTTTAACAAAGGCAAAGGACAGTAAGACTAACTATTTGGAAGTGGTGCTTAAAAACACTTTTGTTTTTCAGGCTGTCTTCCAACCTCCCAGATTTGAGGAAGTGGAGGGAGGGGCAAGGGTATTTACAGCACTGCAAAGGCCTTATTCACCCCCTGACTTCACGCTTAGCTAAACTTGGAAATGCAATTGGTTTATTTTGTATAAATAAGCAAGAATGCTGGAAGAAACTGAATATCTTCATAAAACAAAACATTATGATACCAGAAACCCTTAGGAATAGCACTAATGCTTTTAAATGAAGGTTTTATTTGTCTCAGAGCTGCAAAAAGGAGTCACTAATGAGATGTCATTTAAATTCTAACACCTGTTTAATGGCAGTTTTTCTCTATCCCCAAAGAGTAACTGTTTATGAATGTTTGCAGTTTTCCAAGTGTATCTACAAGAATTGTTTTTTCATAAACAATGTGATGCCTTTTCCCTCATATGCTACAGTCACATTACAACATATGATGAAAATGGTTGGTTGTGGCATTTTCGCATTAGATAGGTTTCAAAGATAGTGTTATTTCATACACTGAAACTTAAAATTTTATAATTCACATAGTAAATATTTTATCAGAAACTTGATATTTTACTGATTTATGAGTATGCATTGGTATAAGAAAAATAAAATTTTAGTTGTATTCTTTACCTAAATTTAAATAACGTGAAAAGGCATTGCTGAAAAATGTTTGCCCCTCTAGTCCCTGTTATGAAATATATATATTTATAAATAAACATACATACACATAGATTTCTAAGAGTTGCAAAAAAGAAATGTTTGTTGACTTTTTTACAAATAACTGAAAAAATCAGAAATGAGACTATACCATTTCTTTTGCGATTTTATGTTTTTCTTGTGTAAACGATTTGTTATTTATGAAAGGAACCCGCAATAACTACCTTGCCATTTTTCTCTATGCTTTCTCTAGAAACCGATAGTGATGAGTAACAGATACTATATAGATAAATATATAATAAAAAATCATTTACTGTTAAAAGTGCTCTTTTTTTAGGATATGTCTCATTTAGTATTTATAGCATTTTATATAGTTTGCTTTCATGTTTAACATCCTTTAATAAAACTACTTGCGCTTCAGTAAAATAAATGACATAGAAGTTTATCTTAAATAAATTAATCTCTATCTTAAGAAATTCAAGTGTAATTAATTTCTTTGGAGGAGCAGAGATGTTTGGCCATGGATTTTTACCAAAATGATAATACGAACTCTCAAAAATGCTGGCTTCTAGGAAGGCTGCAGGAAACTCTTAAGAAATGCATATCTTTGAACTAATACGAGCAATAGTATTTCTCTGTTAGAATACTGAACGTGTGACAAAGCAATCCTTGTTTGTGTTAAGAAAACAGAAACTCACCTTGACAAAAAGGGGAGACCAGGCCCTGTGGACTAAACCTGTCTAAGAAATCTGGGATTTAAGCTGAGTGCACCAGGCTTACTGCAAAAGAAAATGGCTGAGCTATAAGATGCTCAAAGTGTGGACTTGAACAGTTCTATAAAACCTAAATGTTCTGCACATTAAAGGAAGAAAGGAGAAAATTGTTGCAGATGTGATTGGATTTCCCATTATGCTGAAAACTATTCTAAATTTCCTTCTCATGATCGCTATTCCTTAGATTTCTTAGTATCAAATCATTTCTTTTCCTCCCCTTTCATGATTCCCCACTCCATGAGATTCTTGCCAATTTAAGGTGCTCTTTTGAGTGAACAGAAGGACTGGAAGTTTTTCAGGTTTTAGAATGCTTTCCTTCTTTCTCTCTCTCTCTTTCTCTCTCTCTCTCAAATATATTCATATATTTATATGTAATACACAATGTATACATAAAACATTAAAAAATTGAAGAGTATCAATTTGTTCCTGGTTTCAAGAATTTTTATTTCCAGGTAGAATCTGCTTAATTGGTATGTTCTCTAATTATGCACTAGATTTATTCACAATCATCTGACATATTCCTTGCACTGAGCCGAGGAAATAAGCACATTCTTTTTACTGTGCAGTTTCTTCCTGACTTATGAAAACCAAATATCCATTCTGTATGGAAAGATGAATCAGCAATCCATATAATATCTATTCATCATACATATTTCACAAGGAGGATATTGTGGTGACTGCAAAGTTCTTACAAAAATAATATGGAAATCCGGAACTTGATGTGGAGTGTCAGAGAGCCTCTTACTATTATTTACCTTATCAGCTTTTGCTTTCTGAAATCAATGGAAGGGCATCAAGTTCAGCTAATCCATATTTCTGAGTATGAAATTGAATTTATAGTCTGTAGTATGTTGACTACCGCTTGCATTTAAGGCATAATTGATTTTTATTGAAAAGCCAGCAGGCACATCAAAAATTTCCACAAACCACAAGGATGTTAAATTTTACCCTGTTTAGATAATAGTGTGGCTTTATTTATCCTTTAAAATGAAGCTTTTATATTTATATCAGCAAATGCTATGGAAGTGTGACTGATACCTTATGAAACCATCAATCCATGGTTCTGTAGAACTGTATTGCACAGAAATAAGCAACTTTAGATTTCTAAAGTAAATATCTATGGTTGGCTTGTTTTAAGGACAAATGGATAAATGGAATAATAAATCTAGCACCATATCATGTCGTGTGGCAAAGTTGTTTTTTTTTTTATTGAAACAACTGCTTGCACCATTATTTTTCACCCAAATTTCTTCTGCATCTTATTTTTCCCTCTAATTTATAAATCATTTTTTTTAATCTGGAGTAATTGTTAAAGCACATGAAATGTAATTCATAAGGACAAAATGTATTCTTTCTATTTTTAAGTTGTCTACCTTATCATGTGTGATATTTCATTAAGTAAGTTTCATTGACATGTCTCCAATAGATGTGCTAAGTCCACTCATTTTTAACAAAAAGTTAGGGCCAGAAGACTCTTGAGTGCTCCTGGCACAAAATATGTAAACGCAATGTGAATTGTTTGGTGGATTTTTAAAAATCAAGCTTTGCCTTACCTTAGCAAAAATGAAATAAAAGAAAAGCATAAGAAGGATTAGGTAGCATTATCTGTTTTAGCTCTTCTGTAATTCTATAGCAGTAGTTCTCATTACTAGGGGACAATTTCACACCCTAAAGAGAATTTTTAGGAATTTGTAAGGGTGTATTAGGATTTTACAAAAATTGGATGAAGTGGGGCCAAAACCACCACTGACAGGTGGAGCCAAAGAATAGTTGCTAAACATTTGCAACTTGCAGAAAGGTCCAGCACATTAAAAAACTGTTACATGCTTCCTGAAATTTTGAGTATCTTGTCAAGTATTCATGTAGATGAAAAACCCATTTCTTATTATCTGCAATTAAAATCTATTTCTATATAGTTTCTTTTCTAGTTCATGTAATTATAAAAGATTTTCCACAGTTTACTATACACTGAAATTTCCAAAAATTAATCACGTCTATTAAGAGAAAATTGTCATTTTGAACTTTACCAATTGTTGGTCATTGATGGCAACTCTCTATGGTGTTTGCTGCATCAACCCAACAATCTTGTGTCAGTTTGCACTGGTAGCTGATGCATTTACAAATTTACAGATCCTCTGCATAAGCATCAGCATTCAGATTCTTTAAGTCTTCATTATGTAGCAGCGCTCAGGTATTTACCCTTCAAAATATGTTCTTTTTATTACGAAGAACTTGTTTTTATTTCTCTTTTATTTTATAGTTAGGGCATTGTTTTGATTTTTTAAAAAATTATCTACTTATAGTGGTTATAGCATCTACAATTTTAAATGGGTTTCAAAATATTTGTTGTGAAAAAGAGGCACTAAGTTTGATAAGGTTGAGAACAATTACCTATGGCATCCAGGCATGAATGCATTAGGTGGAAAAACTTCAATGATAAATCTAGAGATTATTTTAATAGAACAATTATTTCCAATGAGGAAAATAGTATCTCAGGGATTTTTAAATATGCAGTGATAAGCCCTTAGTGCCTACCTTCTTATGTGTATGGATGAAGAGTGTTCAAAACAATTTGTCATATGCACAGAAATACAAAAGATGAAACCTAAAGAGATTATACATTAGTCTCTTAAGAGTAAAACTGATGGAGAGAAGCAGTATACCTTTCACAGAGGCAGATATTTTCAAAGCAATGTGTGACAGGTACAGGGACAAATCCCGTTAATAAGTAAGAGGATTTGTGCTTGGCTCTGTCACATGCCACTTTGAAAACCTACCCTCAAACTGTTCTATAAATTTTCATGCCCATCTTTTTCTCCTTGCTTTTTCCAGAATGTCTGATTTTTTTGTTCACCATTTTCCCCTGCTTTATCTCATGGCATCCTTTAATAATTTTTCAGAGGTTGGTATGTATACTATGATTTTGTGGATACTTTATTGTTAACAAAATAATATTTGCTGTATTTATACATTTTTACTGTCCCTTTTACTGCTTTGTTATAGGACGTTTTTATACCACTATGACTTTTAAATATTTTTTTAAAAAATCTTCCCCATGGAAGTTAAGTTTTTTTAAAAAATATAGTTATATTTTTAAAGAAAAATACTATTAGAAATATAATGCTGTAATATGTGAATGATACATTATCTGGAAAGAAAAAGAGTTGTTCATTTCTTTTAGTTATAAACAATTTTTAAAGTAATTATTAAGCCTAGAGGTATTTATCTTTTTGTAAAGTGGACTCAAAACAAACTTCAGTTCTTATGACTGTTGAGCTGTCTCTGCTTGTGTACCTTGACTTCGTACCTCATATGTGAGTAAGCTGATGGTGGTAGAGGGACACGAATATTCAGTAGAATATCTTTGGTCTATAACTTGGTGCTGGATGATGCTACATTCTTTCACTCTACCAAAGATTATTTGCTCTTTTTCTTCTTTTTTGCTTGCACTTTTCTTCTATAAAATATTTGACTTTTAATATAAATCTGGAAATTTTGCTAGTAGATGTCAATTACTTCAAATTTCAGTATTGTTTTAATAATTGAAAAAAAGAGTTGTACATGAAAGGTGTTTTAAAGTGGGCAATTCTAAACAAAAATCATTACTCTATGGAAATTCTGTTTCCTTCTCTCAAGAATGTTAACGATGCCTAGAATCTACTGAATCAAAAGTGTTTTCCAGAAGACTAGCAATATACATCTGACACTATTTTCTTTGTTTATCTTTAAGTACAGACCTAGTCTGACCTTCCACAACATCCAACAGCTGGATGTAGAGTAGAAAACTAAGCTGATCTGCCAGATGGTTTGTCTATATTAAATCCAACATCTGGATATTTTTTAAACATTTAGATGATTGGCTAAGTTTGTCACATTACATCTGCATATTTTTGGTGCTTCATCGCTCTGCGTTTGTACATTTGTATGCAGAGAAAAGATCCTGTCCCTCAGACAAAACAAGCCAGGAAATAGAGCAATGAGCTTTGCATTTCTGTGCATTTCTGTAAATAGCCAAATCTGAACTCAAGGACCAACTAACTCAAGTTTAAATTGCAGAAAATTTCTTAATGTCAATGACAAAGTGTCAATGACAGGATAGCTTCTTGTGGTATTCAACTCAGTAAGGTGAGTAGATGCTCAGACACAACTCGCTAGAGGGTAATCAGAGGCCACCTGCCTAAAATCAATTTAGACTTTAGGAACTTACCTGTTGGCAAGGGAAAAAGTCAAGATAATAATCTCTAATTTTAGTACTTTTTTGTCCTTAGAGATGAGTTTAATTAAGACATATGCAGAGCTGCGCTCTCAACATAAAATGGTGTTTATCTCTGGGAAACCATAATCTTAGAATGCCAAACAAGCAAGTACATACTCTAGTGATTATTCACCTAATGGGTAACAAAAATGTGCATTTAAGATGGCTTTGGGTTTTTTAAAGTTCTTTCATAGTCGGTCTCGTTATCCCCTCTCGATAATAAGAATCGTCTTCAAATGCAGGTCTTCTCATTCTTATTTTGGTGCAATTCTTGTTAATCCATGAGCAGAAAATAAAGTGATAAGGGAAGGAACATTGTGAAGCAAATCTAGTGTGAGATATACTATATCAGGGGATTTTAAATATATCCTTTAATTTTCACCATTACTTCTGTTGTAGAGAATATAGAAACAATTTGCTTTACCTCTGAAAAGTTGAGTTTGAATTCTGCCTCTGATACATAGTAGCTAGCTGTGTTTCTTTAGTCATGCTATTTGAATAATTTCTGAGCCTCTGTTTCCTTACATATTACTAGGAACACTATCTACACTGTTTACCTCATATACGTGTTATGACAATTATATGAGATAATGTATGCTAAGTATGGATGAAATACATGAAACATAGTGCATGGATAATGCTCAATAAATTTCGTTGTTTTACAGATGAAGAAACAGAGGCTTAAAGAGTTAATGTTGGTCATAAAACTGAAATGGCTCTAAAGTGGTCAAAAACTAAAATGCCTCTAAAAATACAAGCCTTATATTATACTCTCTTTATTATTTGAATATTTCTTATTTATAGAAATAATAACTTCCATTGTTCTGTTACTCATAAGATCCATCCCAAAAATAGCATCTTGAAAGTTATATCGTAATTTCACACATCTTTATTTCTCATCTTGAAGCGTTATCAAATTGAAATAGATGAGTGCATAGCAATGGTAATACTGATGTACGCTATGATTCTTATGAAAATTTGGAAGTACAGTATCATACTAACATGTATAATCCCATTGCTTTTATTAGGTTTTATTAGCAACAACACCAATCTGGAAAGCTGGTAGAGTTTAGTCATCACTGTCACTACATGTCTGTGTGACTGTGGACTATATGGTTAACTTCACAAATATTTACTATGAACCTGCTTTGGGCAACAAAATTCTGGGATGAATTGAATGCAGTCTCTGCCCATAAGGAGAATACCAGACAAGCCCTTAAATACACAATGAAGTCTAATAAGTTGGAGTACATATATGTTGTGCTTTGGATACAAGTGAATATAAAATTCCAGCTAAGGAAGTCCTAGAAGTCCTTATGGAGAAAGTACCATTGAAAGGACCTCAAAAGAATGGCAGGATTTGTTAAGTAGAGATGAGCAGGATCCCCAGAGGTAGAAAAGCACTAAATGTCTTTGGGCAGCAACTCTACACTTTGGTCAGCACATTGGGCACAGACACTGAAATTACATCTTTGGTTCATTGAAGCTATAGAAGGCCACGATAAGGACAGTGCATTTTCAGACATGTCAATAGGTAATTTTGAGATATTTGACTATGACATAAAATGATGGGTAGTGGGCAATGAGAAGTTATTTGATCAGAGATTAGGGGATGATTGATTGGCATGAGGAAATGTAGACTCAAGGAAACGGATAAACTAAAATTATGTGATGTTTCTTGAATTTTTAAGACATTCTATGTCCAAGTTTGCTTATCAATAAGATCAATGGGCTGGACTTGGTTTATTGTATAGGCCTATTCCAGCTTTTATTTTCTGAGTCAATATTTTCTAAATTGAGTTCTGTTGAAGGCTATTTCTGCAAGATAACATGCACTCTGTCAATTAAAAGAAAAAGAGTTCTGTGATCAAACAAATTTAGGAAACATTGAGTAACACAGTAATAGAGTTTGTTTGTAGAGGACTTCTCAGAGCCTTATTATAATAATGTTCATTAATGTTCATTGTACATTTCCAAGGTAGAGAGTATACGTGACCTATTATGTGACCATGGAAGCTTTCCGTCGTACATATTTTGGTGTCAGAGTTTAATGAAACATGTTTACTTTAATGCCTGTCCCACTATACATATGGAATTCTTTACTGAAATTGTAATAGGTCTTGTCTCTGTTTTAAATGTTCTATACAATGTAACTGTAGAGACTCAGGTGGTACATGCAAGAATTTCAGTGAGGTATTTTCCATGTTACTTTGAGAGCTGTGTGGGAGAGACAAACATGTATGCAAGACATTCATTCAGCTCATGCCATGTGCTGCTGATACTTGAAAGTAGAATAGTAATTCCCTCAGCTATCCAAGGAGAAGTTCCGTACTTCTCGTGGTGGACTATAGTGCTACTTAAACTCTTTAGTAAAAGCATTCCTCCATTTTGAAAGATAATTCTCTTTGACTTATCAGGCACTTTTTGGAGGCGGAAACACATAAGGCAGTGAGAAAGGAAGGATCAATTGACTAGACAGTAGACTAGTGCCATCAACCTCTTGCTTTCAGTGGGGCAGTAGATGTCATGACCTGAATGCCCACACATCTATCAAAGTAAGCTTGAAATCATCTCCTCAGAAGAAAAGAGTTTAAAGGAGAGTCTTAAGTAAGATATGACACTTGTCAGAGAAAAATAAGAAAATTGTTCCAGGTGGTTGAGATTGCGAGAAGGAGGTGAAGAGGTCAGAGGAGGCAATGACTAGAGAAAAAAGAGAAGAGAAGGAGTGGGGAAAATCCTTGGGCATGGACAGGTAGCTTAAACTTCATCTGAATGACAATGAGATTACAGTGGGAAAAATTTTGATAAAAAAATTTTTCTAAGTACTTTAGTAAGCAAAACCAATTTTTTAGAGATATCATTTAGAATAGACTAGAAGCAGCTGTCAAGATAGAAGTTCATAATAAAATGGCATACATTTAAATGAGAAGAGATCCAAGTGCAATGTATGCTATATCTGGTTGCTTTTCCCCCCTTTGTCATAGCCTGTTTACACCTTGCTGCTCAATGTACTAAGAGTTCCCTCTACTGTCTACTAGCAAGATGGTGATAGTGCAGTCAACATTGCCTGATTCAGTGTTAGTTATTTTAACCATCTTAGAGAAATACTGAAATGTGGCATATGCTTTTTTTATTAACTACTCTCCAGACTTGGAAGGATGACAAGTTTTCAGTTTATTGGTTTTTTTAAAAATCAAAATATATCTCTTCAGAAACTGAAAGTATTTAATTCTACTTAAACCTGATCTTCTCAAATCTCTAAAACAAAACAAAATAAAAGAGTTGGTCTATTTCTGTTTCTACAAATTACATAAAGTAAAGAAAAACAGGATGTATGATTCAACTGTAGCTTCTACAGGCTTAGCATTCTGGAGTACTACAATTGCATGAGCATCATGGGCCCATGTGACCTTGGCCAAATTATTTGTATTTGCTCTTTGGTTGATTCATCTTGAAAAATAACATTTACATCACAGAGTTGTTGTTAGGATTGTAAAATACAGTTTATGTAAAGACCTTGATATAGTTCTGGAACCATGATAAGGTTTAAGTTCTGCTACTTTAGTTCTTGGATATCTTTCATATATATATATTTATATATATATATATATCATGTTCACTTTCTAAATGCTGGGGATACAACAGTGTATAAAACAGAAAAATTTTCTGCCTTTTGGAAATTATATTCCATAATTCCCAGTTAGGGAAGATGAATAATAAATAAGGAACATATAGTATATCAGCTATTGATAAATGCCGTGGTATTAGGAGTCAAATTACTGTTTGGTTTTGTTTTTTAAACAGTGATAGTTTACTGGATAGCCTAAAGCAGTGATTGATTTATCTACATGGCTATGAATACATTTCTCTACCGAATGATTATGAAAGCAGATGCCTTGCAGTGAGAGTATAGCAGTATGATCATATAATTTATGGTCCAAATCAGGACTCTTTTGAGAGTGATAGGAGAGCTGTGGGTATCATACAGGGACAATAGATGCAAATTGGGACTGTCTCAGGCAAACTAGGGAGATATAATTATCCCAGTAATCAAGGACTTGAGCAGAGGCATTTCAAGCAGGCAGTGCTGATATCAGTGTAGGTAGCATCAGGCAAAAATGATATAATCTACCTAGTAAACATATGATAGGGTAAGACTGATGCTTGCCAGAGGCTAAAAAGGATTCATAAATTAAGTAGCTCAGCATCAACTCAGAAGTTCTTGACCTGTTGGAAATAAGCTGCCAAGCATGACTGGTACTATCCTGGGCTGCCCAGCTACAAAGCAGTCAGAATCTATATGGGTCCTTATATGGGTCCTCCTGCACTTGACAGCCTGGCTCCTGTTGGTCAAGTAGCTGTCCTTCATGGAGAAAAAGGCAGGTATTTTTCTTCCAGAAGCCCACAATGAGCTGATGCGGGATGACAGGTAGAATAATCACATGCCTGTTTGAGGTTTAGTGAATGGCAGGGAGTAATTCAAGTTCCTAAAAGACTGGGTGAGGTTTTAGTCTTTGGAGCTCTCTGGGTTATCCTTGAGATCATGTTCTTCCAAGGATCCTCTCTGCCTTCTCTTGAGCTTCCCCCTACCCTGTTCAACTTCCCTCTGCCTTGGATTTAGGGAAAGTTGAAACTTTCAAATAAGTGTGAGTGAAGTCATGACTGAAACTTAGATCTTTTTATCTTAAGTCAGGAGCTTGTTGTTAATTATTGCTAAAAGTAATTATAATGCCAATATGTATTTTAAAGTGTCAAAATGCCTTACACTTTAAAATCTACTTTCAGTGATGACAATGGCCTTGTCAGATGTGCTAAGTATCATCATTGTCTCTTTTTGATTTTACTGGTAACCCTATATTATAGTCATTAGGTAGTACAAGACTTACACAGATTCTAGTCTAAAATTTTGGACTGTTGTGATCTCTAGATCGTTTTTCTAGACTCAGTAAACATATAGTATTCGTGTATTTAAACACACTGTAGACACTTAATAATTTTCAAAGTATTGTTTAAGCTTGGATTTATCTTTTGTTATCTATTCTTTTTCAGCAAAGGAATTCCATCTTTCTTCCTCCACTTATCCATACACCCCAACACACACAGATCAAATGCCATTTGAGGAATTGGCACAGATTTAAATGCTAATCTAAATACAATAGAAGTATAAGAAATGGTCCCTAGACAATTCATTAAAATGATGTAGTTCAAATAATTTCCATACAGAAGACACTTCTGACAATTATGTTTTTTTGTTCCTAGGTAACAATAATAATCACTACAACAGTAGTAATATTTACATTGTTCTAAGCAATATACATCTGTTCTTATTTAATGTTTACATTATATCTATGAGTCAGTTATTATTATTATTTCCACTACAAAGATGAAGGAGTTTAAGAAACTTTTCTGAATTTGGACCTGGCTCTCCTCAGAGGTTACTCTCTTAACTATGTGCTGTTGCTCACAGGTGTGCAATGAAATAATTCAAAAACCGTATAGAAGAATGTGGATTCTGAGTCATACTCATTTCATGTTAATCTCTAGTCCTGTAACTGACCAGCAGCATACTTTAGACATGGCTATCAGTACCACTCAGGTTCTGTGTCTTTAACTACAAACTAGCAACAGTAGTGGCTGCTTTGGGTCATTGCAAAGACTAAATTCATTTGTCCTTCTCTCAACTTATTAATTAATCTGATATTTTTGACCACCTATTATGTTCCAGACACTGTTCTGGGTTTTCTGGAAAACGTAGGTGAACAAGAGAAGCAAGGTGTTGGTCTTACGAAACTTTAGACAGGCAAGAGGGAGAAACAAAAAATGTAAGCAAATAGAAAAATTGTAAATTAGGGGTGGCTCCATAGTGTATTGGTTAGCACGTCTGCTTTACATGCAGAAAGACCTGGGTTCACATCTCAGGTGGAGCCACAGGCCAGGCCCCAGGTGCACACCCCGAGTGTGTGGGAGGAGACACCCTGCCTTCAGAGACCCAGTTCTTAAGGGGAAAACGGCAACATCCATAGGTTAGGGGTGGAAGTAGGGGGGGGAGGGGAAATTAAAGAGGGGGAAAAATAAAAAATAAAATAAAAAAAGAAATATTGCAAATTATAGAATATGTTGTATAAGAAATGGAATAAGGAATTTAAGAATGGAAGGGGCATATTGCTAGATTATCAATTCCATGGGTATGGTGATTATATCTGTCCTGCTCATTACTGTATTCCCAATGCATATATGGGCATTCAATGCACATTAATCGAATGAATATATAAATGAAAGAAGAATAGTGTAGAATTGTCTTTAGGAACAGCTTCTTTAAAGAGGTGAGATATAAGCTAAGATATAAAATATGAGAAAAGTTGACCATTGCAAGCACAAGAGAAAAACACTTGCTAGGTAAAGAAAACTGCATAGACAGAAGTCCAGAAGTGGGCAAGGAAGTTTGTCTTTCTCTACCTTGGCACTGGATGGAGAGAAAAATGTTCCGTGAGAATAAGAAACCCTTGACTTGGCCAAAACATCAGGCAGGAAAATTTGCTCTGGAGGGACATTCTCTTAACTCAGACCACACAGAATAGGCACAGACAAAGCCTTACTGAAGATGAGGTTATTCTTTAGAGTTACAAAGTATGATATACTATATTCTGAGTAAGAATTTACAGGCATAAGCAGAGAAAGAGAGTTATAACAAATTCAGGCAATAGAATAGTCTAATGAATACAGTAATAAGCTTGTTTGAAATAATGATATAGAACAAGACTCAAAGCTATATACAAAATAAACTAAATATTTTAATATAGATTTGAATATCTTTTACATCATTTTTGTTAATTACTGTTAAACATATATTAATATCACCACACATACAAACCATTTAGAAACAGAAACAGTTCAGAACATAACACTGTGACCTTATATAATAGACTTGACAGCAGTTTCCCATTTCACATATTAGTTGCATAATTTCTTTCCTGAAATTTCCCATTTTATATTGCTTTATTTAATGTTCATTTCAGTTCTCCACCATGTCGCAGCATACACACAATGGTTTATATTTAGTATTCTCTAAAAATACAAAGGAAAAACTAAAAGGAGAGGCCTATGATTGATTGCACATTTAAATAAATGCACTGCAGATTGAGACAAATGCACCAAGCGTGTGTGTTTCAATCACTGTATCGTCACACAATTGAATAAACACACATGTACAATACAATGCTTAATTGAGTGCAGCAAGTACATTTATTTTAGTGATTGCACCATTGCATATTCAAGCAAAGTCACTGAGTTCACTTTGGTGAGCTGAAGTTTGTACACATATACAAGTTTTAAATATTTCACCAATTTTGATAGATCACAAATAACCCACATATTTTTAAATAATTTAAATAAAGTGTGTTTTATTTCACAAAATTTACTTTTAATGGATTTAAATAAATTTTTAATCTGGTTATTAGCTACCCAAGGAAAAAAAATAAACTTTATAACTCTAAATGTTCCTTTCTCTTAAAATGTCACGATTGTCTCAGTGAGAGTGAAACAGGACATTGCCTCTGTGCCCAAGTACTTTTTCTATGACTATCGGGTCTGGAAATTGCAGTTCCAACTCTTTAGACATCAAGCATTGGCTTCATTTTGCTTTAGGACTGTTTGCACAGCTTCGGTCAAATTCAGTATTACCCCATGCATGCATGCACATCTGAGGGCCAAATCTGGGCTATTAGGTCTAAAGACCCAAATGGAGCTTGCTAGATTCTTTCATGCCTCCTTCATGCTCTATTTACATAGACGTTCTTTTTCAGAAGTGCTGCCATACACAGATTTCTATGTCATTTCCATTAGTAGCATCTTGAAAGGAAGGAAAAAGAAAGAAAAGCTAAATAGTAGTGTTTGTTTTACTGTGTCAGCTTTCTAACATCTGTTCCATTTTCCAGGTATGATGGACAGGTGGTAATGAATGTTCAGTACCAGGCACCCAAAAGAAAGTTGTTCAAGTAACAAGTTTTGTAGTTTGATCCTTTTCCTTGAACTTATTGACTTTAATTGTATTTCTTTAATAGATACTTAAAAAAATTCGTTCTGTTAGCTCTTTTCACATTGAGGGCTTATTAGTTGGAGAAATCTTCCAATAGATATTTCTAACAATAGAAACATTGCAATTTAGTCTAGGGTAGCTTTTCCAAGAGTGAGATCTGCAAATTTAATTCCAAGTAATGTTACTTGGGAAAAAGATACTTTGTCAAATATGTTTGGAAAAATATACATGCTAACAATATTAGCTAATTTTGATTAAGTCCTTATTCTGCACTTTGCTTGAATTAATTGGTTTGAAGTTATGTTATTTTCTCCCACTTTACAGGTGAGAAAAGAGTTTAAGAAGTAAAATAACTTCCTCGTGTGTTTCCTACTTACAGATGCACAAAATTTATTAACTAAGGAGTCCTGTCATGAATTAACCTGGTTAACTTTTTGTTAAACTAGAAAACAAAAATAAATGAGATTTCAAAAAAAAAAAAAAAGTCTGGCTGTGCCCAAACATAGAATAATATGGTTTTTTTAAAATAAACCTGCTGATCAGTTTAAAAGACAGATCATTTTAATGAAAAACCAAACAAACTGGTAGCTCGATGATGTCTACTCTAAATGATTATTTGCATCTTTTCCTTAACACATAAGGTTACTGCCGGATTATTCCAACGTAACCAATTGAAAAGTGAACAATTAAGTCAACCAACCAGTGACTGATTTTTCTTCCCACTAAATTGGTTTACCTTCAAAACATTTTAATGGCATTTCTCTTGCCAGTGCTTCTTTTATTTTTGTAGGTTTACATTATAAGTAAGTTTGTGTTTGCTTATTATACACACATAATTTTGTCCAAAGTAGATATAGCCCAAACAATAGACCATTTAACCATGGGAAGAAGTTTCATGGCAAGGAGAAAAATCACTGTGCTTGTTTTTAAATAATTAGTGAGGAAAAAATAAGTTATTTTTATTTTTACCTCCTCTGAAGCAGTATCATCTAATTTTTGTTCACACAACAGAGCAGATAGATCATAATAAAACATACACACTTTTTTTTTACCCACTTTATATCAATTAGATAAAAGCAATACAGAAGAGCATAGCCTGTTAATGAGCACTTAAAGATATAAATGTACATATTTTTCCTTCGCTCTGACAGAATGTATGTCTAAGGTCAGCCAAAGAAATAAGAATATATAATATCACAAACTTTGAGAGAGAACTAAATTTGGCTTCAGCTTCTTTGTCCTGAGATGTTTTTATTGCCATTTTATCCATCCTCACCTTAGCTTTTGCTTAAGATGTTGGTGAGATGATGAAAGCTGAAAAGTAAATAGATGCTTCAATAAATGCAAACAAATAAGTGCTTTCCTAGCAAAGAATTACTGAAAATCAGCCTTTCCTCTGAAGCTAATCCCTCAACAGCTAAAACTGTGAATTTCCCCCCTCAACATGCACACAGATGGGTTGTGACTGAGAATGACAGATGAGTTGTGTTTGGGGGGATTAATGCGCATTATCATGTTAATGGATGCTTAGGTGAGGTCTGAGCAAGTCATAGGCCTGGGCAGAATCACTGGGGTTTACAGAACTCTGTGTGCTCATGCTCCTCTTCTCTTTCTTCCTCTTACTAATAATTAACTTGTAATGTTTAACATTTTTAGCCCACCAAATGATCCACAGACTACTACCTCCCTAAATCCTTGGAGCACTTATATATCTGGCACCATGAGCTCTGTCCTTTGACATGCAAAATGCAGTCAGTCCTGCCTGATTTGTCCTTCCATCGCCTTTGTGCATTCAGCTCTCTCATAATCCAGAGTCTACTTTGTTGCAATCGCTTTTGAAATCTGACATATTGATCAAGAGTTTAGCCTTAGTAACTACTGCACATATATCAACTGTTGTTGAGTGTGTCAGGTCACATTTGATGGCAAGATGATCCTTTACCCAACTAGAAGAGCTTCTGCAGCTCACATGAGTTGAATCTGTTAACCTCATCTGGCCAGAAAGGTATGTTGTTGCATGATCACTAACGCAACAGAATTTCATAGCGTCGGTTCAGGATCTCTGTAAGGTAGAGGCAATGGAGGTATCACCAAAGAGATAAAAATATTAAAGCTTTGTCAATATTCTATAATGTCTTGCATTTTTAAATTAAGGCGAAAATCGATAAGTATTAATGTCAGACTTTTATGTCCTTTTGAAATTGTCTAAAATGGCTGGGTGTTTTCTGTTTGGGTTAATTCAGCAAACTCCTTTTCTATGGATAATTGTATCAATATTACCAAATCAATATAGACAAACCTTTACAGGTCTCTGCTTTAAAAAAATACTATTGTTTGTGGAAAATAATTTATGTATCACAACGATGTCCCTCATACCCTAAAGTAATATTTACTAAACAGTCTAGGGAGTTTGTTGAAATTCACTCGAAATCATTTTTAAAGAGAGGATTTCCACATCACTCTTAAAGTGATGTGGAAATAAGGGGAAAATATTTCCAAGTGGCTCATCAATAGAGTGATACCTATAAAAGGTAGACCACATGTCCCTGTTTGCTAGGGAGAATCTAGGTTTATTCCTGTCCACAGTGGCCCATTTTATTCTCAAATGTTTCTATTTGTCTGAAAAACTTATAAACCAAAGTAATGGCTTTCTAAATGAGGCTGTCCCATGTTCAAAGAATGCCAGAGATGGAGGGATCTTACTCAGCAGTAAGTCCCCACTGCCAGAAAGTGTATCAGAACCATTGGGTCTGCAGATGGGGACATTGAGGAACAAGATTTCTTTCTGAGAAGTTAAGATTAGAACCCAAATATTCAGATAACTCTTTTGTGTCTTTTCAAGTAAACTTTCAAAACTTCGTTCCAAAAGTAATCAAGAATATTAAGTACATATGCATGTTTTATTTTTTTGATCCAATATTTTTTTTATCTACAATAGTTTGTTCTAAATAAAATCAAAGTATCAAATTAATTCAGTACAAAATCCTTAGTTATCTGAATTGATGAAATTTTGGCCACATGTGTTAGTCACATTAACTAATCAATTCTCACATCAGTCTTATGAGTTAGGTATTTGCATGACTATTTTATACAGGAGGAAACAGATCAGAGAGGTCAAGTAGGTTAAGAGGGCACACAGCTAAGAAATGAGGGATATGCTAAATATACAAATAATACTGATTCCCAAAAGCTTAATCTTTACTTTTATGATGTATTAACTTATGTAAATGCAGCCTGTATATAAAGTTGCTTAAAGTTTAAAACATGTTGCTCATTTTGATGCTATTCTAGAAATATGTTCGGTGTCAAAATAAGTTCACGTTTACGGGAAATTACTATGCTGTTCCATCAGTAACTTTCTTTCCCTTTATTTATTTTCTATTTTCATTTTGTCTCATTTTATGTTTCCTCATCTGTTTTTATGTATGACTCAATTTAAGTAATTAAAAGAACGATAGTTAATGCCAATGCAGAGTGACCATTTAGCTCACTTCACAAACATCTCAGCAATTTAGACACCAGAAAACCAGACTGGGAAGGATTCTTTATTCAAAGTTAAAAACAATTTAATGGATCAACATATAAATCTTTAATGCCGTGTGATAAATAACAGTCAGGTACCATGTTTTTGAGAACTAACTTTAGGTTATACATCAAAAGTTATCTTTGGTGGTTACCCCAAGGCCTGAAGTTACTCTGCAAAAAGCAAAAGCTACTGAAAAAAAATATGAACAGAATAAAAAGAGTCCTCTTAATTAGTTAATTAAAACATTAATTAATGGTTATTAACTTCTCACCATAGTTGCTTCATTTAAAACCTTGTTATTAATAACTTCTGTCCCATATCATAAGTTTAGAATGAGGATAAATGTGATATTATAGTCAATAGAGCATTTTAATTCAAGTAATCCTTAAAGAACTCAAGTAGGAATCTCACCATTTCATGAATTTTTAGTAAAATTCCATGGAAAAGAATTTTTCTGTACAAAGTAGACTCTGGATTGTGAGGGAGCTGAATGTACAAAGGCAGTGGAAGGACAAATCAGGAAACTGAGCAGAGGAAAAATCTTCTTTCAGAATAGACGTTGTTTCTTAATGGGTCAGACCCAAGGGGAAGTATTGAAAGTCTAGCAAATTCAAGAATCTTAGTAGCATTCCAAGCATACGTAGGGTCAAAGTGTAGTTTTAATATTGTTATTTTTGTACTTTATTTTTAGTAAATGTTTATGCATGAGAATATTTCATACCACAAAAATGTATACATAACTTTTATGACCTAAGGGAGAAACGCTTTGTGATAATAGCTGAATATGAGTGTAAATTTCACAGAAATCTTAAAGTGAAAAGATATCTCATTTCAATATTTGTGCTTTCAAAAAGGTTCCCAGTCTCAGATAACAGCCCTTATGATGAAAGGAAATATACATGTGTTGTTAAAAAAAGTTGTATCTTCCAAATATTAATCCAAAGTAATTCAAGCTTTCCAAGTTATGTAACATTCTTTGTTGAGTACCCTCTTACACACAGAGGTCTAAAGAATAAAAGGGGAGGAGGAGGAGGAAGTAAGCAATTTTTTAAAAAAGCGTCACCAAATATTATTAGTACTGCATCAGACTCTGCGAGAAAGTGTACTGCTTCCTGTAGGTCTTCCTCAGGTGAGCTGCTGCAGAAGACAGCTGAGGCCAGACTGCTCTAAGGACCCTTTTCTGCCTGAGCCCTGCTCTCTGCCACAGCAATCCTGTAGACAGGGCAGAGTCCTGTGCCCTGACCCTTCGGATTAGGTGGGTGAGGGTCTTAAGGAATAAATCTTGAGCAGCTAGGATCCTCAGTCTGCATATATAATCTTCCGCTTTCATCATCTGAAACCTGTCAATGCCTGTTGCCAAGGAATTGGAAGAAAAAGAAAGGCTTACTCTGCAAAACTTCTTTACTAGGAAACGTGTGAAATGAAAATTATTTGAAGTAATGCTCCCATTATGCATTCTGGAGTCAGACATTATGCAAAAAGATACTCCTCCCACATGCCCTGTCCCTTCTGAGAATTCTGAAAGTAGCCTTTAGGATGAGAGCATCCCTTCAATTTGTTTACCTGATGCTGCCTCGCCCACAGTAAATATTTACCATAACAATATGGCTGGCATTGCGGGGGTTAACTCACTTTCTCCTAGCCTTTCTCAGAGCTTTTCTCTTTGGAGTGGTGGGTTTATTTGTGTGATCTGAAGAATATCTTCCTCTGCTCTGAATAGACAGAAGCTGTGACACTGGGCTCTGATCCACACACATAGGGGGGTTGGTAGAGGTGCCTGGGAGGGATCTACATTAGGTGATGCTCTTGGAGAGCAGATTTGTAGCTTAAAGGAAAGTTATGTCTGCCAGATCATTTCAAATGTGTTTCTTAGTTAAGTTCTCTTCCTTTTCCTTCTTTTCAGATGGATGTAATGGTGTCATTTTATCTCCACACAGGAACTTGTGTCAACAGCTCCCTCCATGGACCATTCACTAGAGTTGCAATGTCACAGTGTCAGGATCTTGTTCTGTGTGGTTTTCTATTCCTTTCTTTCTTTCTTTCTTTCTTCCTTTTTCTTTCTTTCTTTCTTTCTTTCTTTCTTTTCTTTCTTTCTTTCTTTCTTTTCTTTCTTCTCTTTTCTTTCTTTCTTTTCTTTTCTTTCTTTCTTTCTTTCTTTCTTTCTCTCTCTCTTTCTCTTTCTCTCTTTCTCTCTTTCTTTCTTTCTTTCATCTAGATGATTTTTTTTACTTTTGTAAACCTCCCTTTTTCTTTATGTCTGCTGTTAGCTGAGGTCTCTACTAGTCATAATGAGTTTATACAACTCCCAGTCACATGTCCTGGGCCAAGCCTGGAGCTCCACTTCCACTCCCCTTTTGCGGGTTGGGGCTCTCTTTGTTACTTCTTTAGCACTCTGTTTCAAAAATATTTCTCAGCTTCTATGTACCTTAACGGTAGAACTATTAAACATTCATTTTCTCTAAAGTTTGATTATAATATGGAAGAATTATATTAGTATGTGTTTGTGTGTATGAATATCTTGTATTTATTGTATTTGTTTTTTAAAGATTTGGGACCAAACTTGAGTACTTCCTATTGAAAACCTGTTGCTACCACAAGTGTAAATGCTTTTAAGCCTGATCATAATTGTGAAATTGTATGATAACAATGTACAGACTGGCCTCCTGCACTTTGCCTTTAGCAGAAGAGTTTCAAGATTGTTTTCAATTATTGCCTGTTGAGAAAAGCCATAGGGAAATGTCAAAGTAGTACTCAATGACGTGTTATACTACTTTTAAGAAAAGGGTAGTTTTTAATTTTTTATTGTTAGTACAATTGCCTGTGTGTGTTTTTCTTTATTCTGTCTTTACATCATGTAGTTTTCTTTCTTTCTGCTGTACAGTGGCCCTTTGATTGCCAAATGTTTTCTTGCTTTGTGATTTGGAAGGAATAGATTGCTTACCTATTAGAGTTCTCATCAGATTTTCTTTAAGCCTTGAGATCTTCTCTCATTTTCTTTGTCCCAATACATGAATCAGAATGGGAGTGTCTCTGTGGGAGGGGCGGGAGGAGAGGAGACTGAGCAGAAGAAAAATCTGCTTTCAGAAGAGATGCTGTTTCTTAAGGGGTCAGACCTAAGAGGATGTATTGAAAGTCTAGCAAACTCGAGAATCTTCCCTTCCCTTCCCCCTGCTCAAACCTCCAACATGGGGGAGATTCAATATTGACTGTCATGTTATCCACTGGAGAATTTTACTAATAAAATTATATTCCTGCTCTACTCAGGTTAAGTTTACATGTCGCCACAATGATGTATTTTATTCCAATTTTGTTATTAAACTGTCTCAGCAATTCATTTGAAATTGAGTCATCACAATTAAACTAACAAAGTTTAATGGAAGATTGTGAATCTTTTATATAAAATGGATTTCTTCTATGACAGATTATTATTATTTTGGAATGCCCAGTGACAAATCAGATAGGGTAATACTAAAACACAATTTAACAGCATTTATGGTTATCATGTGTACTGTTTTATTATTGTCATTGTATTGTATTCATAATGTAGAAGTAATATAGAAATGTATAGTTTATCAAGTGATGACCAGTGGCATACTGTATCTTGTTTAGAGGGAGTCCGTCCTCTTGCCTTATTGGGAATATAGAGTTTAACAAGACACTTGCCATCATTTCCTTAACAGGGATAATAAACAGAACAATTCTGCATAAAAGCTCATATCAGCTTCTTTCATGCCTTTTCTTTTCAGAAGGCTGCCTAAGGGTTTAAGCAATTTACTGGTCTGACCCGCATCCTTTCTCTGCAGTCTGCGGTTCTTTTGTTTAACATTAGTATGTGGGCAAACAGCATTCTGAGCTGTGCAGAGCTTATCAGCCCGCGTTCAGTCGACCGGAACCCCATTCTATGTATCTAAGCGGGGCCACATTTAATACTTCACAGTGGGAGCATCTGCAGTTTCCAAAAATGACTTGTTTATCAGATAAACTCTGTCCTTGCTCTGACAGATGTGGTGGATGGTGGATCTTCAGTATCATACTTCTCTAATATAAGGCTTGTACAAAATATGGTATGCTGAGGGACGATGAGACCCACAGACAAGAGTCATGACAAGAATTATTTATGTAGCTCCTATCCATCTGCACTTGCCCAGAATGGCAGAATGAAGGCCAAGTCTCAGTTTCTCTTTTGGAATTGAATAAGTAACTAATTCCCATGTTACCTAAAGTGTTAAGTAGAGAAAAGACATTTTCACTGTTAACATAACGTTTTATGATTTCATTGGTAAACACTGTAAGGTGCCTTAGTGCTGTTGTCTGATAAAAGCCAGAAGCCTGAAGGGGCTGACTGAAATATTGATCATCATGTACCCAATGGTACCAGAATGTTGGGAAATTAGAAGAACAGGGCTTGGGAGACTTATCTGCCATTAACTCAAGATAATGCTAATCTAGTCTGTTAACTCAAGTGATCTTTTCTTTACAATTCTGAGTAGAATTTTATGAAGTTATTTTAAACATATCGAGGATTCTTAAAACCCTGCTTCTAAAACATACAACTCTGACTCTGAGATTTTTTTACTATGGGCATATAGTATTATGCAAATATTTTGAAAGTGTTGCTAGTCTTTATGTATGTGTGTATACACATGTATATATGTATATTATGCATAAATGCAAATATTTAGTTCATTAACTAAAAGATATTATATTTGACTTTTAATGACTAAAGCATTTCCTAATAGTATATTCTTTCTCAAGAAAATGAATTAAAAGATTTTTTAAAATGTGCACTCAGGCTTTGTTCCCAAGAGATGTCCAGTTATGACAGAATAATCTAGACCTTACCCTTACATCTTAGAAACGCTAAGGTAGCATCCAAAGTTATGTTAAGTAACATGGTATGGACAACCCAGTGCCTTCCCACCAGAACTGCAGTCACAGAACAAGCACTGATTTTAATTGATTAAGTCTGATCCTTAATGCAATTCACATTGCTTGTGGTACTCTTATAATTTAGCACATATGTTACGTTTCTGCTCCTACCTATAATTACTGTTCATATTAAAGCGTTTTCTCTCTAATTATTTCACTAGTAGTAGCCCCCTTCACCTCTCAGCTCTCTGCTAATTAAATACTTTTAAACATGTCTTTGTTATTAATTGTGAAGTGTTGCCATGACCATCTGATAAGATAATTATTTGGAAAATCAACTTTAAATTAATAACTTAAATTTCAGCATTCTTACATAGGACTAAAGGCAATATAATAAAGCAAAACAATAAATACCATGAGATGCATCTTTGAAGTCTATGTGGTCCAATCGTAGGCAAAGCATTATTTTATTCCTTACAAAAGTGAAATTAATATAATCTATAAATCGATACAATTCTAGAAAACATGATAATGTGTTTTTTCATTTTCTTTGTATTTGCCTATAGTGTTTAATGCCCTTTTAAGTATAGTTAAATACATCCATGGACTGTCTTTATACAGGCAAGCTTATCAAAGAAGCAGCCATTAAGAAATATATTCAATATCAGATTAGAAGACATTTGTGTGCCTTCCCCTACTCTCACTAATGTGTGCTAGCCAACTGTTCATGCAGAAATTGTAACTGTTAATGAGGGTTAAAAGGAAATTTTAAATTAGGTGTCATCTTTTGAATAAGGTACCTCAACTGTTTTATTCTGTCTAATATTTATTTTCTATCTTGCCTCTTGCTCTTAACACAACCTATCATTAAAAAAATAATAATTATTACAATATTTTTCAAATAAAACACATGCGCCCCCTTTCCTGGCTCTGCACATTTCCTGGGTCTAACATTTCTGATTGCACACTGTTTTTCCTAACACTGATTCCCGTGTGTCATATGCCTTGCATGGCTGCAGACTTTGGCCTTTTCACCTGCTGTTTTGGTTGGCTTTAGATGCAAAGAGAAGAATATGAGAAAGAGAAAGGGGGAGGGAGGGAAGTTTGGAAGACTGAAGCTAAAAAAAAATGGCAAATGTTTTTAGCGCCTTCATCTAGACATGTGTCCCCTCACTCTGTGACATGGCTGCTCCAATGTTGCCATGGTGAGGATTTCTAATCATCCCTACACATGACAGGCTCCTATTTGTCTGCACTCCCTTGGGTGTAAATTTCTAGGCTTAAAAAAAAATCCATGTGAGCGTATCATCCGCCGTGCAGATGTTTCACTGCTTTAGAATATCAGGCAGCTGCTTGTGCCACCGTAGACAGCTAATTGGAGACTGCATCGTAGGAACAGAGGCGTAATTATGGCATAAATACACATCCTCTGGTGCATCATTGTATCTCTATTAACAGAAAATTTTAAACAGTGCTCAGAGTGTAATTAGTGTAGTTGATAAAGTTGTAAAACATGTAAATAAGGGAAATAGCAGGTACGTGGCCAATCCACTATCCAGCACTAGGGGATGCAGATTATTGCCTATTTAGAAATAATTAGCAAAGCTGCATTAGCAGAGCCTGTGTCCAACAGAAGCAAGGCAAACATTTATTCTGGTAACAGCTCTTTCTGTGCTAGCCATGAAAATCTACTAATATTGGTAATTTAGCCCTCATTACCAGAGGATAAAGCATGAAAAGAGCTCAGACATGAAATATGACAAGTAATATTAATTTTTATTCCAGAGGAAAGGATGCTTCCTTGGGTTGCATGCTGATTTCTCGGCAGGGTCTCAGCAGTGCGTGTGGAGGAGGCAGTGGGTAGCTGGTAGTTGAGAATTCAGGATATGGAGTTGACTCCCTGCTGGAGGTATACCCTGGGGTGGCTATGACAGTGGCTGATGAGGCATGCCACTGTTAGTGCCCAGCCAAACCTCAGGTCACAGTTCAAAACAAGCACTCAGCCATTAAACTTCAGTCCTTATGGGCCTGTGAGGGCTTATGTCCCCGTTCCTGCTCTTTTTCACCCTCCCAGCCCTTTTTCTCCTTCCTCTCCGACATTTCTTTTTTCTCCCCTGGAATGGTTTTGCAGAGCTATACAGGCAATCAGATTGATTTTTGTGCTTGCACCGCCCTTTGCAACGTGCTTCTGATAATGAGCTGCTGTTGTTGAAGTGGAGAGTATGGGAGGGGTGGTTTCAGCTGCGTCTTAACTACGTCGTTGAGCGCTGGATGAGAAATGATCCTTTGGCTCATATGCATTGAAGATTGTGTCACTGAAGAATATCACCCTGTGACCAGGAATCATGAATGGCAAAAATTTGGAGCTTGTTTTACAAATACACTTCCTAATGAAGAAAAATGCAAAAGCGCCGCTAGTTTCGGAAACCTCAATTCATTTTCCAGACAGTGGGATAAAAAGGCAGAATGTTTGGGGAAGAGCCACCTTTTTTGCATTAATCTCTTGCTGTTAGCTTGTTCTTTGTTTTACTCTTGAAGTGGGGAAAAGAAAAAAAAAATGGCAGGAATTTAAAACCAAGCCTATGAAACCAATCATGTTTTGTGGCATTTGTAGTCCTTACCATTATCTCCTTAAACCCGTTATGCACAGGTATTGCTCCTTTTTATATATTTCTGGGCACACACACATGTGAAGAGTCAATTTCCTGAATTACAGGTCGTACTGCTAGGAAAAAGTTGTTAGCTGATAAAAACTAAATGTCTACTCTCTCTGAGTCTCACAATATGTACAGAATGCCACATAAAATCATAAAATACTGCATCTTAAAAAAAGAAAGTTGAATATTTTGGAATTTTTAAAAATGAAAATGGTGCATTCATAAACACATTGAATAAAGAGATGGTCCACTTTCTTTTTCAAATTAAAAATTATGAATCCCGAAAAAAATTTTAGCTTCAGATTTGATAGACACTAAGGGTTGTCTCTTATCCAGGACACACCAAAAATGATGGTGGTACTGTCTCTGTGAATACCTTTCTCATTCTTCCTTTCTAGTTTATAGCTTCTTAAAGGATAACCAGGTGGTGGTGACAGCTAAGAAGTACCTTTTCTGTTGTAAGGCATGTTGAAAGTGACTAAGACAAGATTTGCCAATGCATTTCAACCACAAGCCTTGTGAATGCTAATCAATATCTGCACACAAAATGCAAATTTGCACACTTACATATTTACGTACTATATCTATCAGTACCCAACACACTGTTATTCTACAACAGATTCTGAATTGCTTGTGAGGATGCATTTCATTTCCTTTTGTTCTTCCACTTCTGAACCAAAAGCAACAACCCTGACTGGCAATTAAAGAACTTTTTCTTAAATTTAGCATATCTCCCTAGCCTGATGAGCTGAAAGTTAGCACTAGAATTGGTGGCAGATGACCTGAACTAAAGTTCTGGTTAAATGTTACCTTAAGCAGGGTAACTTCCTTGGCCTCATTTTCAACTGTGAAATCGAAAATATCTCTTTTGTCTACTTCACAGAGGTATAACAAGAATCAAATAACGTAACAACCTATAGAAGTACTTTGTAGACTGTAAATTTGACATAAGTTACTATTTATATGATTTATCTCATTCGTATTTACACAATTTATTCACTAAACAAAGTTATTACCATATCTCCCCCTCCCCCCATCACACTTGGACATTTGCCTGAGTTTTAAAATGAAACACAAATAAACTCGTGTCTGTACAGTGCCAAAATTGCTGATTCATAAATGAAATTGCAGTCAACCAACCAGATGTTTCTTCCACAAGATGCCAAATTGCCACTTTAACTGATTTTTATCCAAGAAATTTACTATGTGTAGGGGGATTAGATATACACTACACTAATCATTTTCATTTCAAGTCCATATATATAATTTGGGGTAGAACCAATATACCTAGTTAAGTGCACAGCTCCTCACTTATTAGAGACAAATTTTTACATTCTGCAAAGTGAACAGCACTCTGAGAAAATGCCTGGAGGAAAGTTTTGCCCAAGTTGCAGTCTTCTCAAGGGACCAGCCAGAGGCGCCTGCTGCTGAACAGCCCTTGTTAAGAGAAATCCCGGGTAGAACAAAGCTCTAATTTGCATCATCGCAGTTGTTTTAACCCCTACTTTCCTACTTTCCTCAGTAGGCTTCTGTTTGACAGTTTTCCTTTGGAGACATTACGCTGCTCCTCTCCACTCCAGCAGGATGCCCACTGCCTTCAAATTGGCACCGTAACAGATACCGTTGCCAAGATCTATGCAAGGGCGGGAGGGATTGAAAGGGAACATGAAGCAAAATGATCCCTTAATTCAAATGAATTATTATTACCTTTCTTCACATATTCCTTTTCTCCTCCCTTATTATTCTCCTTTCAAAAGGGAGGTAATAGGTTCCAAATCAAACCACAAAGAGGATCTTCAGAATCAAGTTAAATTGGAACGCAAAGATTGGGGCTGATGGGAATATGGATTTGCAAGGTGCCAAAGTCTGATCTAATTTACATTCATTTCCTGATTTCCAGCCCTTTGGCATCTATTGAAATAGGGTTTCATTGTAGAATTCTGTATAACGTATATTCTATATATGTTGTTTTAAATTTAATTCAGAACATATAATTTTATATATTTTCTTCTGTGCAAAACGGTATGTATGTATGAATGGTGAAGTCTATGTGCCAAGTATTCAGTTTTATAATTTCTCTGGTGCTTCTCTAAGCAGTTTTCTCCAACAGGCCTGTAACTCATAATCACAGAGACTGTTTGAGAGTATATTTCTCTGGGTCAGAAATTTTGCCAGCGCTGGCAGGAACCCTGGACAACTTTTCAGAAATCTCCTGTTTATTACTCATCCATTAGAAAGGAAAAAAAATATTTTGCATGAGTAGTTGTTTCTCTTTTTCCTTTTAAATTGCAGAAATAAAAGTGCCCATTGTAAATCATTCACGCCAGTGAATATTGCATGCAGATCAGGCAGACAGCCCATTGGATAGAAATGGTATGGGGGTGGGGAAGGCCTTTGTGAATGAGTCCTGAAATGGTTTTAGCCAGGTCAAAAGTAGCTCATTAGTGGGCAGAACTGCTAGCTGCTCATCCTTTAGGGTGCAAAAAGGCTAACCCATTTACTTCAGGAGTTTCTTATTGTTTTACTCTTAATAAAAACAGGCATTTCTTCTTATTCTACTTGTATTTTGTGTAATCGAGCTTACAGGTAAACAGATCTTGAAAAAAACAATAGTAGTATTAGTTGATGGGCTTAAATGAGATTTAAAAAATATCCCCGTGAGCTTGAAAAGTAGATTTTAGGACAGCTAGGATTAAGAGAGAGAGAGAGGGAGGGAGGGAGGAGGAGAAGAAGGAGGAGGAGGAGGAGGAGGAGGAGAGAGAGAGAGAGACAGAGAGAGAGAGAGAGAGAAATATATTATCTTAGTGTTCTTAATATTAGGAAGAATTTAAAGTTTCTTATTTGTACTTTAACATTTACTTTAGCATTCACATTTGTGGTCCCTCTCCCACCTGATCTCAGAATGTCCATGCTTGAGAAAACTTGGAAACAGAAAGTTTGCATTAGAATGGCAAGTTTCTTCCCAAGAAGCTAACCAAATGGCTGTAGATCTATTGATGAAAGAGTGAAAGAGAATTCTAAATTCAAAATAATTTTTGAAAACAAAATTCCTTTTCATAAGTTTATTTTTAAAGAATAATCAATTGTCTCCTAGAATCCCAAACATTGTTGTTATCTTTTGAAGGCAAGAAAAATCATTTAAAAGTCCTAAATTTCCTATGTATAAATGGAGACATATGTAAATCTGGCAGAAAGATGAATAATATAAGACAGATAAATATCAGTGTATATCATGTAAAATGCCATATGTTCTCTTCATTTTATGTTTGCTTTGCTTTCATCTTTATTTTTTTCTAAATTAGTTCATTAAGTAGGCCTTTTATTTATTTATTTTTTATTTTTGCTAATAGTCAAAAAGCAGGTCTAACAAATACAAACCGAGCATTCTTCAAGATTCTCAAAGTTCTAGTTTTTATCAAACCTCTTGAGTTTCAGGACTTCGATAGCTCCGAGAACATTCTGGTTGGTGCAGGTGATAACTAAATTGTTCAGCACCAAGAAAAGTGTTTTTGGCCACAGAGCTAGTACTCGACGATAGCATAAGCAAAGCTCAAATCAAAATTTCTGTTACTAGAGATTTATTGAGCATTTATTTATTTTTTTAAATACTTAAAAATTTAGTTTTCAATTACAGTTGGTATACAGTATTATATTAGCTTCAGGTGTACAGTATAGTAATTAGAAATTTATATAACTTACAAAGTGATCACCCAGTAAATCTAGTACCTATCTGACATCATGCATAGTTATTATAATATTATTGACTATATTCCTTATGCTGTACTTTATATTTCTGTGACTAATTTGTAACTACCAATTTGTACTTCTTAATTTCTTTCCCATTTTTTTCACCTACTTCTTCAACCCGTCTCTCATCTGGCAAGCATCAAAATGTTCTCTGTATCTATGAGTTTGTTTCTGTTCTTTTTATTTTTGTTCTTTAGATTCCACATGTAAGTGAAATCATATGGTATTTATCTTTCTCTGACTTACTTCACTCAGCACATAACCCTTTAGGTCCATCTAGGTTGTTGCAGATGGCAAGATTTCATATTTATTTATTTGTATTTTTATGGCTGAGTAATATTCCATTGTATATATGTACCATCTTTTCTTTATCCATTCATCCATTGATTGACATCCAGATTGCTTCTTATCTTCACTGTTATAAATAATGCTGCAATGAACATATGGATGCACATGTCCCTTCGAAGTAGTGTTTTGGGTTTCTTAGATAAATATCCAAAAGAGAGATTACTGGATCCTTCTTTGTCTCTGTTATAGCATTTGTTTTAAATTCTATTTTGTCTGGTATACGTATTGTTACCTCACCTTTTTGTTTGCTTCTTTCCATATTCATGAAATATTTTTTTCATCCCTATGCTTTCAGTCTGTGTGTCTTTTGATCTGAGGTGAATCTCTTGGAGGCAGCATTTGGAAATGTCCTTTTCCTTATCTATTCAGCCACCCTATGTCTTTTCAGTGGAGGATTTAATCCATTTGCATTTGAAGTAACCGTTGATAATTATGTAGTTACTGCCATTTTATTATTCATATTTTTTACCTTTTCTTTCCTTTTTTTTCTTAAGGAAGTTGCTCTAACATTTCTTGTAATACTGGCTTGGTGTTGATGAGCTCCTTTAGCTTTTTCTTGTCTGCGAAGCTCTTTCTCTGTACTTTAATTCTAAATGATAGTTTTGCTGGGTAGAGTAATCTTGGATGTATGTCCTTGCTTTTCATTACTTTGAATATTTCATATCGATCCCTCTGGCCTGCCAAGATTCTGTTGAGAAATCAGCTGACAGAATTATGGGAGCTCCTTATAGGTAACTAATTGCTTTTTTCTTGCTATTTTTAAGATTTTTCTCTTTGTCTTTAACTTTTGGCATTTTAATTATGATATAGACATATAATCTTGCTGTGAACCTCTTTGGGCTCATCTTATTTGGGACTGTAATTCTTGGGCTTGTATGTCTATTTCTTTTGCCAGGTTAGGGATGTTTTTCCATCATTATTTCTTCAAATAGGTTTTCAATTCCTTGCCCCCTCTCCTTTCCTTCTGTTACTTCTATGATGATAATGTTCATATGCTTGATGTTTTTCCAGGGACCCCTTAAACTATTCTCATTTTTTTGTATTCTTTTTTCTTATTCCTATTTTGATTGGGTGTTTTCTGTTGCCTTATCTTCTAAGTTGCTGATCCAATCCTCTGTTTCATTTAATCTACTGTTGATTCCCGCTAATGTATTCATCATTTCATTTATTGTATTCTTCATTTATGACTGGTTCTTTTCATGTTTTCTAGCTCAATTTTTATGTTTTCCATTTCTTTGTTAAAGTTTTCACTGAGTTCATCTACTCTTCCTCTAAGTTCATTGAGCATCCTTATAACCAGTGCTTTGAACTCTTCAGCTGGTACATTGCTTGTCTCCATTTTGTTTAGTTCTTTTTAAGGAGCTTTGTTACATTCTTTCATTTGGGATATGTTTTCTTGTCTCCTCAATTTGGCTGCCTCCCTGTGTTTGTTTTTATGTATTAGGTAGGGCTGCTATGTCTCCCAGTCTTATTATGTAGTAGGTGTTTGGTGGGGCTCAGTGGTGCAGGCTCCCTGATCACCTTAACTGGGTGCACCAGATGTACCCTTGTGTGGGTTGTGTGTGCCCTCCTGTTGTAGTTGAGTCTTGGTTGCTGTTTACACATTAATGGGAAGAATTGACCCATGAGTCGATTGGTTGTGAAGACTGGCTATAATTACAGTAGAGCTGTATGCAGGGGCTGACCTGACAGAGCAAGATTCACTTTAGCAGGGCTCTGGTGCTTTCCAGTTTGCCCTTTGGGTATGTCATCCTTGGATGCGGCTCCAGGTGGTGCTCCAGCTCGGTCTGAAGGCAGCCACCTGGCGTGCCAGGCCCAGGTCCTTCTTGGAGGGTCCCTGCCCAAGGCTAAGTTCAGCCACCACCTGTGCCCTGCCTGAGGCCACCTGGTATGAGCCACTAAGTAATTTGCAGATGGCCGCCACCCATCCTAGGCTTGAAGGTGCTGCCAGAGGTCAAGCCAAAAACTGAAGCCAGCTGCCACTAGAGCCAGGCTTCAGGCTGCTCAGCAACTGATACAGGGCATACCTAGGCCAGGTGCTGCTTGTTTGGCGTTTGTGAACCTTTGGGAGATTTTAGAAAATTCCACAGCATAAGCATAGACAGGTTGTTTGTATGGAAAGGCCACTAGAAGTGCCTTGGGTGGGCCTGCCAATTGGGTGGACAGTGTCTCTGGGAAACACCAGGGCAAAGCGAATGGTGTTAGTCAGGTTGATGGAGACTTAGATGTGGCATCCACCTGCGTCTGCATGGGTTAACAGGGAAGGGCTCAACAAAGGAATAATGCCCTCTGCAAGCACTTCTGTCTGGGGGAAAACTTCTCTTTCAGCTCTTTCCCTGAAGCCAGAAAGTTCAGTTCCTTCTCATATGTCCCTGGGTCCTTTCAAGCTGCTGCCCCAGAGCTGGAGCTCAGAGCAAGCAAGTGAGTCTGTCAGTGAGTAAATCCATGCATGGGTCCTTTAAGTGGAGTGCCTGGATCTCCAGCCGCTCTCTGTCTCACTCAGCCACAATCTCTGCTATTTTTCATAGCAAGAAGTTGTGGGGACTTCTTTTACAGGCACTGAAACCCTGGGTTGGGGAGCCTGATGTGGGGATGGGATCCCTTGATTTTCCAGGGGAACTACTGCAGCCAAGATATTCCTTCTGAGTTTTAACCACCACACATGATGTGGGACCAGGCCATTTCATGCCTCTGCTCCTCCTACCAGTCTCAAGGAGGATTTATTTTTATAGCCTTAGTTGTAGGATTTCCATTCAGCTAGACTTCAGGTGATTCTCAGTGTAGTTTAGTTGTAATTTTGATGTAGTCATGAGAGGAGGCAAGTGAGCATTTACTTATTGAGCCATCTTGATGAATGAGAATTTATTTTCTGTCAGGCACTATTCAAAGCCCACATTGATGAAATAAATAAGCCGCTCACATAGCCAGGCCTCACAGTAGCATGGCCATTCTAGCTATTTTAGATATCCAGGTAAAAACAGTTTGGTGTCTAAAATTTTATGCTTCTTGGTTTCCCTAAATGAGCCTACACAAAGGTACCAATAGCATACTCCATGTTCTTTTCTGCTTGTTGCTATTTGGAAAGGTCCTGGAGCTACTGTCCTCTTGGCAAAATCATTGTGCTTATTTCAATACCATTCATGAATGGATTCCTTTTCATTTTATTGAATGACTTTACGAATCTGCAAAACACAGAAAATCTTTGTGAGTATTATTTCAAAAGGTATAAGATAGACTATTATTGGTTACTGTTTAAAAAAATCCAGTTATTCCATCATTCCTTTTATTAATTTCTTTTGAGAAGTGTTATTATTTATATTTTTCTATTTCTGTTTCAACTTAATTGGTGAGATGGGTGTGTATGTAAAGTATCTGACCTGAGAATTGAAAGAAATGAAAAGTGAAAAAAAATTTTTAATGTGGAATGAGAAAGCTTAATGCATGGTAAATAGCCAGCTTAATTCAAAGTAAAAAATAAAGAGTGAGAGATATGAATGATTAGAGGTTGTAGATAGCCATTTTGACAATAAAAGAAATGAGAGAAAAGAAAAAAATGAAGTGGATAGGCTATCCAAAATCCTTGATTTATGGATACTTATTTAGCATCTTATTCATTGTTTCACTTTCTTCCTAGTTTTTACCATATAATTTTCCTCTAGATATGAACAGGTGAAGAGGAAATAATTTTCTTATATGATTGACCTATTCATACAGATAAAATAATGGAAAAACAAAAATAAGACCTGTCCTCTGCTAAAAGAATTTGGATGACAAAACTATCTTCAATCATTAAATATCTAAATATATGTGAGAGAACGTGAGAACAAACTTGTCTCAAATATATTAGTAATCATATAAATAACTTTTGCATCATTTCTTTCTACATAATACCTTGTTTAAGGTTCACTTTATTTGGATCAGGGTCCTTTATTTCTCTGTTCTCTCTCTGATATCCTACTTCTTAGAAGTGAGCAGAATATTTGCTTCTTCAGGATACACAATTACAGACACAAGCATGTGGGCCTGTCGGCAGTAGGATTCAGTTTCCATTTGTTCTGAGTATATCCCAGCAACATATATGCAGTATATTCTTTCTCACCCTATGCATAGATTTTCCACTGATTTCAAAAGAATCCTGAAAAGAACGTAAAGTAGTGAAAATCTGATGCTATTCTTAGGAACTAGAATTCATTTTCTTCTCGTTTATTTTTGTCTCTCTCTCTATATATAGTCATCAAAGGTAGGAATATCACCAGCTATCCCTTTGAAAGAGAGAATAGGAGGGAGAAAGATTGTTTTCAAATCCTAGACTAATAACTTTCACTTAACAATTTCTAAAACAAGCTTAAAAAAGCAATGCTTCCTTTAAATTAGCTGCCACTGTGCAAATTAAATTAGTTCAATAAGTAATCTGATTGTGGCTTGCTATATCGTGTAGCTAATTAATATATTATGATATGAAGATTTCTCTTTATATTAAATGTATATATAATACACATTTTATGGCTGATTTTGCAAAGCAATATTTAACCAGTGATAGCTGCTATGTGGCAGCTCTAAGTTAAATTTGGAAAGTAAACTTTAAAAAGATTAGTTATTTGTGCTAACTTATATCAATACAAACTGAGCCATTTAAAAGCATTAGTTTTCTTCCCTTTTAAAATTATGCATATTGGGTTTAAATTACATTTCATTTTACTAGATATTGTTAAAAGCCCAAATTTGTGATTCTACTTTAATATTATCATCTAAAATTTAAGATAGCAATGAAAATCAACCGTCATAATTGTTCCCCAGGAATAAGTAAATGTGGTGGTTATTGTGTTCTTAACATAAATGACATTAATGCTGCTATAAAAAAGGCATTTAAAGTAGCTAAATTTCAAGTATCTTACTACCCTTGAGTGTCTTAGTCAAAACTGGCCTCAGATTTTATAAACACCAAGTAGTCTCACCTTTTAGAAAATGACTTATGGAAAAAAATCACTTAGAACCATTTCAATAAACATGATTTTAAAGCACTTATACTTACAAACCACTTACACATATATGTGTATAAATATGAAGTGATAAGATTTGTGTATACCATACTTTTTATGAAGAAAAACCCATTTTGGAAATAGAATACCATTTTAAATATTACTGAATACATGTTCTAAATGTCAGCAAATTCAAAGGATAACATATTTTGTATTTCATATTATTTAGATGTTGTTAGGAAACACACCCACCCAAACTCTCTGTCTTGGAAGGGAACATACTATGACAAATAGCTTGGGAAAATTTTGTAAAAAATTCAAGTACTTTCAAAATATCAACTGTTTGAAGGTGGTACTATCATGTGTTCTGCTTTTCTGAATGAGGAAACTGAGTCTTAAAGACTTAAAGCAACATGGTCCCATTCACCGAGCTAGTGAGGGTTATAACAGTTTGTATTCAGGCTTGTTGAGATAGGGGAGGGAGATGGTTTACAAAGTGTCATTTACACTAGTGTACAGTACAGGTGGAGGGAGGATGAAAGGAAATCAAATTCTAAAAGTTTGTGTTTTTCCTGTTTGGTTGAAATCAATATAGATGAGAGAGACCATGAGGGCCCAAATCAGAAAAGAAACAACTAAAATTTAAACTGATGTATGGATGCTAGAAATATTGAAAAATCATAATCAAGAGTGCTAGATAAGTGACTAGACAGGAATTGAAGAGAGGGATGTGCATAATGAGCCAGAAGAGAACAGACTAAATTGAACAGTTTACTCTATTTTTAAAGATCAATACAAAAGAAAATTACCAAAACTCTTTGAGTAACTTATCACAATGTTTTAACACTTTTGTATTAAAAAGAATCTTTTTACCTATCATGCTTCTCTCATTTGTGGAAAAAAAAATGAAAAAGAAAAAGTGTATTTTGTGTCTTAGACTTGATATTATCATTCTAGATAATTTATTTTTTCGAACTCTATATTACTCTTATTTTCTTTTTATATGCTTTTTCAAATATTTCCACTTTCCTTGTATTAAAGTTATTACCAGATTCAGTCTAATTAAATGTTCAAGTGTCACAAGTGCCTCTAATATAAATGACCTGGTATTATTTTTTTTGTAAATTTCTTAAGCGATTTATAAAATATTTCCAGGTTGCCATATTGTAACTTTTTCTGCTCTCTCCTCCAAAACATGAGCATATAAAGAAAGGTACTCTTACCCCAGAATAACAGTGTACTTCACAAATATATTATTAGTTCAATAAATTATCAAGGAACTGCTAAAATACACTGCCCTGCGCAGGAGCCCTCCTTGTTCTGTCAAATTCTACGTTTCCGAGTGCCCATTTTTCCTCACCTGGATTAAGGTGGCTATGTGTATAGAACGTCTTTCCATTAGGCTACCATAGCTTTGAAGCAACCACACACTTGTTTCTCCTTCTCCTGTTCTTGTAGGGCCTGTAGGCTACCAAGTTGTTGCTGGTACATTTAGCTTTTATATTTGGTTTTCTTACTTTGAAGCCCTTGGCTCAAATGTGGCTAAACAATCTTCAGTTTCACCAGTAGGTGGGGGAACTTATTTCTCTTTGCTTGTCACCATATGTTTTTCCTTAGGAGGAAGTTCAGCATTCTTTTCTATGGCTATCTTACAATACCACTGATGTGTTCTGGGTTTCTAGTAATTGCTTTGTAGAGTGTAACAATGAGAAAACCAAGAAGAAGATATTTGAGGAAATGAGGTTAGTTTTAAGTCTGTTGAATACAAGTCAGGAAAATTTAAAAATTCATTTATTTTAAAAATGGGCTTTATGTTTGGTAATTAAGAGAAAACTGGTGGTCTTTGAGAAATGTCTTTTCTAGGGAAGTCAGACAAAGATAGAAGCCAAATTTTAAACAGTAAGTATTAGATGATGAAAAGATTGCATATAGTCTGTACCTTAATTCCTTTGGATGAAACAGAACAAAATAGAATCAAACGAGATGGAATCTGTTCTATATTTAAAGATCAACAGAAAAACAAATTACTTAGCTGTTTGAGTATCCTACTGTAATTTTTAAACAATTTTTCTATCAATGAAAGTCTTTTTATCTACCATGTGTCTGTTTAACCTATCTATTCTATTTGTTATATAAGGTTGGGGAGTATTAGTCATCATTTTCCATTTGCAAAGAAAAAACACTTTTTATAGTTTTCTTTTTGTGTGTTTTTCAAACACTTTCCCTTTCCTTATGTGCAAAAATCACTTGCTAAATTTAGTCAAAGAATTTAAATGTTTAGAGATAAAGAGTTCTTAGTTACAAACAATGGAGACTAACTTGTCAGAGAAAAAAAGGACACTATACAGGTATTGGGTGGCTCACAGAAGTAAATATGAGTCAGATGACAGTGATCCATCTAGAGATGAAAATGTGCATCAGTATCTCTGAGCATCAGGGCACATGTTAAATGGATAGGTGTGGACTGACATACTTAGGTATTCTTTGAAGAAACTTTAGCTCTCACTGTGCCCTAACAAAGGTTTGCAATCAGGGAGTTCACAAAGCCTCCCTGATTCTCATGTTGAGAATCAAAAAGAAATTAGAAATTCTCATGTTGAGAAGCAAAAAGAAATTAGAAATACAAAATAAGGCAGAGGTCCACTGAAGGTGGATAAGAGATGATGACTTTGACCTAATTGAAAATTAGAATTGGTTTATCCAGTTTGTACTGTTTTAACTAAACTTAAGGTATGCAGCACAGTATATCTACCCAGGAGTTATGATTTGAAACAGAATAAAGAAACTGAAGATAAACACGGAAATGTGCTTCACTATTAAATAATTTTCACAAAGTATATCACAACTATTAACAGTCTTAATTAATATACGAATGGGTCAAATAAAAATCCCCATGAGTTATTTTCACTACCTTATCTTATAAATCTTATTTAACAAAATAAGCTTATTAAGCAAAATGCAGCTCAATTCTAAAATCACTGGGTAGGTGAACCTATAGAAGAAATATACCTATTACTTTAGAAATAGTTAACTACCATGAAAATGCTCAGCCCAACCCAATAAACCACACAATCCAAGTCTATCTAAAAACAGGTGGTGCTATTTATTATCATGTATTACGTCTCTTGCTCAAACTCCACTTCAAAAACATCTAAGTATGTCAGTCCAAGTATACCCATTTAACAAATGTACCGAGGCTCAAAGGTATTAACACATATTTTATGCTCTAGTCTGGGACATTGTCATCTTGACCCCTGTATACTGCTGTTAAACACAGAGGATTTACTTTGAAGCTTTCATTTAAAGAATTGAGTTATTATCCTTTGCTTGACCTTTGTCCATGGAATATTTATCATGATGCCCTGTAAAACTAAAATGTGTGAGAAAAGTGAGAAAAGGAAGCAATGTATTTGTGATTTATAAAGAAAGGAGGAATAGGCATAAATCAGATTTTTAAAATCCATTTATATGTACCTCTTACATAATCCATTTATAGTCTCAATATCCCTCCATAAAATGATTTTTGTATGTTCTTAATGTAATCATTAGCAAAAGTAACTTGAAATTAATCATGACCTGTGATTTCTAGAATCTATTGCCTAGTATTATTATATTTATTACTTGGAAGAAAAGAGGGAAACAACATTATTTTTAAAAGTACAGAAAGAAATAGTTTTCAAGCTGTTCCCTTAATGAACTAGAAATAGTAACCCTGTCAAATTTAATATAAAAATAGTGTTATAAGCCCATGGCATCTATTTATTACTGGAGAACAAAAGCCTTCATCTATTTCCTTTAGAGAATGACATTTTTGTAATTCGCTGCCCATTTCATTTGTTCCAAAGGCCTTCGTGGAGTGACAAATATCCCACAGAAATGGCCACTGATACTTGATAGGATAATGTGAAGCCCCTCAGGACAAGGGCAAAGGCAGCAAACTTATCATCCTTTAGTTTAGCTTAGCATGGGTCAGTAACAGCGCCAGAGGTGACAGAAGATGTTAAAGTGTGGGAAGCAAGAACCGAAAGCTGTAGGAGGGGGGTTTTCATAGTTTATCCTTTCTTTTGCCAAGAAGCTTACGGAGACAGCTTAAATCACATTGTTGATTTGGTTCACTGCATGCCACACTAACTGTTTCTGGAAAAGAAGAGCAAGGAGAAGAAAAATCCAACACTTATGGGTCATTCTCACCAACAGCATGTGGCATTTTAACATGTCCTGTAGGAGGAGGAAATGCATATTTAATATTTTAGCTTCAAGTTCATATTTTAAGAATGCATTATCCTACTGGAAGATCTGTGGTGAATAATCAGTAGGACATCGCCATTATATCAACCTGATAATTTTGCAGAGAAAAAAAGCATTAGCAGTGTTGTCTTTCATTTGGGAATTTTCACAATATTGTTTTCCATGTCAGAATAGATAAAAACAAACAAACAAACAAACAAAAACCACCAGTATGACTCTACTTAAAATTTTAACTTGCAAATGTTCTAAAAATGTAGTTCTTTGAACTTATCATTAAAATTTGTCCATTAAGGACAATTGACTTGCATGAAATCTGAATATACATATTTTATTCCCAAGACAATTAAATCAGCATAGAACTCTCCCTCAGAATATTGTAAAAGAATGATATGCACCAGCTGGTATATTACTCCTGGTTCTATTAAAAGATCATGTGACCAAATTCTTCTAAACTTCACAGTTTTTAAAAAAGAAAGTAAAAAAAAATCTTCATTAGGCAGGTATCTCTCGTCATGGTTGTCATTGCACACAATGACACTTGCAGAAACGTGATGGTTATACTGTGATGTCTCTAATGGCACATCTGGTAAAATGATTTCTGTTTTGCAATATTAAGAAATCACTTTTTATGTTACATGTGATTCGAATTAATTTGTTTTAAAAATTAAATTATACAATGCAAAAATTCCTAAATGACTGATAGGATAAAAAACTAAAAATGGTGACCTTCTTTTACAAGCAAGATGCCAACTTCACCTGAGTAATGAATAGCTTTGATTAGCATTTTGCACCATGATGTCCTCCATAAGAACTGTCAGAGCCTCTTTGATACGTTTGTTTTCTTCTCAAAGCAGGAAAAAAAGCCCATCTCTGAATCTTTTCTTGCTAACATATATAATAAGATATGTGTTATCAACAGAAAATAATGAATATTAAAACTTAAATATACTAAATATATTTTAATTGAGTAGAACCCTTTGCAATTTGATATAAATATAAGAAATGCTATAAAGTGAGGAGGGTTTTCTAGTAGACTCCTTTTATTCCAGGCATATCTGGAAAATTACATAATGCTGAATTGCAGGAAGATGAAGACAAACTGATGCCTACTTTGAAATAAGTATGTTAAATAGTTCGCATACTTTATCTCTGAAAACCTGGTTGTATGCTCCTAATAGCACTATTGCTGGCTAAAATTTATATAGTACTTTTTCCATTGAGTTGGAAATTGTTCCCTTTTCAGAGAGAGGTTCATGTTTATTTCCAGTGCAGAAGAACTTGTTTTAGTTCTGAAGGTAAATTGAACAAGTGATTGCTTTCATATATCATGTAATTCCTTACATGTTGATGGCTGTAACTTTTCTACTTAACACATTTTATTCCTTACCATGCCTGTCACTGGTTTAAGCAATCTGCGGGTAATTGATTTCTTCTGTAAAACAGATAACATTTGCTTAAAGCTCTTATGATAGCTTTACAGCCTCTGCATTAGGAGAAGCACTTCCGTCACCACTGGCATTCTTATAAAATATAATTATTATATATCCATCAAAGACTAAAAGGAATAGGAAAAGGCAATGCAAATATTTCCTGAATTCAGTGTCATGGCAGTCATTATACTACTAGTGCTCACCTTGTTTCACTGCCTTGATCATATGATCCACCCTCCCTTTGAACTTCATTGTTTATTTACACAAACAAACAAACAAATCTTAGTCTCTTTCAAACATGACATTATGTTTAATCCATTAGTTTTCCTAATAATGAAAGTATTTTTAATTTGAGCAGTGACTATTTCTCAGCTATGATTTACCTTTTTACTCATAACCTCAGAAAAATAAATATGTAATAAGTCCCCTAGGTAAACAACTTGATAATGCACATAATTTGAATACAAATAAATTCAAGTGGTCAGAAGTGTCTCTCTCTCTCTCTCTCTCCTATTCTGTTTTGCTTTCTCAAGACTCAAACCAGTTGCCACTTTAGGGTCTCTTGTCTTGAGATAAAGGAGGAGACAGTTGTGTCTCTTTGTAGTGGGTATTATACAACTCAAGAAAGCTATCCTGACTTGGTTTTTCATTTTTTTAGTATGTTTGTGTATATGTATATGTGAAAGAACACTATTAAGAGAAAGAGAATTATAACTATAAAATATTCCAAGAAAAAGTATTTGCTTGTCTATATATCTAATATGACTTGATCTTTTCTTCTTTTCTCTTTCCTTTTTTCCCTTTAAAAATCTTTATACAATAGAAGACTGATTATTTTTCAAATCCCAAATGTTGGTTCACTGAAAAGTCCACTGCAAGCTGAATATGTGGATAAGAGTGAGAGAAACCAGAAAGAGACAGTTCGGTGTGAGTTGACAGAGAGTAGTCTGTGTGATTTGGGTACTGTATTAGTTTAGTATCTATAGTAAATATTTAAGAGAAGCAGATAATAGAGCAATAAATAAACAATCAGCATCCAAACAAACAAATGCTTTGTGATTTTTTATCCTAACTAAATCTGGTTGGTGTTCTTTACTTTTAAGAGGAAGTCTTGAATAATGAGTACAAAATTAGCATTTTTTATATTACATTTTTCTGTTTTATTATTAAAATTATTTCTGCACTACTCATATATTAAATATTGTTCTGCCTTTAGTTTATATGTTTTCCGCACTGAATTTTGTGGTTTTGAAATAGAAACTGGCTACGTGAGAATGTCTAATTGAATAATTCTCAGATTTATTTTTTATTTCCATTATTTCTAATTTAGTTTCTTGATTCAAACCTAAGAGTGAAATTGACTCTTGCTTTGCCTGGAAAGCTATACTTTGGTTCTAGTGCTCAAGCTTCTCTGGCCCCTTTCAACTCTGTTGCCTATTTTGCTGCACAAGCTTTCCCATAACCTCAGTCACAGTCTTTTGACTGTCCTCCATTCTGTCATCTCACTCCCACTTCCCAGCATTGGTCCAGCCAGTCTCATAACTCTGTGATCACAGAGAACTCCGTCTTGCCACTTTACCTCAATCTGATCTCTTTGGAAGTCCCATATCTTACAGAAAGTCTCTGTGTAGTGATCAGAAGAGAGCTGACATGTTTCCTGTCCCCATACTTCTGCTTACCCTTCACCCTAAATTTTTATAATCCCCATCATATGCCATTTCTCTTTAGATCAATGTATAATCATATTTTAGTATCTACTTTTTAGTTATTGTCATATATCTAATACCAGTTTATCCAAGTTCATGTCATCAGTTCTGATTTTAAACTCTTGAGGGTAGATTCTCTGTCTGAGTAGTTCTTCTTGTCCAGTGACTTCTGTATCATTATATGTAAATTGATAACCAATAAGTATATTTTAATTATGATGCTATTATACATTTTCTAACTGAAAGGGAGAGTAAGCATTCAACGATAGAATGCCATTCTTTCAAAAAGTAGAAAGGTTAGTAAAAGATTCAAGTCACAGATCGTCATTTATTTCTTTTCCCTTGATTGATTTCAGGGCTTCAAGAAATTTGCAAGTTTTATTATTTACTTCCTTGATAAAGTACATGTGTTCATTGTGCATAATTGTAACATTACCTTTTCTGAATTATGTCTTTTTTCTTTTAACTCTATATGACACCAGACCATTCAGATGATGAAGGAAAAAAAATCAATCTTCAAAGTTTCATCCTAACATTTGAAATGTTTCATCTTAACAATTGCTACCACCAATATTTTTAGTAACATTTCTAAAATGGTTTAAATTCTTCCTGAAGATTTATGGTATATATTTGGGCTATAAATTCTTTGGGGAAAATATATTGTGGTTTTTACACTGACTTTGTGTAAAAGTCCCAGGCATAGCCTCAGGCCAAGAGATGCCTTTACAAAAATGATATAGAAAAAGTTGTTACTTGAAATCCCCAGTTCTATATCATTATGTTTGATTTATCTTTAATATATCAACAATACCTTAAATTAGGTTTACTTTTTTTAAGATTAAAAGAGATATCAGTCAGAAATTAATAACACTGTATTGGTAATACTTTCAAAAGTCAAAGCAAAAAGCATTGGCATTTGGACTGACTTGTGAGTGGTAACACAGTGTGATTGATGGAAAGGAAAATTCTTATTAGTGATTTATTCTTAAGAAAGTGTTTCTAAGCATAATATTAAATGCCTTTCTCATGTCCCTAAGAAAGCGCTTCCAAGTGACCTATGAAATGAAGTCATTTGACTTTGAGTATATGAATGAAGTAATTTCTCTTCTAGCTAAAGATAATGTTGAGACTAGTATTAATACTACTGTTCTAATTGAAATTTATTTATTCTGTATAGTAGTGGTACAGAAATCTGTAAATATTTTTTAAGCTGAAAAGATGAAAATGTCTATATAAAAATACCTACATATTTTTCTATTACTACTCCTTTCAACTATGTCTTTGGAGCCCTTGTTTAAATACTTGTGCCTGTGCAAGGTATGTGTCCCAAGCATGTGAAACGATGCCAGTTTTGGTCGGTAATGTTTTAGCAGTATAATACTGATTCTCTTGATTCCTCCCAGGCCTTCAGCATAGTTCAGGACACAAGAGCACTGCATTAGTAGGTAAACAACTACAGCGATTTAGCTGGTGTGCCTGATTGCCTGAGAACTTTCCATTTCCTTTACTCTAGATCTCAGCCACTTGCTCTGTTGTGACTCAACCTGTGGTCACAGGAGTTACTGGGCTGAATGCTCTGTGTTGTGACAGGCCAGAGAAGTAGAATTTCACATGAGAGAATAGACTACACAAGACACTGGGTGCAAGGCAGATACCAATAGAGTCATGGAGATTTTTAAGTCAGAAGGAACTTTGCAGCTCACATGTATATGAAAGTCACAATGAGTTAGCTTATTTCACTCTGTTTTTGTCTTCCTTTTTTGTCTTTGTCCTATTTCTTGTCCTCTTAAAACTCATGAAATAATCCTCTTTCTAACCCTAAATAATCATCTATAGTACCAGTGCCTTAAATATACTAAACACTCAATAAATGTTCATTCTGTTAATGAAGACATGTATGTGTAAGCTCTTAAGTGCTTAGACATTACCACAATTATAGATAAACATGAATGTTCATGGCTATTAGAATCCAATAGGAATAGTCCCAGTCATCACATAAAATCACAACTTTATATAGAGACCTCTTGGAAAATATAGCGATATCCGAGAGAAAAAAATTAGAGCTTCTAATATTTTACCTATGCTGTTGCAATGCTAAAACATTGAATAAGAAACATTCAACATTGTTTAGAACAAGTGGAAGTCACTCTTGTATTAGTCAAAGTGCTCCAGTGTGCTAGTATACAGAGTTTTCCGTCAGGGAGAGGCAAACTTAGAAGGAAATAACAATTAATAGGGAATGATAGACTCTGAAGAATTAAAAATATGTTTTCAAAAGACACTCCTAGGGAGAATTCCGGACCATTTTATAAAGGAATCCCAACAAGGGCAAGGAACTTCGAATCCACGTAAGGCAATGAGATGACTAGAGCAGAAGAGAGTTTTGCTATCCCTTGGAAAATCAGTGCTCCTTATTATCTGTCCAAGGCCTTTCCAAGTTGCTATGTTATTCAAGAATCTGAGGTTACTATATTCTAGGGAAGTTTTGATTACCTTCAAATGGCAGTCTAATTAGAGGAGTAAATAGGTCTACTTTTCTGCATGAAAATGAGACAAAATTTCTTAGCAAGAGAAAAATGTACAAGTCAGTACCAGAGGGCAGAAAGTTCACATATTAGGCAAGTTTGCAAAATCCTTATTTTCCATTCTTTATTTCTTGACAAAAATTAGAAAAACACATTTATGCCCAAAACCACCAAATTTCCTACATTTTTTGTAGGTGTGTTGATAATGAACATGATTGCTTAAATTTTAATAGTAAAGGATGGTTCCAAAGAAGCTCAACCAAGTAACAGTTCAAATATAATCTTAATTCTTATAAAAAGAGTTTTTCCTAATGATACAGCTGGAGAAAAACAAATGAGCAGTAATGCTCTTATATTGGTGTTCAGATTTATAGCTATTATGGAACTTCATAGCACTAAATAAGACTGAAGACAGATTACTTAATGAGTTCAGTCAGGTATTGATAAGCCACTAAAACTCCGTCATTATTTATTACTGTTTATTATTCTCTCATACAAATATAAATTTTTTCTATGCTTTATGTTCCTAACAGATAAATGAAAATTTCAGGCTTAAAATGAGACATTCTAAGGTAAATTTTCTTATTGGCTATGAAGTTTGAAATGTTTCTCCTTGGAAAAAGGCTTCGTGTTTTAAGTCAACTTGAGAGACAGCTGACTATGGCCATGAAAGTTCTTATGATATTTGGCTCACATGAAACAAAATTTGCAATATATGAAGTTAACAAGTGTTCAAGAAAGGCAGTCTTGCTTTGTGTATAGACTCCTGGCAAAGGCTCAAGGGATATAGAAGGACATAAAGATATGTGAAGAACCATGAAAAGTTCTCAGAAAAAATTATGCAAACATTCCTACACTCCTGGAAGACTACCACATCAACATTATCTCTAGAAAAATTTCCCTGGTGGTGGAGAACATGATGTAGTTTACCACTGAACAGATAATCTGTCCTACCTCTATTTAGCCTGTTAATGAGAGAGAAAAAGAGAGTACAAGAGATGAGGAAAAGAGACAGAACAGTCCTAAACTCAATCTGAAGCTTAGTACTAAGTTCAGTCAGATCTAGCCTAAAACATTTAACCTTGAGCCAGCCTGCAGATTGGTGAGCATAGAAAAAAAGACATTGAGGTGTTTAGGACTTTAGAAGCAATTTGTTATGCAGCACTACTATGGAAATAGCTGGCTGATATACATGCTAATGATAATTTTTAGTGGGACTGGTCAAGTATAGTTTCTCTGCATAGACATATCAAAACGCATTCACTTTGCTGATTTTTTTTAAGTTTATTGGGGATAACATTGATTAATACAATTATATAATTTTCAGGTATACATTATAATATGACATCTGTATATTCTGTTGTGTGTTTACCACCCAAAGCCCAGTTTCCTTCAACTATCATATATTTGATCCCCTTTACCCACTTCACCCTCCCCCTAATCCCCTATATTTGACCCCTTTTACCCTATCTACCTCCCCTACCCCCTACCCTCTGGTAACTAGGCCATGTCCATGTCCATGAGTCTCTGTTTGTTTTTCCTGTTCATTTGTTGCTTTTAGGTTTATATCTCACATATAAATGATACCATGTGATTTTCAACTTTTTCTGCCTGGCTTATTTCGCTTAGTATGATTTCAACGTCCATCCATCTTGTTGCAAATGGCAGTATTCTTATGGCTGAGTAATATTCCATTGTATACAAGTACCACAGCTTCTTTAGCCAATCATCTATCATAGGACACTTTGGTTGTTTCCATGTCCTGACCACTGTGAATAATTTCACTACTCTATAAAAATGACATATCCTAAGTCATAAAAATTCTAAAACAACTCTATACCTGTTTATAAAATATTAGCCATTAAGACATAATGAGGGTGTATTGAAATCTGCCTCCCAGAATAATATTTAGAATAATAAAGAACTAAATAATGATGAATTTAGTAATTTTAGTTTTGTGAAAGCACTATGTACCGATTCCTTGTTTACTAAAATTCTATGGATTTTGAAGGCTAAAATCTTTTCTCTGAAAAGTTTCCTGAACAGTCTAATCAACAAAAAGTGTTTTTATTCTCTAATATTCTAGTATTCTCTAATATATAAATTAATAAACCTTCAGCAAGGATCCTGTTATTTAAAAGTTCTTCTTTTCAAAAAGAGTATTATGAGATACGTAGTATAATATCATTTGGAGATAGATTGCATAAGTTAATGGAATGAGCCACTGATATGGGCATCGATATGGATGAATTTCAAAATAATTATGCTAGTAAAATAAGCCAGATTTTAAAAAAAAAAGACTACATAACGTATGATTCATATATATAAAACTAGAAAATACAAATTAATCTATAGCGACAGCAGATAAATGGTTGCCTAAGATGGGAGCTGGAGGGAGCTGGAGGTTGTACCAAAAAGGGCGAGAAAGACATGTTACATGAGAACTGAAGAAACATTTTGGCAATAATGGATATGTTCATTTTTCTCAATTTGGATAATGTTTTCACAGGTTTACACATATATTAAAACATAAAATTATACATATTAAATGCATATAGTTTATTGTATAAAATTATACCTCTATAAAACTTTAAAAAATAACAGTATTAAAAAATGCCAAATGTCTTAAAAATCTCCTTTTTTTAGCCTAGTAAAGATAAATCAGCAAAGTCACTAATTATCGGAGAAATGCAAATTAAAACCACATTGAGAGAACTTTGGAAATATGGTGGAGTGAGAGACATCCTCAGATCTCTTTCCTTGAAACAACAATGAGCTGAACATCTAAAACTCAACAAAAACATCCAAGCCTGGGATATGCGCATAAGAGCTACCACAGGTCAGAACTCCAGGTGTCGGGCGGTGAACTGGGAGAAATAAAGAAGCTGCCTCTCACAGCTGCCAGAGCAACCTGTAGAGGGAGGGGGAGGGAAGAAGGTGTGGTGACTTCTCTGAACAGCCCTGCCTGGGAAAGCTGTGAGCTCCACGTGGCTTCTGGCAGCAGCGCTCAATCATCAGAGCAGAAGTCAGAAAAGTGAGATGACAGAAAAACAACAGGTGATTTTTACCAGCCGTGGTTGCAAAACTGAGGCTGAGCCACAACCTCCAACCCCTAACCCAGAAGGCCTGTTCTCCCATACTCTCCAAGACCCAACACCGCGTAGACCCAGGGAAATCTGAGCAAACGCTACCAAAACTGTTGCTAACACTGACAGGGACTGAAACTGAAGATAGTGAGAGTGATTAAATATCTATCAGAAAATAAAAAGGCATTTTTAAGGCTTTATATAAAGCAGGGATCCAAGAGGCTTAGACACCACCTACTGGAAAACAAAAGAAAAGCACCTTCTTTGCAATGGGCTAAAGAGAGGCTTTTATATAATAAATCTTCTTTCTTGAAAAACAGCAGAATATATTTCCATTAATGCCCAAGTGGAGAAATAGTCCATTAAACACCATGAATAACCAAGGTGAAGGCACCTCAGAAAGAAAGAGAAAAATCTCTAGAAAATAAGCTTACAGACATAGAAATATGCAATTTAAATGATAGAGAATTCAGGATGGTACTTCCGAAAAAACTCTGTGAGTTCCAAAACAAGTCATATCAACAATTTCAGGAATTGAAAAACACCTAGATGAGCAGAGCAAGGAGATTGAAACCTTCACAAAGAATCAAATAGAAATTCTGGAGATGAAGAAAACAGTGCAACAGTTGAAAGATGAAATAGCAAGCTTGGGAAATAGAGTTGACCAAATGGAGGAAAAGATCAGTGATATCAAAGACAGAAACCTAGAAATAGAAGGAAGAAGAGAGAAACCAAAGAATGAAAATAACAAAAGAGAAATACAAGAACTAGCTGATACCTTCAGGAGAGAAAACATAAGAGTAATGGGCATTATCGAAGATGAGGAAAAGGAGTAGGGACTAGGAAGCATTTTCAGACAAATAGTTTACGAGAATTTCCCAAATCTAAGGAATGAGCTGGAGCTTGGAATTCAAGAAGTCAACAGAACACCCAATTATCTCAACCCAAAAAGGCCTTCACCAAGACACATTGTATTAAAATTATCAAAAATCAGCGACAAAGACAATTCTCAGGGCAGCCAGAGAGAAGAACAAGGTAACTTATAAAGGTAAACTCATTATATTATCCTTGGAATTCTCAGCACAAACCTTACAAGCCAGAAAGGAATGGAATCAAACATTTAAACTATTAAATGAAAGGAACTACCAGCCTAGAATACTGTATCCAGCTAAGCTCTCCTTTAGATTTGAAGGAGAAATTCAGACTTTTCCAGACATACAAAAATTGAGATTGAGGGAATTCTCCACTATGGAGGCCTGCACTACAGGAAATGCTGGAAGGGGTCAGCTCACTTAAAACAAAATGACAAAAAAAAAACCCCAAAAAACCAAAAAACACACATAATTAGGAGTAAAATGACTATCAGGCAGATAGAAGCAGAGGAGTGCAACCCTTACTAAGAACAGGGCATTAGAAGCTTAAATAATAAGAAGAGAATTGTTATAATAAGATAGTAAGGAACGTTCAGCATACATAGGGACACACTGAGATAGCAATGACTGAAAAGGGGAGGATTCAAATATCCAAATTTGCAAAGGGGAATGGAGATAAGGCACACACAGAAGAAAATGGACTACTGTAGATATATATGTAACTATCCTTCACATATTCATAATGGTAACCACACACCAAAGATTCAGAACTGAAGTATATAACATAAACCAAGAAGAACCAGAGGGAAAACCCACAAAAACCAACCAAAATAAAGAAAACAGAAACACAAAGACAAGGAAGCACTGGAAACACCGAGCTACCAGAAAGCAAAAGATAAAATGGCTATAAGAAGACCTCATATTTCAATAATCACCCTAAATATAAATGGACTAAACTCACCAATAAAAAGGCACAGAGTTGCAGAATGGATCAAAAAACAAAACCCAACCATATGCTCCCTCCAGGAGACACATCTCAGCTCCATAGACAAATATAGACTCAAAGAGAATGGTGGAAAATGATATTTCAAGCAAACGGCATTCAGAGAAAAACGGGAGTAGAGGTACTAATATTGGACGAAATAGACTTCAAAATAAAAACGTCAAAGAAAGATACTGAGAGACACTTCATAATTATAAAGAGAATCATGCACCAAGAAGACATAACACTTATTAATATCTATGCTCTCAATCAGGTAGCCCCGAAATATGTAAAGCAATTACTAACAGAACTAAAGGAAGATACAAACCAAAACACTATCATAGTAGGGGACCTAAATACCTCACTGTCGGATATAGACAGATCATCCAAACAGAAAATCAAAAAGGAAATAACATCTTTAAATGACACATTAGACTCATTGGACATAATTGACATTTGTAGAGCCTTCCATCCCAAAACAGCTGCTTATACATTCTTCTCTGGTGCACATGGAACATTTTCAAGAATTGACCACAGACTGGGTCATAGAGATAACCTCAACAAATATAAGAGAGTTGAAATCATACCAACCATATTCTCTGATCATAATGATTTGAAACTAGAGATCAACTGCAAAAAGAAATCAAGAACCACAAATACATGGAGATTAAACAACATGCTACTAAAGAATAACTGGGTCAGAGAATAAAAAGAGAGATCAAGAGATACATAGAAATGAATGATAATGATAGTACAACATATCAAAACTTTTGGGACATGGCAAAAGTGGTCATAAGAGGAAAGTTCATATCATTACAGGCCTATTTCCAAAAACAATAACGCGTCCAAATAAACAACCTAATGCTTCATCTTTAAAAACTAGAAAAGGAAGAACAAATGAAGCCTCAAGTCAGCAGAAGGAAAGAAATAATCTAAATTAGAGCAGAAATAAATGAAATTAAAAACAAAAAAACGATAGAAAAAATAAATGCAACAAAGACCTGGTTCTTTGAAAAGGTTAATAAAATTGACAAACCCCTGGTTAGACTCACTAAAGAAAAAAGAGAAAGGGCACAAATAAACAAAATCAGGGATGAAAGAGGGGAAATTATGACTGACATCATAGAAATACAAAGGATCATACAAAAATACTATGAAAAAAAGTATGTACCACCAAATATAATAACCTAGAAGAAATGAACCAGTACTTAGAAAAATACAACCTTCCTAGACTGAATCAAGAAGATCTGGAAAATCTAAATAGACCAATCAGCAGTATGGAAATTGAAACAACGATCAAAAACCTACCAAAAAGTCCAGGACCAGATGGCTTCACCAATGAATTCTACCAAACATTCAAAGAAGATTTAATACCTATTCTCCTCAAAATCTTCCAAAAATTCAAAGATGAGGCAATACTTCCCAACTCATTTTATGAGGCCAGTATTACTTGATACCGAAACCTGGTAAAGATACACAAAAAGAAAACTACAGACCAATATCTCTCATGAACACAGATGCAAAAATCCTAAATAAGATACTAGCGAACCGAATACAGCAACATATTAAAAAGATTATACGCCACAATCAAGTGGGCTTCATTCCAAAGGCACAGGGATGGTTCACCATACGCAAATCGATTAATGTGATACACCATATAAACAAATTAAAAATAAGAATCATATGATCATATCAATAAATGTAGAAAAAGCTTTCGACAAGATACAGCATCCATTTATAATCAAAACACTTCACAAAATTGGTATAGAAGGAAAGTACCTTAACATCATAAAAGACATCTATGACAAACCCTCAGCCAACATTATACTTAATGGTGAAAAACTAAAAACCTTCACTCTAAGATAAGGAACAAGGAAAGGCTATCCACTATTGCCACTGTTATTCAATATAACATTGGAAGTCATAGCGAGTACAATCAGACAAGAGAAAGATATAAAAGGCATCCAAATAGGAAACAAAGAAGTCAAACTGTCGCTATCTGTGGATGACATGATTCTGTACATAGAAAACCCTAAAGACTCCACAAGAACACTACTAGAAACAATAAGTAAATACAGTAAAATCTCTGGATACAAAATCAATGTTCAAAAGTCCATAGCATTCCTATACTCTAATAATGAAGTGTCAGAAAAAGAAGTGGAAAAAATAATTCCTTTTGCAATTGCAACAAAAAGAATAAAATACCTAGGAATAAATTTAACAAAACATGGGAAAGACCTATGTAATGAAAACTATAAGACTCTATTAAAAGAAATCAAAGAAGATACAAAGAAATGGAAAGATATTCGTGTTCTTGGATTAACTATGTTCAACATAGTTAAAATGACCATATTACCTAAAGCATTACACAGATTTAATGCAATCCCCATCAAAATCTCATTGGCATTTTTTTAAAAAATAGAACAAAAAATCATCAGATTTGTATGGAAGCACAAAAGACCCCAAATTGCCAAAGTCATCCTGAGAAAAAAGAACAAGGCCTGGAGGCATCACTCTGTCTGACTTCAAATTATACTATAAAGCAACAGTAATCAAAATGGCATGGTATTGGCATCAAAACAGACACACGGCCAGTGGAACAGAATCGAGAGTCTGGAAGTAAACCTATATTTATATGGGCAAATAATTTTTGACAAAAAATCCAAAAACATACAGTAGAGAAAGGAAAGCCTCTTCAATAAATGGTGCTGGGAAAACTGGAAAGCCACCCGCAAAGGAATGAAACTAGACTGTTGTCTATCACCGCACACCAAAATTAACTCAAAATGGATTAAGGACCTGAATATAAGACTGGAATCAATAAAATACATAGAAGAAAACATAGGAACAAAACTGAAGGACCTTGGACTTAAAGAGGATTTTATGAATTTGAACTCAAAAGCAAGGGAAGTAAAAGCTAAAATAAGTGGACAGGACTACAGCAAACTAAAAAGCTTCTACTCAGCAAAAAAACCGTCAACAAGGTAGAGACAGCTATCCGAATGAGAAAATATATTTGCGAGCAACACTTCCAATAAGGGCCTAATATCCAAAATAGACAAAGAACTCATATGACTCAATAACAACAAGAAAACAAACAATCCAATCAAAAAATGGGCAGAGGACCTGAACAGGCACTTCTCCCTAGAGGACATACAAATGGCCAACGAATATTTGAAAGAATGTTCAGCATCGCTAGCTATTAGGGAAATGCAAATTAAAACCTCAATTAGATACAATCTCACACCTGTAAGAATAGATCAATAGGACAACTAATAACAAATTTTGGAGATAATGTGGAGAAAAAGGAACCCTCATACACTGCTGGTGGGACTGCAAATTGGTACAGCCACTAGGGAAAACAGTATGAAGGTTCCTCAAAAAACTAAGAATCGATCTACCATATGATCCAGCAATCCCTCTACTGGGTATTTACCCCAAAGACTTGAAAACTCATATCCAAAAAGATTTGCACACCGATGTTCAGAGCAGCATTATTCACAGTGGCCAGGATATGGAAGCAACCGAAGTGTTGTACGATAGATGATTAGCTAAAGAAGCAGTGGTACATATATGGATATACCTTTTGACCCAGCAATTGCATTTCTGGATATTTATCCAAAGAAAACCAAAACAATAATTGTAAAGATCTATGTACCCCTACTTTCATGGCAGCACAATTTACAATAGCCAAGATATGGAAGCACCCTAAATGCCCATCAACAGACAGTTGGATAAAGAAGCTGCGGTTCATATATACAATGGAATATTACTCATTCACAGGGATGGAGAGCATGGCATTGGGAATGCAGTTAGCATTAATGTAATGACTAGATGGAGAGCCAGAGGAGGGAAAGAACAATTGGGGGGGATCTTTTTATAAACTATTTAAATGTCTACTTGCAGCTAATAATAAAATAAAATTTTAAAAAAATTATTAAAAAATAAAATAAAATTTTAGTTTATGATAAAATAGATAAATCAGCAAGCAAGGTACTCTTTAACAGTATAACTGAAATAATTAATGTTTGTTAGGAAAGCAGCTAAATTGAGCCTTAAATGCCTTTCAATACATTATTTCCCTATAAAAAGAGAATCCAGGATTCAAAGGAAGTTATAATAAAATTAAAATGATATTGTCAAAATTCTTCCAGTAATAGAGTTTTTCCCATTCAAATTTGTTAGAACATATTTTTAAGTGCCATTTTCTTTAATTTCTGAGATAAAGAATTTGCTTTTTAATGAATATTCTATCATTCATCATAAATTAAGTTTTTGCTTTCTAGTGATATTTTTCTCAACAAGTTTAATTTCCAAATATATTTATTTTCTTATACAATATTAAGACTGGATCCTGAAAATTAACATAGGTGTTAAAACCAGTGATATAGTTCTTATGCATGGTTGGTAGTTATATAAATGGTTATGGACTTTCTTCATAGGAACTTGACAAAAGTATTTACTGCATTTAAGCAATTTAACAATTATACTTCCAAATGTTTATTATGAATAAATTACCAAAGACTACAAAGATTTAGCTATAAGGATGCTCATTAAATGGTTGCTTATAATGATAAAAAATGGATACAGTTTTAATATCAAATAACAGAATATTATTTAAGTAACTGTTGGCACATCCAAATATCAAATCTGCAGCCACTGTCAGTGATGCTGAGAGATATTTAATGACCTAAAACGTATTTATAAAAAGTGAAAATCACAAAGTGCAATTTTTAAGAAAACTTATATAGGACACTGGTAGTTTTATATTTTATGAATCTCTATATGTGGAATAGATATATAAATAAACATATATGCAATCTCTTAGTTAATCCCATATTTCAATTAGGTATTATTGCGAAACAAATCATTTCAAAATGTTGTTGCTTAAAATAATTTTGTTTTTCACAATTCTGTTCACTGGATAGAACCACGTGAGATCACCTATGGAGAGAGTCTAGAGAGAAGAGGTCTCAGAGCTGAGGCTTGAGGCACATTAATGTTTAGTAGTTGATAAGAGAAGAATTCAACTGAGGACAAGAAGGACCACCTAGTGAAGTAGCAGGTTAATCAGCAAAATGTGTAGTCTTGAGAGCCAAGTGGAAATGGTATTTCAAGAAAAAAGGAGAGATCAACTATCAAAGGTCACAAGAGAGCTAAAAAAATAATAATAGAAAAAGGAAAACTGAACATTGATCATCAAATTTTAAAATATAGAGGTTGTTAATGACTCTGACACTTTCCCTAGAAAATATCATCTTTTGTTTCCTTTTCTCTATTTGCTTGTTCCACATATTCCAGAAACATATTACAATGTCTTAATACCTGAGGCCCCTCACCTGTTTCTTCATTTATGAATTTATATCATTTTTCTGTCTTTCATTTTAATGGAACTCAAGGAAGAGGGGAGATAATGTATTTATTTACACTTTCACTTGTAACCAGATTTGTGTACATTTGGAAGGGATTGGGGAGGAGGACGCAGAATTATCACATTAGAATCTTTACTCTCCTGTGTAAAAATACAATGACACTTACTTTAGGAAGACAGAAGAAATTTTAACAACATTAAATTAATCATTTTTTGAATAAAGTATATTGCTTTAAAAAATTTGGATTTATTTAGTAGCTATATAAGCAAAACAAAAGCAGTTACAATATAGTTTTATAAGCTATACATATTGCAGTTTTTCTTGGAAAGTGTTCAAATGAACTATAATGTATACAATGTATCTTTAGATATGAGGCATGGATATATTATGGGTCCCAAGTATTATTTCAGAAACAATCAAAACAGTACATGGAATGTCAAGGGATTTTAGAGATGATCTTGAAGGAACACAGCTTTCATTTCATGGGGTAATCAAGAAGGTAATGCAAAGGAAATTGATGTTATGCTGGATAGTTCTCTACCTTGAGTGTTTACATGACTCTTGAAAAAAGAATGGAAAGAAATAATGCAAGTGACCAACCGATTTTGTCAACTGAGACATTCAAAATATATATCCATATGTTATAATGAATGCCATAATTCGACACGTGAAAATCGTATATAGATATAGATATGTAGATATAGCTATATATATAGTGATAAATATAATGTCATATATATGATATATATACATTACCAAAAATACTACTTAATCTTGATCTGAGCAACTATATTTCCACAAATTAATAACTCAAAGGTAAGTGTAAAAAAATTTTTGTTTCATCTGTGAGATTTATATAAAAAATACATACAGCATTTAGTACTGACTTTTGCTGCATTGGCAATGGTTGATAAGTTTGGTTAAGAAAGAAAAGGGTATGTAACATTTTTATGGGTGAAAATAATTCAAAGTAGAGTAATTTCTGTCATCACGACAGTTTCAGCAAATATAAAAGTGTTGTAAAATTTATTTTTGACTTAGAGCTTACTTTGAGAAAAGATATCTGATGAAATGAATAATGACTAAGTTCCAGAATTCTTAACTTATTGCTTGGAGACCTTTTCATTATATCTTAAGTGGAACTTTAAAAAGATAAGTGCAGACATAAAGAAAACATGAATAAAAAGTTTTACTTGAGACAAAAAAGCAATGTATACTTTTTTCATGTTTTCTGCTCATATGGATGAAGACCTGAAATGAATGAGTCCTTAAAACTTTACCTTTCTTGATTGACAGAAAAATATTAACATTGGAAACCTTTGATAGTGATGATTTAATTCAAAACAAATTATGCTAATTTTTTTGAATTCTGAATTCTAAAAAACTCTCATTTCAGGAAATAGAGGAATAACCAAAAGAGAACAACTTTATAAGCATAAAAATATAACATTATTTTTGACAGTGATGATTCAGAGTTTATGACAATCCTGACAGACTGAAGTTTATCTTTAGCTTTTTGCAGAAGGAGAAAATAAAGAAATGTAAATAAAATGATAACCAGATTAAAGGACTTTCAAAAACCGTCAATTCTCTACACTGTTATAGAAGCACCTATGGCTAATCATTTTCCCTCTTTTTAAAGAGAGAATTGCCTAAGGGTTTTATATAGGAAAGTCTTAGAATTATTGAAAATGAAAGCTAAAGGACACGGGGGAGATTACCTTTACTTGAAGACTTCCAGAGGCATGAACTCTCAGCTTCTCAAACAATGTATTACCATTTTTAACCATTCAAAAATTTATTCTAATGATGTTAGTAATATCTTCGACAAGAATAAAATGAATTTTCTTAGAAACATTTTCAACTTTAAGACAGCTTTTAATGAAAACAATAAAAATGGTCAAAGAGGACAAAGAAGAAAGTGGGAAATCTGGTAGAAAGTAGGTGGCAGGAGGATATGTAAGTTAGATGTGGACCAACTGGAAAGAGGTTTGTGGAAAGGGAGACTGGATTACTAGTGGCAAGGAAATCTCAGTTTAGGAGATTTTATCACGTTTTGGTAATGGAATATGAATTCAATCTTTGTTAAGTTTTTAAAGCGATCAAAGGAAGGATTGGAAAACAATTTTCACTACCTTTTGGGGCAGCACTCAGCAGTCTGAACCTTGTCCGACCTTTCTTCTCAGGTTGCACATTTTTTCAAGAAAGACAGGAATATTTGGACTCTCTCTCTTTAGTAATTCCATTCAGCCATGGTTTGAACAACTGTAATGACGAAAATATCACTACCTAGATTGTTTTTTTAAAAAAAATGCGCTGTATAGTGTCTAAGTCATTTCACGAGTTTGTTGCACTTGCCCTGTGATGTTAAATAAAGACCTAGGGCTTATTCAGAAATCACACTTAATAATATATAAGGATGTCACTGAGGTACTCAAAAAGCAGATGACAAAACAGGATTAAATATTCAAGGATTTGATTAGGAGAAATATCTGTGAAAGAAAACAGGAAGAGAGCTGGGTGAAGCTGGGATGGTAATAAAACCACAATGGAAATCTGACCCTTAGAAAAGGGAAGAGGGAGGGGACATTGGCTAGGATAGCCCTGCAGATAAGGAAAGTTTGGTAAGGCTGTCAGAGAGTGTTCTCAAACCAAAGTTATCACATCAAAGATATCCCGCCTCTTTCAGGAATGGGTCTGCCTTTGTATTCCTGCAACTCTCAATCATCAGCTGGGAGCAGCCCATGGAACATGTGACCTCAGCACAAATGAGGCTATGGGTTTAAGGGCAAAACAGCTGGGTTCCATGGCCAACTATATTAACTGCAGTGGTGGGTCTGCCAAGCTCAATTTCAGCGCCCCTTGCACCATTCAGCTCTACTTCTCTACACAGGTCCAGGAGCAACTCCTTCGTGGTTTTCAGAGGACTTTCTTCCTGAGCAAAAACTAAAAAGAGGGAGGTTAGTGTGATGAACAAAAGCTTCCAGCTCTACAAAAGCTTCCATCTCTACATCCCTGGGCTATAATACATACTCATCCTCTCCTTGCTCTACTCTTCATTCTACGTTCCCTTCATCCTCAGTGATTCCCTCAGAAGATCTTGGTAGCTTGCCTGGTGGTAGGAACCAGATCTGCATTCCTGAAATATCTGAACCCTTGATTATCATACCCTTCACAGTCCAGGTTACTTCATTTGACTGCTCATATTTACAGTGGGGACAAGGGAGTACTAGGATCCAAATGGATCACTAGGGTTCTACATTCATTCCTGCTAGTCTCCATTGTGCAAACAGCCTTGCACCACTCTGCTGATCAGTATTAATTACCCCTGCTAGTACAGTGACTTCTGTTTTCTCTTGGTCCCTGGGCACCAGGCGTCCCAAGTTTACAGATGGTAGCCATAACTTATAGCTTGATTGGACCCTTCGTGTGCCCCCAAAGGACACAGATATTAAGATTGTAAGGACAAGAAGCACAAAATCCTCCAGTGAGTTATTAATTGCCACTCTGTGGTTTTTGAACCCATGTATTCTTCCTACTGGGGATAAAATACCATTTAGCAGGTCTCTGGTTTGATAAACATATCCATCTTTTTAGAGTATTTCCTCAGCACTGGCTCTTCAGTTGCACTGTTGGAAGGAGGCTATTCTAGCTTTCTCTGAGGCTGATTGCCACCAAGTGGTGTTGTATGTGTTAGGATTAGTAGACCCCATAGTCGTGAGCCCATGCCCATACTTTCTTTGCTGTGAAGAGAGTCCCTGAGTTAGATGTTATGCTCTGTGAGATGCCATGTCTGTGGATGAGACATTCTCTTAGCCACTGGATTGCAATGATGTCTGATGTTCTGCAGGCAGAAAAGGTAAACCCATGCCCAGAATAACTACCTCTATAAATCAAACCAGAATGTAGTCAACTAATCAATTGAATTCTTCAGGGAATAGTGCCATGTTGGTTTCTTGTTGCCAAGTTGGACATTCAGAGGTAGCAGTATCGAGAGCAGCTTTGGTAAATAGGAATTCATGTTGTCAGACCCACATGTAGCTTCTGTCCTTGCCACTATGGCCACCTCATAATAACTCTGAAGTAGCTGATAGTGAAGGCTGGATAATGTCAACTGCATGAATCATTTTGTCTATCTCATGCCTTTTCCATAGTGGTTGCTTTCTGGTAGACAATGGGTGATACAAAAATCTTCATACCTTATGCCTACTCCTATATGTCCATCAACAGGCCTCTACCCCAGACCTCTTTGTCACTGATATTTCTGTTTTGTTCCTTTCAGACTGCAATGGTTAGGCCATTGACCATTGCCCACAAAATAGATGATCAAATGCACTGCTTATATGGCTCCGCCAATGGGAAGATTGTTTCTTTTTTTTTCATTCCACTTTTTTTAAAGGTCAACCTGTATGTGGCTGCAGTGCAGCACTGCCCATATTTTACTTGAATCCACATACTGAGGCAACCCATCCACAAATCAAGCTCAGACTTTTTCCTACTCTTTTAGCTGGTGACACAAGAACTTCCATACAACAATATATACCAGCCAGGGAAGGGACATTTATGTAACAGTAGTGGGTGACATGTGGTCTGTGCTACTTTTCTCATAACCAGTGAACTGTATCTGAGCCTGTCTGATGTTGTGACTTATTTGGTCCAACAGAATCAAGCTTATAATGGGCAGTTTTAGATACCAGGCCAGTATGTATTCCATGGTCAAGTGTTCTGTGTTTACTAGAGCCAAGTAACACACAAAGATGTTTCTCAAAGAATAATTCTCTACTGTTCCTGGCCTTACTCCAGAAATCTGGGAGCTTGTGTTCTGATTCTTCCACTGGAGCTGTAAGCTCTACATTTCACCTTTTCCAACATAGTAGGGTCTGCTGGATCCTCTAACACTATAGAGTATTATATGGCCCAGATGCTGTGGCTCATTGCATCACAGCCTGAACCTGCTACAGCACCCTGTCTTACTCCTCTATTTTTGTGTTTTTCTTTATGTTTTGTTTTTTAATTTTAAATGTCAAGCAGTAACTTTGCTGGATTCCCATTTTTTCTGCCTATAAGGTTATCATCCTCTGTTAACCATTTCCACAACTCTCTTCAGGTTAGCTCCTTTGACTGTCTCTCCAACTTCATCTATAATTATGGTAATTGAAGCCACCTAGCTCCATCAATTAAATGCCATCATCTGGTTTCTGTTTCTTAAGAGGAGGGCATTATCACAGTGAATGTTAAAGAGTCCAGCTCTGTAACTGCCCCTCCTACTATCATCCCTGGCCTATAAACAACTGTCACTGAGCTTCTTATTTATTCTGGTACCCTTTTTAACAACATACTCCTGATGGCCTTGGTGAAGGTATGTCCTCTTGAGTCTTCTGGCTTACAAAATATGTCCTTTCAGCCTGCTCACTTTTTCTCATCCTCACTGTTCCTTCTTATGCTATTTGCCAGAGCAATATTTACACTTTTATTTTGCTCAGAGTTGACCTTGACATTTTATAGACCTCTAAAAGCCACCCCAGCAGCAAGTTTGCCCTATCACCTGGAATCCTTGCTATGATGTTAAATTCCTTGTCTAAGGCAATGAATTCTTGCTTATCCAGCCATACCTTCCGGTGTCCTTGACTACATACCCTCAAAATCAAATACCAGGAGTCCTCTCTTCACTCTTGCCAGAATATGTCAGCTAGGTCTTACAATTTTTAAAGTGTATAGTCTCTTTCTTTCCGTATTGAACCCAGCACTCTCCCAGCTAGTTAAGCTGGAATTTAACCCTAGTTGTTGGCCTGGCAGCCAGAAGAGGAATTGGGGCAACTCCTGAAGGGGTGCCTATTGCCTTGTGAGAGGGAAGCTTCTGTAGCATCTTCCAGCTTAGTGCAGGTATTAGCTCTCTGTAAGGAAAGTTGGGCTATCTTTGGAAGCCCAGAGGTTTCAGGAGCACCAGCAGGTTGAATAGTCAACATCCATTCTGATTTTCCTGTTCCCTTTTTTAGAAACTGGTTTTTCCTACCAGGGCCCTCATCTTTCAAGAAACCTGGCTTGGCTGAGTATTCAAACATGTCTGGAGCTCTGTTAAACTGACAATTAACTCCAATCTGCAACTTACTTGTGTCTATCCTTCTACTATAGGTGATAAGGGCCTTTTTGTAAGCTACAACTGAGACTGTCTGGGTTCAGACACTTAGCTATAAACTCCTTGTTAATAACCCTCAGTCTCTCATCATTTTTGCAAAAGGCAAGAGGCATTCTACTCTATCGTCTTTGTTGAGTTGTTTTCCCCTATTTTTCAAATGTCTGCATCATTACACCTGCCACAGCATTCTGCTCCACCAGGACATTTTCCCGGATCATCTATGGTGTGATCTTCAGTAACTGAGCTGCCACATTGTGCCAAGGACTATCCGTACCCCACATATGTACCAGAATAATGTCCCTTACACCTGCCCAGCCATGGATGAGCCAGTCCCAAATCCCCATCTTACTACTCATTTACTTAAATCGATTTTAGTACTACTTCTATGCTTTTTCCAAGAAGTAGACACCAAGATGGAATTAAACATATAAGTATTTTATTAGAGAAAACACCTCTTTGAAATAAAATGGTGAGGGAAGAGCTTTAGTTTGGAAGCACCTTCAGACTGCACTGCAGATGAAAGAGAGGAGGAGAGAAATGTCCTTGACAATGATGCTGTCTAAGGAAGTTTCAGCAAGGGCTTCAGAGAGTCTTCCATCCAAAGTCGGACATCAGAGGAGTCCCATGTTTCCCAAGTATGTGCATCACTTAATATCCCTGCTGTGCTCCGTCATTGACTGGGAGCAGCCCATGGGAAGTGTGGCCTCAGTGCAAATGCCACAGTGGATTTCACAGTGCATGCAGCAGCTGCAGCCCACTATTAGAAGTACATGAAGCATATTCTCATAGCTTTCACACAGAGATAAGAATTTATAAAGTCCTTTTCCACTCCTCCTCCATTTTATTCTTTGTTGGTTATAATTTATGAACTTAATAATTGTCTTCTGATTATTTTCCCTAATATAAATAAGTGGAAACAGCAAGGATTCCCAATCAGAAGGACCTGGGTAAATTACTATCATACTATAGCATGACTTGAAAACAAGTTAGATGACATCTCTAGTTTACAATTTTATCATTTAAAAAATAGTGAAGATGTAAGATTATGTTGAGAATGAATGAAACCAGGTTCATAACCTGATATAATATTAAATACTAATTTATTTATTTGTCTCTCTCCCTGTTCCATTCCCCCAACCTTCATGTGCCTACTACTGAAATGTAAAATTTGTGAGTCTCAGGGCTATTTCTAAATTGTTCACTGCTCTGACACCAGCACAGAATGATGCCTGCCACATAGTAGGTACTTAAATATTATTTATGGAGTGAATTATTTAACTTGTTTAGCTCAGTATTTAAGATACAGTAGGTCTCCAATACATGAAGTTTCTCATTTTTTCCTATAGTCTGAGCAAGTACATTTTCTTCCTATACATTATATTGTTTCCTATGTATAAGCTAACTAAAGATGATTTTCACTGTAGAAAAAATTTTGAGAAAATGGTATAAAAAATCTACATGATGGCCAGAGATTTCTGAGACCATTTGAACAGTGTTGTGAACATCGTGTACATGAATGAATCACAGAAAATAATTGTGAGGGTTTTATTTTAAAATTTAATCATTTCTAAGTTTAGATTATGACTGAATATTAGGATTATTGTTGGCATAGGATGTTTTACTTCAAATATATATATATATATATATTTTTTTTTTTTTAATTGTTCTACCATCCAACAGATATTTATATTTCAGGCACTGTGCTAGATTTATAAACTTGCACTTATTAAGAAGTAAAGATGGCTTTCCAAATATTTCTGACAAGCTTTCTTAAATAGTAAACTGAAAAAAGAGACAAATCATAACTGAATTCTATTCTTGACTCAAAACTCTCTTTTTTTTTTATAAAAGTGTGTGTTGTTATGCCTGGCCTTCCAGCATGCTCAAGGCCCTGGTTTTTCAAAGGACAGTGAACTTTCTTACAGTAGTATATCAAGTCACAAGAGTATATCTTAGCAATAGTAAACAAGTTTCTGTCAAGTGTGTGCTCTAGTACAGAGTTTGAGCAGAAAGAAAATCAAGCTGGCATTGTGAAACCCACTGAGAAGGGACCGTGTCTAATTCTGTGTTCAGTACTTGATTTTTAAATGAAAGAAAAATGAAACAATTTTATTTCTGACTTTTGGAGTTTCTCATTTGAAGAAAAATAAGATTTTCATCAGAGATTAGTGGAAGACTACACCATAGGAGTTTGAGACTTCATTTAAAATGTGTAAGTTTTTGTGTAATAACTATTCATTTCATGTTCCTAATTGATTTAATAAGTTTAACATCTTCCATTAAATATATAACAAATCTTATCAAAAATTATATTCATCTTAAAAATGAATAACAGAAAATGTGTTTTAGAATTGATAACCATATTTATTAATTTGAACCTTGATTGCCACTTATTTAAAAATGAATAAAGTTTTTTTTTAAATTTCTCACTGAGTAGTAGTATATATATTATTGTAGTGAATCTGAAAGATTTTGCCATTGTTAAAATTTTTTCTCAGGATAACACATTTTATTAAACTGGCTTTTTAAAAATAATGCTTAAAAAAGACAGGTTTTTTTTTTTATTACCGAGGAATATTCCATTGTATGCATATGTCATAATTTATTTATTCATTCACCTGTTAATGGACATTTGGGTTATTTCAGCTGTGGCCGTCATAACTGTTGTGTTTCTAGTTCATTTCTAGATCATTTGTATACATGACTTCTCATAAACATACGTTTTTCTCTTTCTCAGAATTGCTGAGCAATATGGTGTTTGTGTACCTTTATGAGAAACTCTAAATTGTTTTCCAAAGTGGTTAAACCATCTTATATTCCCACTGAAAATGCATAGCATTTTGAGTTCCCGTACTTCCTCACCGACACTTGATATCATAAATCATTTTTATTTTTAGCCATTCTATAGAATTCTATGGAATGCAATGGCATTCCATATTGACAAATAAAATGTCATGGACAGATTTCAAATTATTTAGTTGAGTAAAATAATCATTTATAAAAGAGTATATACTATATGATTCCATTTATATGAAATTCTAGAAGGCAAATCTGTTTTATCATGGCAGAGAGCAGATCAGTATTTGTTCGGTGCCAGAGATGGAGCTAAGTAATTACCTGGAAAGCAGTATAACACAAAGGACCTTTTGAAGATCATGGAAATATTCTGTGTTTTTAATGGAATAATTGCATCAGTGTATATATTTGTCAGAATTCATCAAGATGTATACTTAAACATAGGTGCGTCGATTGTATGTAAATTATAAATCCATAAAAGTAATGTAATAAGAAACATGTCAAACCTGTTTTTGATTGCTAGCAAAAAGTCTTAAATGTATCTGCTTACTGTTAGGAATACAAAGTGTTTTAAGAATGTAAAACATGAGTATGGGCAATCAATGAAATCAGGCACTGTGCTTTCTAGGGAAGTATGTTGATAAAAGCTGTCTGAATATCCTGCATTCTAACAGACTCATTCAAGTTGTTATATCTAGAGAACAAAATTCTGATCAGATTGTCAGTTGGATCAGGTTTGATATTTCTATTTTCCAAAGTCTGAATATTTGTTAATGATTATTAAATTGATACATGTTCTTTACAAAAAGCAATGCAGGGGAAAAGTCATCCATCATCCCACAATCTAAAGGCAATTATTGTTTGTATTTTGGAGTATTCCTTCATTTATAATGCAATTTTTACATGTCTCAGATAATATGTTAAGTGCTACTTTGTAAGTGCATTTTTTACTCAATATTAAATCATTAACATTTTCCCAAGTCATTAAACATTCCATAAACATCATTTTAATAATGACATAATAGCTCATCATATGCCTGTACCATAATTAATGATTACATTTTTAATGGCATTTAGAGTTTTTCCTAAAAAGCAGACACATTTGCTAATCCATTGAAAGTTCTTCAAAAATTCTGTTGAATGAATGAATAAGTCATAAACAATGTTGTGAAGAACATCTTTGTGACACAATCTTTATCTTTTGTGAAAAATTTTAAGATAGATTCTCAGAACTAGGAATATTTGTAAAAACATATAAAAATGTTGAAAGCTCTTGATTCATTTGTCAGAAGCTTTTATCGTGAGATAAAAGACCAAAATTATACTATATATGAATTTTTATTAACTAAGGCACATTATAAAATAATTAAATGTTTTAAAGAGTTATGGTTCATTTTTAACTGACTATGTCTCTTAATGGTGTAGAAGTATAATCAATGAAAGGTAAAACTCTGCCCTTTTTCATTATTTAGTCTCTAAAATAACCTCATAATAGTCCCATCTCTAAGGCCATCCCATCTTCTTTTTAGATCATCTCCAATCCCACTACATTGATTTAAGTCCAATTTCTAAATTCAAGACTTTTTGCCTTGATTATAGCTACTGCTGACGTTTTGCTGTTACTGTCTTTTTTCATTCAGTTGGATTTTTTTGTAAATTATTTTCCATTCTGGAACTTAGTAGCAGATACTAAGAGAACACATAACTAGTCTATTGTGATGACCACAACAGAGTTGACACTGTTTACTTGGTGCTCTACTCTGTATTACTCTGCCCTGGATTATTTTCTCAATGCAGTATCAAACATGAGGCTGCAATCTATTTTTGTGTTGATTTCTCTTTGAATGAATTTCACAAAGTCAAACTATCTCATTGCTGAAAAGGGCGGGTCTTGGGCCTTAACATCTCAGGTCTTGCTAATCAAGCTGGCCATAAAGGCAAAAGTGCTGGTTGATAATCTGGCTCTATGGCTAGAGAATTGCCTGATGCTGGCCCCTACTCCTGCCTGTTTTGACTCTAATTTCAGCCCTTAGTAAGTAGGGAGGAGCTATTGAGCCTAGTTCAATGATATGGATTTGGAAACAAGATTCTGCTTTTGCTGTATTGTTGTTAGAACATTAATCCTTGGAAGTCTCTTAATTTCTTCATAGACTTTTCCAGTTTCTCCATTTCTAGCTCTCTTTCTTCATAATTTGGGGCAGTTGCTTAATGTAAAACTATTGGATTTATTTTTAAAAGACTGCTTTACTGGGTGAAAATCTCTTTTTAATACTAATTAGAGAACAAAATTTTGTCATGCACCTTATAAAAGTCATGCCCAGAATGTAAATCCATATCTATATGACAAAAATAACCAAACTAATATGTTTTCTTGATAAGTTAGTCATCATATGAACTGAAACCATATGCCACATATAGAGCCTCGCTGGCTTTTGCAAAGATGAGTCTGAAAAAGATAAACAAAATGATTGGAGCAACTCAAATGATTAAGTAGCAGCATCTCAATATTTCATATATGTTTCAATTTAGGAAGGGACATGTGTTTTTCTACTTCTTTGAATAGAGTTTAGTAAATTTCCATTTTATGGAAAATTTAGAATTTTTTTGCAGATTTATAAAACCTATGAGTAAAAAAAATGCTCACTGTTTCCTTTTGGGATGCGTATTAAAACAGGTACAAAAACTGAATGCTTTTGAGAAAGGGCTCAAATATTTTGCAAGGTCATATTGTTGACATTTGGCAGTGGATAAAGCTGTGATATCTTAAAACCCAATTTAAGGCTTTTTAGACTAATTAATACTGTTCTTCAATTTAAAAAATGTGTTTCCATTACAAATGAGTTGAGAGACAATATATGTGGTTAGTCAAAAATAAGGGCAAGATATCTTTGGCAACTGCCCATTTCCTTGACTCCATTGTTAGCATTTCATGAGGGTTTGTCAGTGATGCCTGCTGAGGAAGGGACCAAGATTTGCCGAAAACAGGTGTTGTTCAGGCCATTTTAGTTGACAGTAGTGAGCACCAAGGTCACTGACCCAGAGGAAGGAAAGTAGGCCTGACAACAGTGGCAAGCTGTGCTGTGACATGTTTTGCCCTCCTTTTCACATTCATCCCCTCAATGATTCACATCGACTCTTTTCTTTTTCAACAACATGGGGAATGACTGTTGCTTCTGGGCCCTAGAAGGACTTATGTCTAGAAATACCTGTGGAATTTTAAAATTTCAAAACATGATGAGAAGTAATATTAGGCTAATGTTTGGATGATTTGATGATAAATTTTGACTTCTGTCAAGAGTTATAAGTAATATAAATTGTACGGATGAATTAGAAACAATAAAACTTCTTTTAGGGGGGTTTAGTATACTTTGTCTTTATTTTTTTCTGCAAATATTAAGTGGACACAATGTTTCGTTTTTCCATTTCACTTTTATTTTTTTCTTTTAATTTTTTAAATTTCTATTTCTCCATCCCCCCCACCTTAATAATACACATATATACACAAACACACACAAAATCACATTTCCCTCTGAATAAAAGAGAAGGTTTTATGAAATACTTTGAGATGATTATTTTAAGAGGATAGACATTTTAAGGGAAAAAGTTGGGTACATTTAGAAATATTCCTCGAAAAATAGCTATAAGTCATCTTTCTACTTGATGCCTACCACACAAAATTAAAATATATGTTTTTTATTGTATTTTTATTGCATTTTTAAATTCCTTTTAAAGTAGCAATCCTCTATAACTATGCCATTCGGAAGCATTAAATGACATTAAATAATTTTGTAAAATATCATAAAGAATAGATATTTCACTAGATATTGCTAATAATATCTTATAGCTTATGTAATCTGTATCCTACTAATACTGTAGAGTATTTATGAAGACAACTGGGAGTTAGTTTATGAAACGTTGAGTTTAAAATCACTATAATATGTTATAGCACTACAGTATTACCAGTACAAATGAAAAAGTGTTGAAGAGAGTATCAAGATGCAAATGGTAGTTAAAAAAAATCACAGTGTACTCTGATGGAATGGTAATGTTATGAACATCTTTAGTATATTCTAGCAATTAAAAGAATTTGTTTTTCGTAAATGAAATAGACACATTTAGTCCACATCTGTCAGATACACACTTAAATAGCTGAGGAAATGACTAAAGGCAATGATTGTACTTTTTTAAATTTATAGGAAAATATTATATGGATCAATTTGTGAGCTTGTTTCTTTTTTGATAAAATGAGAGATACCACTTGTTTTCCATAAAACAGGCTTCACTTTTACGTTTGACATTTAGTTTGTACATGTTTCTTTGTTTTATTTTTCAAGCTCAACTTTCCTACATAATTAAGAATTTGTAGGTTGGGTAATGCCAAGTACCACATCTGTACTGAAATCAATTATCTGTGTTTGGTAAGTGGGGCAGAAAATATTTGATAAATATTTTTTATATGCAGTAAATTCCAGTGTTTATGTTTTATCTATGACTTTATTGAAGACTCTTAAGAAAATTTCTGAAAATAATTTAAAATTATTTTTTCTAACCTGCTTTGAATTTTGACAAGGTAGGGAACTTGCTTTTATGGATATGTTTAATCTATTGTACTTAAAACCAGGAAGTCTGATGAGCTGTCATTCTTAAATAAAAAACAGGAAAGACTAAAAATACATGCCTTTATATAATCCTTTTGAATTTGGTACTTTAACTGTTCTTCAAAGTAGAGCTCAAAGCAAAATAATTCTAACTGACCATATTAATAAAATTAAACTTCAGTTGTCTTTCTTTGTTTAGGCAGCTGTAACAAACTATTATATAGACCGGGCAGCTTATAAACAGCAAAAATGTATTTCTCATGGTTCTGGAGGCTGGGTAGTCAAAGATCAATGCGCTGGCAGATTTGGTGTCTGGTGAGCACCCACTTCTGGTTCACAAAGAGTCATCTTCTCACTGTGTCCTCACATGGCAAAAGGGGCAAGAGAGATCTCTGAGGTTTCTTTTATGAGGGCTTTAATCCCATTCATGAGGACTTTGCCCTCATAATCAATTCATTGCCCTAATGCCCAGCTTTCAAATACCATCATATTGAGGATTAGGTTTCCACATATGAATTCTGGGGAGACACAAACATTCAGCTTATATTATCACTCTATATTGCTTTTTCTTTCATCACTTTTTTTATGAAGATCAAGAATTTAGAATCCCAGGATGTCTTATCTCAACTGTTCATCCATCTTTCTTGGAAAGTAAGAACTTCTCAAATAGCTAAATATTCTTTTATTATTCTTGGCTCTTTGCCTATTTTTCTTTTGGCATTTTTGTTAATGATTATTTTTTATAAAAACCGATAATACTGTATACTTGAAACTAATTTAATTAAATAAATTTATTTTTAAAAAAACTGAATAATATGTGAAAAAAAAGTGAGCTGCAATTTTAATCATTGATAAGTAGAGCTCAACATACAAAATCCCTCAGTATATTTTTGTCATTGGTTAAATCATTTATAAAAATTGGGACAAAACGGTGGACAACAATATAAAAAGCATTTAGAGAGACTGTAGAAAAAACAAGTCCAAGAAATCAGGATAGAAAAAAGCATAAAAAGCAAAAAATAGAGAAACAGAAAAGACATAAAATGTAAAATAATTAATATCAAGTTCTAATTATTCATTTAATAAGTATTTATTAAATAGCTACTATGTTCTAGATTCTAATCTAGTTCCATGATTTGCCACTAATCACTTTGTACTGACAATTTTTCTGATATAAAACCTTTTTCTGATATCAAAATAAGAGCTGTTTATTGTAGAACACTTCTAACATAGAAAAATTCCCAAAGAGAAAAATGAAAAAGGAAACATTAATAACATCCTTGAGTATGAACCATTGCTAACATTTACTATTTGTCTTTTTTGTGCATAGATATGCAACTTTTATTGAATTGCAAATCCTCTGTTGAGCTATTTATTTTGCTTTATTATAGTTAACTTTTTTTTTATCATTTTCTCATTATGTTATATATCTAAAATATAATTTTAAATGACTCCGTGATATTTCAACAAATATATTTACCAAAATTTACTTAATACTTCTACTCTTGCATATTTAGGTTATTAACAGTGTTTTGTTGCTTTAGGTAATGTTGCAATTAATTATTTTATTTATAAATCTTCAGTTTTCTTTACCACATACTTACACAAAATAAATCTCCAAAAATGTAACTATAAGTGCAAAACTGTTATCCAGCAAAATATTCAATTTAAATGTCTACTAGCAGTATGAGATTGTGCCTCATTCTTGGTTCCCCCTCCCCACTAGGTATAATATTAAAAATAAAAAGTCATTACTAAAGCAATCTTTGCCGATATAGTGGATGAAAAGAGTATTTTGTTTTAATTTGCATTTATTTGATTGCAAATGCGGTTGGGAATTTTTCATATGCTTACGAAGCATCTGTATACTTCTCATGTAGTAATAGCTCTACTGAGCCATTAGTTTTTTTCTTATTGTTTGGTAAGCACTTTTACATATTAATATTACAAATCTTTTTATATTCATAACATATTTTCCCCATTGTTTGCCTCTTAATTTTTTAAATATATATTTGATGTACTGAATTTCCACTAAACTCACATCCTTGGAGTTTTCTATCATGATTTCTTACACTTATGTTTAGAGTCCACTTCTACCTAGATAAGAAAGTTAAGCTAGTAGAATTTTCCTCTAATTTGTATATATTATCATCTAACATCTTAATTATTGTGAAGTAATATTGAATTATTATATGAAGTATGAGTGCGGACTAATATATCTACCCTTACGAGTGGCTTTTGCAAGTAAACTTTAGGATCATTTTGCCATTTTGCTTTAAAAAATAGAAAAATAAATTTATTAAAATAAATAGGGTATCAAGTTCAGGAAATTTCTCAGATTTTGATAAAGTTGTATTAACTATCTAAATTAATTTTAAATAAGAATTGATATCAAATAAAGGTTTTATATTCAAAAACAGTGTATGTCTTCAAATAATATAGTAAAGATTTTAGTGATGTAAAACTTAAAAACTATAATATAGTATTTATAGTATATATTTTATGTCAAATATTAATATTATATTATCTTGTATCATATAGTATATGGTGTAATATATAGTAATATAATATAGTAATATAAAGCTTAAAATTTAGTAATAAAACTAAATTATTTATTAAGTGATATCATTTTGATTTAAATTTTTTATTAGTGTTTATTATTTTGTTGACATTGAAATTTTACTTTACATAAATTTTGTAACTGACTATTAAAGGCATTAGGAGAGAGATTAAAGGGGAAAATAGCACCATGTTAAAACCTTAAACTTTTGATTCAAACATACTCAGTTTTTCAATCCTGACTTTGGAAAATGCATGTTTCTAGTAAAATTATATACCATCCCAAGAATTCTATTATCCACATGTGAGGGTGGGAGATAGATACTTGAAGGTATGAAAGATATCCAAGAATATCTTCAGCATATGCATGTACTGCTTGTGTGGAAATTACTTAAAAGCTCTAAATAAGATAAAATAAAAGAGAAATCTCAAGATGGGGTGACAAAGAAAAGAAGAAGCACTGGAGTCAATAAAACTTATATTGTTACATCCAAATGGATAAGTTAATTGTTTAGGAATATGTAATATAAATGTTAAATTAAGACTTTTGAGAAAATGGATATTCTGCAAAAAAATTTAATAACGATATTAAATTAAAAATATGTAACTATCTCAACAAAATCTAAAGATTAGGGTTGGAGGTAAAAATGAGAAGAAGAAGGAAGGAAGGAAGTTTCCAAATGTCTCCTCTTTGGGGAAAGAAGAGAGGAGAAGGAAGAAATGGATTTATTTCTCTGAGCTACTACTGTGTAGGGCAGAAGTATTGGGGAAAAGAAAGTAAAGCACTTTGATATACATAAGTGTGCATCTGATTAGGAAAAATAATCAAGCATTTTCTTTTCTAATTATGATGGAGAAATATGTGCTCAATTATGCTAATAAGAAAAGGAAGACGACATAAATAAAATAGTAAATAATAGTATTACTTTCAAATTTACAAGAATAAAATGGAATAAAAAAATGTGGTCAAGTGACAAAAAAGGAACATTTGTTATATACGAAATATATAATTAAGGTAAAAGCAACAGGGTCAAATTAATAAACTAAATGTGAATGGCTGAATTTTCTCATTACAATACAATGATTGTTAAGTTGAGTTAAAATGAACACGAGAATATAAGAGACTCATTTATGGCAAGACATTAAGTTTAAATCTAAAGGGTTGAGCAGAGAAACACCAGGTAAAACCAAAGGAGCTAGTAGTGGCAGTAGTCATATCAGACATGTTGCAATCAATGTTAGAAGGCTGTTAAAATGAAGATATGAAATAATAATAGCATACTTTATAAGAAAGATATGCCATTATCTTGTACAGTAGTTGCCTATTAGCTATATATAGACATTTATCTATCTCAAAAAGGAAAGATACTTACTTAGGGTGTTCTGAAGAATCTGCAAAGATCTCTCCATACTTGGCCACAACAAACCTTAAGAAATTTAAAACAAAGGAATTTTTATAGGTCCCATTCTTTATTACCAAATAAATAAATAAACAATGATAGTGTAAACAAAAATATTATTTGATTTATTTGGAAATTTTATAATTATTGGATCAAGCTGGAAAGAAATGGAAACTATGATATATCTAGAAAGAAAAAAATCTTTATGTCAACATTACAGGGGCACGCAAAAGTTTTATGCAGAGAAAAATTCATCATTAATGTCAATAAAAAAGAAAAACAAAAGAATTAGACATTATTTTATGTAATTAGAAGAAAAATGAAACAGCACAGAAGAAAATAAATTAGCGAAAGGGCATACTAAAGTTAAAATTTGAAATTAATAAAACAATATAGAAAATAGTAGAAGATAAAAAAATCAAAGCTCTTTATTTAACAGCTATAATATAATGGGAAACATCTTGTAAGATTTAGTAAGACTTACAGTGAGTAAAATGAAAAATTATAAAAAATGTGAAAGGAGAAATAACTACATATGTATCATAGTTGTAAAATTATGAAATAATACCAGGTACAGCTCCATGGAAATACATAACAGAAAAGATGATGAATATTCCTGCAAATATAAAATTTCCAAAGAGTACTCAAAACTATGAGAGAAAAGTTTGGAAATGTAGTTAAATATCTACCTTTGAAAATTATACCAGGTGCTTTTATTTCTGATATTAGCAACTACATACTGTGAAAAATATTTGCACTTCAAAACAAACAAAAAAATCTGTTCTTTAAAAGATGCCATAAATAAAATAAAAGCCAACACATAAACTTGATATAAATATATGTGACATATATATATCTGTTAAAGATATGTATTTCAAAAATATGTTAAATACACTTAAAATCAATAATAAAAAATAATTTTTTGAATGATAACATTTTACCTTTTTGGACTCAGCATGCTTCCACTGTGCAACTCTATCTCATTTTACCCTTTAAAATGAGGGAGGAAATGTGCAAACCATTCACAAAAAAGATATACAAGATAAGAAGATTATGGAAATTTGATAATTTTTTTCCATCAGGGAAATGCAAATTAAAACTCAGTGGGACTTTTCTTCATACCCATTAGAACAGCAAAAAAAAGTTAAATTCTGACAATGTCAGAGCCATGGGTACTTTCTAATTCCTGGTGGGAATGGAAAACCTATAAAAACTACTTGACAATTTCAATCCTGTATATTTATCCAAGTGAATTAAAAACATACATTCATAAAACACTTGTGCAAGATTATGTATAGCAGCTTTATTCATGATATCTAAAACTTGAAATCAACAAAATGATTCATATAATGTGAATTTATAAACACACTATGATATATCCATGCAACGAATTACTACTCAGCCATATAAAAGTAACAATTTACTGCATCATTCAAAAACATGGATGAATCTCAAAAAAAATTCTATTTTTGGCTGAGAAGAAGCTACATACAAATACCAGACACAAAAGAGTACTTTCTTTATGATTTCATTTATATGAAGTACAGGAAAATGCAAGACTCATTTATGGTGGTAGGAATCAGAACAATAACTGTCTCTGGAAAAAATCATGAGAAACTTTCTGAGGAAATAGAAATGTTCTATAACTTGATTGAGGTTGTGGTTACCTGGAAATATACATTAGTCAACCAGAATACATGTAAAATAATGACTACCAAATAATTATTTGTAAAAGAAAAATAATGCCTAACAAACTAATAAAATATGATAGCACGATAGTATAATCAGCAAGAAATTAATGAATTACAGATTTACACAATATGAATGATTTTCACAATACAATATTGACTGAAAACATCATGTTGCAGAAAAATACATGCAGCATTATTCCTGTTATATTTGAACCATGACAAATTCAACAATACATATTACACATAAATTTGAATATTATTAAACTATGAAGAAGAGCCATAAATGGTAAATTCAAAATTCAGGAAAGTGGTTATCTCCAAGTGGAAAGCAGGAATTGTGCATATAAAGAAACACAGGCTTCAAATGTTTTGGAAATGGTCTTTTTTTTAGCTTGGTAATGAGCCTATGAATGTTTATATTCTTTAATATGTGTGAGATATTTAATAATTTTTAAATATGAGGAAAAAATCACCAAAACAAGATTATTTTATGGCTAAATTTTATTCAAATCACAATTCAATTTTATTGTGATTAAAATTGCTCTAAAATGAAAACAGCAACAGAAATCTATCCAAAACCTGATAAGAAGACTATAAACTAGAGAGTATGAACTCATCTCAATTATTAGTCTCAAGTTAACATGGTAAACATGTCAATTCTTTAAATATTAATTATTAAATTTAATGAAATTCCAATTAAAATCCAAAAAGAACTATTACAGGAATTAGACAAAATGATCTTAAACTATATGTGGAATACTAAATAAATAGGAGTAATTAATTAATAAATCAGACTGCTATAATTCAACATGCATGAAATAAATTCTAGATGTTTTTACGAAGAGTTCTTACAGATATCTTAGAAATTACATATGTAGCCTATGTTTCTGAGAGAGACCTTCTTAAGCAAGAATGGAAATCCAGTTGCCAGAAAAGAATAGATAGATATGTTTAATAATATAAAAATGGAAACTTTATATAGCAATAAATTTCAAAAACTTGAGAGGCAATGTAAATAGAGAATAAGAGAGATGAGGATCTCTTATATTGTCTCTAATCAGGCTCTCTAGAATATTATATATTAACTTTGAATAAATTAATTATTATAATTAGAAGAATGCTTTCAACTCAAATGAAGTCATTACACTTTCAATTTATTTAACAAATATATTTTGTGCATCTATTATGTTTCAACACTGTTCTAGGTGCTAGGCATGTAGCAGTGAATAAAACCAAAGAAGGAAAGCCTGCCCTCATGGAGCTCACATTTTGAATAAGTAAAATGAATAGATAAGTAAAATCTATAGTATGTTAGTGATAAGTGCTGTGGTGAAAAACCAGGGTAGTAATATAGGAAGTATAACCTGTGTGTGTGTGTGTGTGTGTGCGTGCGTGCGTGCGTGCGCGCGCACGCACACGCGTGCACGCATTTGCACATGCACAAATTTAGACAAAGTGTCCAGGGAATTACTTAGAAGATGACAGGTGACTAGACCTGCTGGAAAGGAGAAAACAAGTCATGTGAATAGTCGAGTTGAGAGTATTAGAGGCAGAGGAAAGAGCAAGTTTGAAGACAGTGAGTTGGGAGTATGCTGGGTTTGTTTGAGAAATAAGAGAGGCTAATATGGTAATATGTATAATGAGGTAGACTTGCAGGGGCGTGAAGGGTTAGGTGATAAGTTCAAAGAGGTCACTGGGGACCAGAACAGATAGGACCTCATATATTATGAAGTTTAGGTCTTTTATTACAAGGACAGGGAAATTTAAGCATAAAAGTATGATAGTATATTTTACCTTTTCGTGGAATAGACCATCAGGGGAATATGAGAGCAAGGAGAACTATTAAGTTTTAAATAATCTAGGTGGGAGTTAATGGTGATTTGATTTAAGGTGACAACAGGTACGAAAACTGTCAAATATTACTTAGATTTGAAATGTAATGAAAAATGAGTTGACCGTTGAATCTGGCAAAATACAGTTCATTGGTGATCCAGTTTTGGTATAGTGGCTAGTGTCAAAAGCCTCACTGAAGTGGGCTCATATGGAAATGGGTGGAGAGAGTAAGAGTAGATATCTTCAAAGGAGGAATTTTGTTATAAAAAGGAGAAAAATTGTGAAGAAACTGAAAGGGCGAAGAGGGACAAGAAATGGGAGAGCCGTAGAGGGATGAAAATGAGTTGTAAGAGAGAAATGAAAAAATCATTTGAATAATGTCATTGATTAGGCCATGTCTGATACAATCCAATGGGCAAATGGAGAAGCTGGCCTTACATAGTAGTAAGGACAATTCATCCACGGTAATAGAAAAGGCAAAATATATAGTCACAAAAGCAGGTTGCTACAATTATGAAGAAAATGGGATAAGCTTGTGGGAGTTCTCTTCTACGAGTTTCGGTTTTCTTGGTGAAATAGAAAGCAAAGCCATTGCTGAGAGTGAACATGGGGGAGCTAATCCTGGAGAATTGGAGGGGAAGAGGTATGAATAAGTAAGTCATCATTATGGGTGATGGAGAGAATAAATGACAATATACTACCTTTAAGCACTCAGAACACAACTGAGGTTTGTAATCATAAATGTAAAATGAGTTCAGAAAACAGTGTGTGTGTGTGTGTGTGTGTGTGTGTTTCTCCAGTTCACTCAGTGCAAGTGAACATGCCAGAGTAGGCTGAGCTGGATTTAACCAGGCTGGTTGTTTTACCATCAAATACAATGAATTAGAATAGGAACAATAGAGTTGGACATGTATGTGAGGGAGTAAGTACAACTGACCAAGGAAGTAAGCTGTGTAAGCAAGAAAGTGGGAGCATAAAGGTGAAGACCATGAAAATCTGGTATAATCAATGGATTTTAGGTCCTCTTGGGGTTTAAAAGAGTGAGCTGAAACATTATATGTAGTAGTTATAGATTGACAAAATTGGCATGGGGTTATAGGAAAAAAAACATTTAGATTTCTTACAAAGCTTAAAGAGAAGATAAAAATAATATCTATGTTGAGATTCATAAAAATTTCAATTCTATAGTTTGTTTTAGACACAGGTTGTAAAAGACACATTTACAATTACAATATTTAGTTGTACTACTTGGTATTGAGCCCCTCAAAAAACCTACTAAATGTATTATTAATCTATCACATATCTGTTCTGCATAATTTTTTCTCAAGCATTTTGGAAGTCATTGACATAATTTCTTGAAGGTGACATCAAGAGTATGAGTTAATTTTATCGCGTCTGAGTATGAGTTAATTTTATATGCCTTAAAAATATCCCTTTCAAGCTTCAATACCCATTTCTTCCTGTACATATATCTATGTCTATATATGTGTGTGTGTTTGTATATATATAAGTGTATATATATAATGATTGATAATCCTTTTTAACTTTGATTCGCAAACTTCATATACATGTACTGATGCATCTTTAAAAATATGTTTCCATAAAATAACCCTTCCTATCAACTCTCGTCTGCTTATGGTGGTTCATTTTCTACTCCGTTTATTTTCCATCCTTCACATGTCTTTTATAAAGTTTCAATACCAGAACTTCATCTATAATCTAGCATTTATTTTGGTTGTTGAAGCCAACATGTAGATACTCTGTATTTAGGGAACTTAATTATGAAGCCACTTAGTTATGCTCAAAATGTTTGCAGAAATACAGATTTCTGTACACATAGTTAAATCTATTTTTTCTATACAGTTTTAATTTGTACCAAATTCCTATTTTTTCTATGCACATGACCTCAAAACATCTCTTTAGAATTTTAAAGTTTTACAGGGAGGAGAGAACTTACATCACTTGGTTCATCATTTTGCATACTCTGTGCAAGATGATAAAAAATGTTTTATTTTCTTATAAGGCAGTCATGAAATATATCAGCATGTTAAAAATTCTGGGAAGTCCTGTCCAACCAATTCAATGAAGTTCTTCCCATACATATTTGATATCAAAATCATTACCCATCTTTTTTTTTTTCCTGAACACTTAATATCTCATTGAACAAATCCTTCTCAGAAGTTTGAAACACTGTTCTTCTTATAGATGAGTATACAGAGACATGGTATACTAATAGGTTTTTCTAAAGTTATATGGCTATGTCTTAGTAGAAAGGATCAGAACTAATTTGGAATCCCAATTAAATGCTTCATTCTGCCACTTGTCTCCTGGTAGTCCCTTATCCCCAGTGCTGTACTGAGCCATAATGAAACCTGAGGCAAAAGGAGAAATCTGTAACACTAATACTGTCTTTATTTAAAATGTTGGTGGTTTGTTTTTCATGGATATATTAGCATGTATTTTTATTTAAAATATTAATTAAAATATTATATATTTTGATTACTGAGTTTTTTGTTGCCCCTTATATTTTGTGGTTGAGAGGGTATCTCATTCACCTCACCTAGTCCTGGCTTGGATTATTCCAACAAAATTACTTGTATCTCCAGTCTTAGACTATCCAAATCATTCCCTATTTCAAATTATTTAAAATTATGATGAATTATTCAAGTCCCCACGTTAAAACCCAACCTTTGGTGACTCTCATTCCTCCCTATGTAGATAGAAACATACCTGTGATCCTCTGCCCTTTTGTTCCTGGGAATGATAGAGTGTCTTTTCAATATTTTGGTATATTAATTTCTAAATACCATGTAGATTATTGCACACTTTCTGAAAGTCTGAATTTTTAATTAAGTTATAACTAAGAACTCAGGTCTTCCATTAACCAGTTTCTCTGTGCAAAGGGATATGTTTGGGGCTGAGATTACATCTGCGTTTCATTTCATGAAAATGCATATTCATCAGCTCAGTGAACTCTAATACAGCATTTTCCAAAGTGTTTTTCAGAGATGGGGATGTAAACAGGTTCAGAGGAAAATATATAACAAAATTTGTTGGATAGATAAAGATCTGAAGGAAACTAAAGAGTATTTCAGGATTTCTTAGAGCTTTTAATATGCTAATGCTCTTCAGGAATATTTTTTAAAATTTTATAGAATGCAGTGTTTCCTAAATCTACCTGACTGTAGAATCACTATATATACGTCTGAATGTGTGTGAGCTTTAGCATAGGACATCGACCATGGCACTATTGTTTCACAGATCGTCTTTGGAAAGCTCATCTCTAATAGACTGGGACGAAAACACTTTGTTCTCCAGTAATGGCTCACTAATCCCAAAGACCTTCTTGTGCATGGATGAAATATTGAAAATTAATCAATTGTTTTACCAAGCAAATGGCAATTTATGACAATAGATTTTATTTTTCTAATCAACATGCCCACCTTTTCATAGCTGATCTTTTTGTAACTCTCAGATATTGTTGTCCATTTAATGATAGTCTCCTCTAATCGATCACTTTTGAAACAACTTATGTGTTTACTCTTGGATTGGGTAAATCTGATCTGTTTACTTCAAAAGAAGTTTTGAAAAATTAGAAACTCAAAGCCCCCTTTCTTGTTATACCTCTGCTGTTTTCCACATACAATGCACCTCTTTTCCTCTGACCATGTCTAAGGACTGCAAGAACTATTTTTCTTTTTCTTACTCTCAGAGGTGCTGACAAAAATAATTTCCTGCTCTCCATACCCAACTGCTAATGAAAAAAAATAATATTAATTTGCTGAAATTTTAATATGAAATCTAACCCGGGTATTCCTGACAATAAATTTGAAAATAATTTTATAATTTCAATAAATTTTGGATAAATTGTGATAATAGAGCTTTTAACTGCAGATAAAGATCGAATACTGAACAATATTTAAAATCATTGCCTTTAACTCCCTCTCCATCTCTTTTATTTTAGGTATGAATGCTTTGATAACATGTCAAGGTATGCAATAATACACCATCTTTCAATAATATCACAACAACTACCCATAACATGCCTAGACTTATTTGCATAAGTTAGTTTTCATCTCTGAGCATCCCATCAATAGTCCATTTATTGGCCACACACGGGGGCTCTGTTTGGATTAGAAAAGAACTATCTCATCTTTAGTGGCATCTTTAGCAGCATTACCTTAGGATTTTGAGTATTTTTTTTTTTAATGAAATAGGTAACTGTTGTTTATAAAATATTATGATGGCACAGAGTCTGTAGCAACCAAAAACATTCCAGTGTTTGCTGCTGGGCATGAGGAGACAGTGACACAGCTCATTTCCTCAGCCGAGCTCTCTTTGCTGCCTTGTACAACACTTATTTCAAAGCACGCCACAGCTTAGAACTGTCGTGATCCCCATTAATATAAAATCATTGACCCCTGCTCCCGCTGGTGCGACTAAATTACATTCTGCTGCTCAGCGGCAGCCACACATGGGGCCAGCGCTTTTAGTCATCGCCAGGTGCCTTGATGCCAGCGCAGCCCCTCCTACGCGCAGGGTTTGCCTTTAATGAGGATTAGGCACCTTCAAAGATCTAGGAGGACCCACTCCCAGGATGGAAGTCTTTCTAATGGCGTCTGGGCTTATCCTAGGCAGTAATTTAGTATCTCAGAGGAGACTAGAGAGATTCATTTCTCCTCTCGAAGAAATTGCAAGAATGTGTGATTTTGTGATTGGCTTTTTTTCCTCTCCCTCTCCACCAGCACAATTTCAAGAGCATTATGCCTAAAAATATCACATTTTCATGAAACCTAGAAGCTGGATGTGGTAAAACAATATCCCAAATTATGGCATATCCCAGGTGAGGACATTTCTCTTTCATACTGTTATTACAGGATGTGCTATTAACAGGACTAAACCCATTCACAGATGTCCCATACTTATTTCCATCTTTGTATTTTGGTAGTGGAAATTTCTTTACAAAAGGAATGATAACCTGATCCAGAGTGTGATCTCTTTCCTCTCTGTGTGGTCTCCTTTTGCACCAGCTCCTGACCCTCTCTGACCTGCCCCTCCACGAGGTACCATACTCTCTTGAGAGTGAGGTGCTCAGGGTGTGAACCTTCCTACAGTGAGTATGGAATTTGCAGTAATGTTCTCTGTGTTGCTACAGCAATAATTCTTGCCTTGATTGTTAAGAGACAAAGCTGGCAAGTGAGGTAATGAAACAGAAATACTCATTGAACACCAAAAACATACTCTACGTAGTCAATCTCCTCCCTTACATAAACCAGAGAAAAATGAAAAAAAAAGTAATTAAAGATCACTCACACATATGGTATGAAAATAAGTGTGATTATATAAATGCATATACATATATTCACACAATTATTTGTAGTATGCTTAGATAGTCTTTATACAGCAAATTGTTACCCAATAAAAAGCTCAGAAATAATTTATCATAAAAATAATATCTGATGTTCCAAGTATTATTTGTTGAAAAATCAGATGTTTTTGTCTGGTGAGGAGAAGAATCTCAATATTAAAGTAAAACTGATGAATTTAACTTAGGAGAATTTGAACTCTTATGAATCAGTTGGTTTTCCTTCTGGTTTATTTTTAGTAGTGAAACTAAATCATGAAATTATCTCAATCTAGTAACAATTAATATTTAATTTTTAGTTTTTAAACATATTTTGGCAAGAAACTATGCCTTAACTCAGTCCATGTGCACATGGAAACCAGTTAACGGTAGTAAATGAGACAGAGTTTAATCAATACTGTGCTGGTCACACCGACTATGTATGGAGACTTTGCCTGAATTTTCTACTCTATAATTCCTATAAGAAACAAATTAAGTTTTATGGCCATAGGGAGTATCTGCAAAGAATTCTCACTAACTGCAGAGAGGTTAAATGGTCTACACTCTTTAATTACAAAATTTATAAATGCTATTTGTTTATAAAAATCCATTTTGACAAAAAAGCACAAACCCAAAAATAGGGTAAAATGTGAAATATCTGCGGGTTGAATTTATCTCTTTGATATATAAATAAATTTAAATGATATAAATAAAAATAAATATACTCACTATACTATTTTAAAGACTTCTTTTTGGTTTCTAAAATTATTTTTTCTTGAGGTTTAATTGTGTTTTATGAAGTCCAGTATCTGGATTAACAACTTGCTTCTGAAAGCTGATACCCAAACAGAGGGCTTTTTTTCCAGAAGGGTGTCCTAACCCCAGTCACACGTCTGCTAATTTGGCCTTTCTCTTAATCTCCGAAGAACTTGCTGAACAGAAGTGAAACTATGCACGTGCTAATGGCTTGCGCTCTGCAAACTCCCCTCTCTCCCCGAGAGTGTCTGGTGTGCAAAGCTGAGCTGGAACAAAGATACACTAATTATTCCCCATTAATTTGTCTGCTTGAATGGTCCTAAATACCAGAGTGATTAATTAGCGCGAGGCAGCCGGGGCAGGATGTCACACCCTTCTCTGCGTTTAAGTGTCGGCAAGGTTGTGCTCAAGTGTTGACAACAGCATATCTTTAATTTTCTCCAAGAAGAAAAGTTTAGTCAGTACAATTAATTTGAGCTTGGCTGGCTTGCAGGAATAAATGTAACATGTGGAATGATATTACTGCTGTATAGGCATTTTTTTTTTTTTTCCCTCCTTAGAGTACAGTAAAACTTTTTGGCAACTCAGTTATTGAATAGTGTATTTCCTAATTGTTTCAACTTGGCTTAATTACTTTTGTGCATTTTGCGGCAAAAAAGGAAGGATCATAAAATAGTTAGAAATTATTATTCATAATAGGCTGGGATGAATATAGATGAACACACAGATAAGAATTAGAAGCAGATAAAGAATGACATTAAATTTGGTATCCTTTTAACATATGCATTTTCTCTCATGAATTGAAATGTACATCAATGTTATGCAAATTAACTTGAGATCACTTAACCCCCCAAAATATGAATCAATATTAAAAAATATATATGATTGAAAAGTTGCTTATTTGGCCTGAATTTTTTTTGGAAACAGATTTTGCTCAAATTTAAGCTTTATGAACATTATTTTGCCTAGACAAATCTTCCAACTAGTAACACATATAAGTCAGTTGTAAGGACTAATAGCACACTAGGAAATGTTTAGCACTTTCATTATATTTCTTTCTTTTTTGTAATTTTGTCAGAGCGCTTTTCCTAAGAAAAAAATTAACTTCATTTTAAAACAATTATGTACTATTTAGAGAAATGAAGTGAATCAAATAAAGTAGCTGTGTTCATACTCTTTTCCCTCTGTTTTAAGATTGAACTACAAACATAATTCTGGAATAGGAGCATAATCGTATATAATTAAGAAGTAGTGTGTTTCATTTGTTATATTTCTTTGCTGTTAGTGAAATTTTAAATTAATTCATTTTGCTATGGGCGTGCTGTTTTGTTTTGTTTTGTTTTCAAACAGTGGAAAGAGAAAAAAATCAGAGAGCCATGCAGCCGGCAGCATGGATGTTCTCATCTTTTCTTTCACAGTCTTCCTCTAGTTCTATACAAACCTAAAAGGCTATTCAGCAGCAGGGGCGGGAGCACCGAGGGAGGGAAGGGGTCACCTCTCCCATCTCTCCGTGTATCTCATTGTTCATCACTTGTCAATGTATTTCCCACACACCATCTCCAGCCACTGTGCGCCTCATCCTGGATGCTGGTTCCATGACCTCCACGACATTAGTCTCTCTTCCTCTACTTCCCGCATCTACAATTTTGTTTTGTTTTTTAATTTTTCCCAGACTGGTTGCTATAAGACTGTCACTCTGGCTATATAGGGTTGTAGAAAATACTTTTTGGAACAACTTAGAGTAAAACAAAAGTTCCTCAGTACAATGATCCCTGGCTCCTACTGCCTCTTATTCTGCCCTACCTCTGTTCTTCCACCTCCAATTTCTCCACAAGTTTTCACAGTGTTTATGAACTATTCATTGAAGCAGTGTGTGTAGTGAAAAAAGGACAATCTGTAGGCTGAAATCTCAGTTATACTACTCATTAATGGTGTAATTTAAGGTAAAAAAAAAGTCACAACCTTTTGAGCCTCATCTGTAAATTAGGATTATTAATATTTGCTCCTTGGAGATGTCAATGAAATGAGAAATATGATTCCTCATGTGATTTGTTTAATAGTCTGTTACTCTGGCTAAAACAAGGATAACTATATTTTCTTGATGTTTCATAGTTTATTAAGTATTTGCCATACTTGCCACATCTATAGCAGGGCATAAAATTGTTGGCGATTTTTATACTCTATTGAAATGAGGTAAGTCCCATTTATGGGTTTTGCTACTGTTCCTCTGTCTCAAAAACAAATAAACCTGGAAAGCATTCAAATGGTGTCGGGCCTCTTTACATCAGAAGGGAGAAGTACTTTTACTGACATATCTCCCTTAAACTTTGAGAGCATGTTTATATCTTTGAAGAGAGAACCACTAAAAAACTGTGATAGTCAAAGCTAAATACCATCAATTCCTTCCCTTTCTGTATGTACACACTGCTTCCTGGATCGAGAGATGGAGTCTAGTTTTCCTCCTCTTAAATCTTGCCTGGATTTAGTGACTTGATTTTTCCCACAGAATGAGGCAAAATGATGTCCGGGGATTTTCATAGTAGATCATAAGAAGCTTCACATTTTCCCCTCGTATACTTGCACTTAACAATGCTTCCTCTGAGAACCTGTAATAAGCTGCATGAGAGAGCTACATGGAGAGGCCACAGCTACATCTGAGCTCCCATGTGACATCCAACATGAACTGACCACCATCTTGGATGTCCAGCCCAATCAAACCTTCAGAGGACATCAGCACCGGCCACTATTTGTTTGCAACACCGTGAGAAACCCCAAGCGAAATCACCCAGTTGAGTCCATTTGAACCACAGAAATGTAAAAGATGGTGTTGCTTTAAGCCACTAAGATGGGGAATGATTTGTTATATAAAAAGACTAATAAACTGACAACAAAGTTACATATTAGCATAGTTTAAACTTTTTATATCATAATGACAAATCGAGATAATATTCACAACTAGAACTTGAATAATTGGTGGAGGAATTATATGTGCACGTACCAACTATCTTCATTCATTTATCCATCTATCACTTGGCTATAATCAGCGAGAAATTTTGTTTGTTATACACACTGAAGAATTTTTATTAATAAAAGGTTTAGTTCCTTGTTGTGTATTGATTTAGAAATGTGCATTACCCAAATCATTTTTACAAATAAACTGAGGTTAAAAATGTGCATCTTTAATAAACCACTATAAATCGTTTTAACACTAAGTTGGAATATCAGATTTTCAGCTATGATGATTTATCCTAAACTTTAAATTACACTGATTCCTAAGTACAAGAATTCCCTGAACAGAAGTTATAATTTTGTTAGTGTTTGAAAATACAAGATGTGAGAAGTAGAATGGAAAACTGACTAGATATTAGGACAATGATAGATATTTCCCCCATAATTACTTTATAAACTTATCCTAATAGTAGTGGCATTACTCTTGATCTTTTAAAAAGATCAATGCCTATACCCTCTTGTGTGCTGTGGACAACACTGGTCATACAAATCACACCTTTTGAGCGAGAGGTATATGAGAATAATTTAATTTATGGACTTGACTTTTTAAGAAAATAGGCATTTTTTCCTTTGCTCTTCGCCTTTGGCCTTCTTTGACAATTCCAACTTCTTTTATCACCTTCAGGGGCTTGTTCCCTGCTGGATCTTAATTTGCAAAACTCAGAAGGCGTGGGAAAAGTTTACCAAAACAGTCTGTGCATCTTATAAAGTGGAAGTGACATAAGGTGGAATGTTTAGTATTTGGACACCCAGCAGCTTGTAGTATCTAAAGCATTGACACACCTCCCCTCTTTTCCCTTAATGAGTAGTTGGCTACTTATAACCCAGGAGAGGAAGAGGGATAGAAGATGATTTTGCTCTATTAAAAAGAAAAAAAAGGCCCAGTGAGCTGTGTAGATGAAAGAAGTAGTGAGCAGTGTAGATGATAACTGCTAAGTATAACCGTCCAGATTTCTTGAACATTAACTGACATTCAGGAATTTCTTCCTTGTTCTCTCTAAAGCGTTAACATTGTCATGATGTAAAGGAGAGAACAGCCCAAGTAATGAAAAGTTTTCCCTCTTCTATCAGAGGATTTTTATGAAAAGCATTCACTTTCTTCTTTCCATTTAGAGGCTTTCTGAGACAATATTTTAATGTCTCCTATCATACTGAAACTACATTTGTGAACCTTGATCACCTGTAACATTAATGTAAATTTGAAAGTACCAGAAATTCTCAAATGTCAGTCCAAAGTTCGATGCCAGGCAGTTTCACTGAAATTACCTGGAGAGTGTTAAAAGTCTGGGTTTCTGGACACTGCTTTGCAGGAGTGAGACCTGAGAGTCTGCATCTGTTCTCGTCCACCATCAGAGGTTGCCATGCCCAAACTGTGTTCCACGGAATTACAATCCCTTGAGATGCTCTGTGAGAGGAGCATTCCATCCCAGAGATTCACAGTGTATGTGATCATATTAGAAAGTCTCAAAGATATTTAACTTGGCTTAACCGAGTATTTCCAAAGTTAATTGGTCAAAACATTCTTTAACATTGTATTCCATGGAGCACACTTTGAGAAAAGGGAGTTTAGAAGAATACTGAGATGCTCCTTATATAAAAATTAAGCAAAACTTCCTTTGCTTTTGCAAAATTTATATTTTCTTATATATTTTTGTAATATTTTCTGTAAGCTTGATATTTCTTTTCTCTTTCCAATTGCTTACTATCTGCTTACTAATATTTGTTTCCCAATAATTTTTGAAAATTAAAAATTAACTTAAAATTATATGTGTGCTTGAAAGGCTCTGTTTTTTCCAAGTATTAAGTAATGAGTAATACACATGTTCTTCGGAAAAAATATTTTATATAATAAAATATTTTATATAATAAAAATATTCCACTACAGAGTAAATGGTCACTAGAATAACTCATCATGTTCTGGCTTTTATTATAATTACTTATGCTTGTCAATTTTCCCTCACTGGACTCTAAGCTACTTGAGGGAAAAGACAATAATCTTACTTACTTTGCCATGTTCAAAAGCCTTTGTTGAATTGTGGTGATCCTTGAAATCAAGTTTCTCCTAAATCGTGCTATCAATGTCGAGTAGGTGCTGTTCAGTGCTTCAGTAGTTTTCTGACTTTGTGACTTCGATGTTTTGTTTGTTTTTTAAAGATAACTGACCTTTCATTCTTGATTTGTATATTGGAAACATCAATAACCAACATTAGCTCATCATCCATCCACCTCAGCACAAAAACCCAATCTGTCATATCTTTGATAAGCTCCGTGAGGACAGGGATTATACATTTACTTTTTCTGTCCCTAATAAATCCATAATACTGTTTTGTTCCATAGCATTCAAGAAATAGTTGTGGAGTGGATGTAAATACTCAAAAGGAAAATATGTTGCACAACCCGTGACCATTATGTCTTTCTCACTATAATGTATTTCTAAAAATCAAAATTCCAGACTTGACGTTTATGGCAATGTATGTACCAACCCTGGGCTGCTTTACGTACTAAATGGATCTTTCCTGTTTGCTTTTTCTGTCCCTTGCTCTTATTCCTGCTCATATTCAAGCTCTGATTATTCAGTGTATGCAGTTAAAAGTTAAATTTAAAAGATAATGAATTTCGAAGTGGGTGTTTTATTAAGAGCAGCAATAAACAAGTGAGAGTTGCATTACACTGTGACAAAAGTTCTTTGGCTTCTATGGGCTGAACACAAGGGTGTTCCCAGATGAAGAGCCAAATGGAAATGTTCAATAAAACATGTGTGAGACTGCACAATAGAACAGTCCTTACATTTTACATCAAGCTACATCAGGGTCATGGGAGGTGTTTTATTAGCACAGTCAACAATAATATCATGATTTTTATTAGGAGGAAAAGATAGTGAGAGACTACTAATTATTTTTCAGCCTGAGGGGCATTTTTTTCCTGAAATGACTGTTAATTTGATCATTGTCGTGCAGTTCACAGATTTACATGAACTTATTTCACTGTGACACATGGTTAAGAACCAGACTAAGATTGTTGCTTTATTAATGGTTTTCAGTAAATGTATTCAAAAGTGCTAACTGTGTGGGTGTATGGATGATATTGATAGCACTCGGAAGGTTGAATCCTTTTGGAAGTAGCTAGCCTGAAGCCCTTTTCACATGATATTTTCTTTGTTCATGCAGTGAGATGTTAAGCCTGCAAGAATGAAATAAAATCCCAGTGAAATAAGAATGGTGTTGTCTCAGATATTACCAAAGTGGCTTTTCTAGAAATGTTTTCTTTCTTGTTTTCCCCTTCCCCCAAACAGGGCAGGCATTAGAGACATGAAAAAGCCAGTGATTTCTCAAAACACTTGCTTTGGCATAATAATAATAATAATAATAATAATAATAATAATAACAATAATAATAAATAATAAACACTGCACAATGTTTTTATTATTAAATGTTATATAATGAGCATAATCTACTAACACACTAACAATTCTTGTTGAATGTATTTCTAAAATTAATTTATTATAATATTTTTTTTGATCTGCACACATTGTGCTAAACTGAAAACAAGAATCTTAAGCTAGTAGGGAACAGGCTTATTTTTATTTTATCTATCTTCTTTATAAACATTATTAATCTGGTACAGTCTTACAAAAGTCTCCTCCTGCCCTGATACCATAAGAGATTCTACATGAGACATATTTTTAATGGTGGAAGAAGTCTTCAAAAAGGGCAAAAGTTTAACATGTAGAAGGAGAGAACTTGTGATTAATTCTACAGCATTTTCTATTTAATTTAAAATTGACTTGTTCTAAATAATTTAATGCATTTGGAGAGAAATCCAGAATCAGACTCAGTAGATTGACATAAGAATCATATTAATATGAAGAAAAATCTGTTTTTTGAGATAACAAATTTTTTAAATATTAGTTCAAATATAAAGGCAATTTCTAAGTTATGAAGTATATCAAAATTTTAAGTTATTGTCCTTATTAAGTGAACTATGAACCTATATGTTGACCATAAAAATCACTTAGTATCTTTACAATACATGTATTTTAAATTATCAAAAACTACAAAAAATTTGGCACATATTATCTACATAACAGAGTGATCTTATAAAAGGTATACCAAGTGAATGCCAATTAAAAAATTAATGTTTATCCCATGGCAAATGTAGATAATTTATATTTTAAGGACATCCTCATTATTAAAACTGCTTGATATAGCTGCTCTTAACTCTTAAAGTGGGAATTGAATTTGACAAGAAAATATAGCATAGCATTCAAATATTATTACTGGTCAAAACTAATTAAAAAGCATTATGAGGAAATAATCCCACTTACATTTTTGCTTTTGTTTACAGAAAAAGATTTTCCCCAGATGCAGTGTGCATGCTTGAATTGATGAGCAAAATTTTCTTTTGAAATATTTTTACCCTTTTGGTAATAAATTATATGAATTTTTTTTCACATGTATGTCACCCATCATTAACCAGTCTCTTTTGAAATCATTTTAATAATGCCATTTTGCATCATATGAAACTTCCAAAAGTATCAGAATTCCAATAATCCAAAAACAATTGTGGAACTTGGGGGCTTATAGAGATCTTGAAAATCAAGAATTTCATTTGTCACATTCTCAGCAAGATGTGGGAAATATTGCTTATTTTTACATTGTGCTTTCCACAGCTCCCTTTCAGACATCTTATAGTTTGAGTTGTAGCAATAGCTTGTGGTAAAAGCATCAATGATATCTTTATATTTGAACAATGTCAGCATCCTTGAAATGGTAGACTCCAAAATTCTGAGTCTCCCAGAGGCTGTGTACATGACACTGGGCCACATCTGGCCATGGGCAATTTCTGATATAATTCACACTCTTATCAAGAAAGAATTTTGACTAGGGACATCTTCAAATCACTTCAATTATTTTTCAGAAATATCACAATAAAGCCAATATAAATTAATTTTAAAGGTCATCTGAAGGTCTCACCAAAGATATTTTGATAGAGAAAAGTCTGTATGCGACACTGATTTGGCTAACAAGTAGTCATAATTGTACAATGTCTCGTGTTACATTAGCATAGAAGAAAACTTTAACTTATCCCATTGCTGATGCTGTTATATACTTTGTCATTCAGGGCTATTTGTCACCAAGAAGACTGACAATTACAAAAAGAAAGGAAAAATAGTGGCCAAGTCTCTGAATCACACAGCACATTAAGACAAAAATCAGAACTGAAACCTTAGTCTAAGACACAAACCCATCATATTATAGTCTTTATTTCTTCCAAATTGTTCCTTACACTACTTTCACTATCATTTAGTCCATACACCTAATATTATTTAGGAACAATTGTGGGTGTTTTGAAAACTTACCTTGCCTTTTTATTTACAGAGGAGAAACTTTAAGAATTGAAGAAGCTAATACTATATAAAACCTCCGTGTATTTTTGATTCTCACTTTATTATCAGAACCATTCATGAGTACAACCTACAAATATTGCCACTGTCAGTTTATGCTTTTCTTCTAAAACAACTTTCATTTCCCTATGAAACTTGCAAAAACTAAAAGATGATTCTTGCCTGGCATTAAGTTGTAAAGTGCTTTTATCTTTAATGTCTAGAAGAACAACAAGAATAGTTGATAACAAGAATAGTAACAATCATTGGCAAAGCTTTTATTTTCTACTAGGTCCTGTGGTCAGTAATTTATACGCATTGTTATATTGCATGACACAAACAACAAAATGAACTAGAAAGATATTTCTTAAAATTCTGAAACTTAACTGCATTCAATGTGACGGTGGTTAATATTCTGACAGTCATAGTTTGTCTTGCAAACACCTGCAAACTTAAGCAACATACATTCAGAAAGGTTCTATTGAAGATTCAGTGGGCCATTAATGTAGTCTTCATTTGCAAGTATTCCCTGATCTTAGATAAGAAATGGTGAGCATCTTATATGTGTTGCTCGAGGAGGAAAGTTGACAGGCAACAAAGGCAGGAACATGAGTCTTAACTCTACTCCAGACTAATAGACAGAAAAGAGAAGTACTGGAGAGGCCACAGCAACAAAAAGCCAGAAAAGAGCGAGTCTCTGGTGAAAACATCAGAGCATTGAACTACAATATACTCTGTTCTGAAAGCATGTTCTTCCACTGTTATGCATACACGGGGATGCAGATTAAGAAGTATTTGATGACATATCATTTCAGCTATGCTGAGAGTCATTCTCTCTCTCTGTCTGTCTGTCTCTCTCTCTCTCTCTGAATTACTTGTTACATCTCTGTAAGGCTATATCAGTGGTTGGTGGTCTTATGCCTTCCCATATGTGTGGAAAGAAATAGCTACCAGATGTAGACTCATTCAGGTGTGTTGTAGTAGCAATCTAAGTATGGGCATCATTGAAATATGTTGCTAAATGGTAAATAACTTTTATCAGTCTGGAATAAATAAAAGGCATATTTCCATCATTTTATATAATGGTTCAATTTCTGGAAAATTTCTTTCTGTTAAAATTATACAAAAAATAGCTTGAATTTATTTATAAAATTGAATTTATTTATAATATAGGTTCTAAGTGCCATTCATACCCATATAAATATCTTGGCAAGATAGACATTAAAATATTGTATAGGACTCTGCCATTTTTTTCAGGATATCTAGCATCCCTAGCCTCTATTCCCCAAAAGTGTCCCCAATCATTGTGACAACCAAAAAGTGCTTCCATGAATTTCCATTATCACTTTTGATGTGTCAATGAAACTTCTGACCTTTATGACCCAGGTTCTCTGGCCTATTTAAAAGGTGACTGATTTTCTTTATGCAAACTTGAATTTTTCCTTTTATATACATTAATATATAGTTTCCCTTAGTGCTCTTATTTTCATTTAGCCAACTTTGTTCAAACAATAGATTTTTGTAATGTGAAAGCTCAAAGTTTATGATAAATTTACTGGCCGATATGGTATTTGAGTTTTTTAAACAATGGATAAGTGAAGACACTTGAAAATAAGATAATCATTTGAGAAAACAACTATTTTCTTCCACCTTGAAAACTATAACCTTTCATTTGAGTGTTGGTTTCCCTTTACACATCTCCTTCAAACTGTGTTCAAGGATCAAGGTTTTTGAAAATTCTCATAAACATTTTGCTTTTGCAAGTAAATATGTTTTTTTTAAATAATTTTGTCTCTGAATTTTCTTTGACACTCACCTTGTGACATATTCTAAGAGAGTGTTAAATTTATAAACAAATAAATAAAATTACAAACTTCGTGTTCCCTTGCTATGAATTCTGTACTCCTTAAGGCAAACCAAGCATTTGGTTTTCAATTTATTTAAGTCTACTGAAATGTATAATAAAATGTTCTATTCTTTTCCATATATTTTGGCAGCTGTAGAAAATTATGTCAAATTCAGTAATTTCATCATTTGTTTATTGATTAAATAAACACTGAGTATATATTATGTGCCAGACATTATATCAATCTCTGAAGATAAAGGAATGAACAAAACAGACACAGGCACAGTCCCCATGGGGCTACATTCTAATAAAATATTAATATATTATAAATAACATATTATATTGAGGATAATTGATTGTATACAGTGCAAACATGGCTAAGCCATTGGGGTTTCAAATTTCATTCAGAAATTATTATTCTACTATTTTCATGTGTTTTTGGAGAATTTTTATATCATTAATATTTTCTGGACATTACCTGAAAGGCAAACTCTGAAATAGAGGCTCTGCTACTCAAGAAGGAAGAACATTTAGTGTTCTCCTTAGAATGTAATGGTTGTTAAGATTGCTGATGATTAATTTAAAATCTTCACATTTTGATAGAAGATTGAAAAGTGGAGCAGTCCAGCAATGAAGTCATTAACAAATTAGTTAACAAAATTTCATGAAATAATTTTAGACATTAGGGTATTTCCATTCACTCCATTAAAACAAATGTTGTCAGCTTTTAGAAGTACCTAGGAAGCAGCTTGCTCACTGAGTTAATATGGCTTAATATTTATGCAGAAGTCATTGCAAACCCCATTTCTATTACAGGGCATAAAAAAGAAAACTAACAATAATTACAACTTCCATCATATTGAACTTCCTGAACTTTCTTTCTGAGGTGGACATAATTAAAGATTAGAAGCAGCCTTTGGAAAGGCTTGTTTCTTAAAAAAAGAAAAAAAGCTAAGTGATTATTACAAGCCTTACTAAATTCTATTATTATAGAAATAAGCTTATTCAACCATTCTTTTCTGTGTGTTCACAGGATGTCCATTGTACAGAGCATAGGCATGCCCATGTAAAGATTATTTTTATTAGCTGACCAGTTCGCATTATTCCTTTTGAAGTTAGGGAACTTTGGTTGCAATCTACAGGGTCATTAAAACATTCATTCTGTACATCAATTGTCTTAATGGCTTTGGTCATTTGTGTCTGATTCTTCTTTCTTGTCTCAATAAGGAATCAGATAAAGGTGGCTCTGTTATTCTGGTGGAATGCTCAGTAAGGTCAGAGCGAAGTTGTTGAGGATGCCAGTAGAGTCTGGGGGAGTTTGAGTTACCCTGCAGGGCTTGTGGGAAGGGTGCTGGAGCTCACAGATTGTTGTGCACTTCATCCTGGATGGTTTACTTAGCGCTTTGGGATACCTGAGGTGAAAATTACAGCAATTTTAAGAGTCTGACACACTTTCCAGCTGATAGCATTAAAAACATGATTTGCTGACTCTTATCCTTTCCTTATTTCTTTGAATGAAGATGGCAGAAATGCTCTGTATGGACTCTTACCCATTATGTGAATTTTTATGAATTAAATTAATTTATCTTTTAGAAGTTAATTTATTTTTCCTTGTCTGTGACCAACTTATACAATAGAGCAGATCTACAAGATTTGCCAAAGTTATTAGAGCCCTGAGTTTTTAAGTACTGGTTTGAACCTCCAGCCCTTCTGGTAAAATGTAGACTGTGGACTACATAGTGAAGGGGTAAAAGAAAAATAAATAATAGATTATGCAGTAGACGAAGAGGATGTTAGTGACTTATTCTCATCTAAGACAACATTTACTACAATGATAGTTGCTCTGGACTCTATATCTTTTTATTTATTTAATTTTTTTGCGGGGGGGTTTCTGATGTTATCAACCAGTACAATAAATTATAACCTCAGATGACATATTTTCGTTAACAAAATTAAAATAAGAGTAGAAAGTTGCATGCATAGCAAATTGAGTGGTTCTATGTACAAGCAAAAAATTTATACTGTACTAAAAGTTTTAAGTGCATTTCTCCTTAGAATGAAATTATATGCCTGAAAAGAAATGACCTTACTCTTATTTTTGTAAGTTCTCTCATTGCACAGAATTAGGTTTGTCAGAATATACCGTTACTGATATGAAATTATTCTTTCAACCTATATAAAATTATGAATTTACTGTTTTAGATAAGGAATAAATTAATTTTATTGCTGTTACTTTCCTAGAATTTTAGAATCTATGAAAAACTCCAAATAAGCATAAAGCACCTATTATAAAATAAGTCAAATTTGAGGATGCATTATGCTATCACTATGGACAGTTTTGTACAATGCTCAAAATGTTATACCTCTAGGTAGCTATGAATTACATTTGTAATTCTAACATCAGAATCTCCATATTAGTATCAATGCCCCCACACATCAAGGACAGTTTTTTTCCCCATCCTTCTTAGGATTCCTCAACAATACAATAAGGTAAACAGTAAATACTTTATAGAAGAATTTAAGCATAACTAGCAATGCCATATGATTTTTAAATTAATAAAAGAAAATATATTTAATATATAATATTTTTAGTTATAAATTATAAGGTAGTTAAGTAAACTTAATTCATCTGTGAAAATAATAGTTTTTTTCTAGTTCTCGAAATTTTACATTTCTCACATGCATGGATATATCAAAGAAGTTTAATGAATGAAAAACTTTACTTATAATAAATAAGTGATCCTACTCTTTTCTACTATGACTGTATTTCTTCACCTCTTAACTCTTATTCTGCTCTTTCCTTTCCCAAAATGTCTGCTGTCAGTTCTTCCTTTCCACAGCTCTTTGCTAGATTTCTTAATACTACTAGAAATCTTAAGCTATCCTCAGCAATTATGTCATAAATCTCAGAGTACAAGCTAAACCCTAATTGTCCCCATGTTGTCAAATAAGAATTACTGGTGAGAAAGTTCTATAACTAAAACTACCACTTGTGAGTATATAGTCAGCTCTTGATATAGCCTAAAACCTAATTCATAAAATATCAGTACAAAGAACAAAAATGCAACTTTGCAATTATTTGCATAGAAGTTACCACTTAAAATGAGCACCAATACCTGTGACATTTGGGCTGTCTAGACAAAGGTTGTTTACCCAAACTAAATCCATTAAAGGTATGTCTCACACTGTTAGCTAAATCCTACTAAAAATATTCGTATTGAGTCCAGCTTGCTCTGATGCCTAACTCTATGGCATAAATTAAGGTTCCGAGAAAGTCTCTTAACTCTTTCAGAACATTAAAGAAATACTTAAAAGGAGCAATTCCAGTGATCATTGGAATAATCTAAAATGCAAATATCTGCATGTTAAGGTTTATTTTTCACTGCAAGTTTTAGTCTACATTAAGGACATGAAATTTAACATTTGAAATAGAGCCGCAAAAATAGATGTATTTATGAAAGCAAAGAAGAATAATATTTTGTGTATGTGCGTGTGTGTATGTGTATGTGAGAGAGAAAAATTGAGGGTAAAATAAAAGTTGGTGAGCTTTAGCCTATATCAATGATTTATAGATGAAATGGTCGATGAACACAGCAAAATAATAGTATTATACCTGCGAAAAGGAATAAGCAGGACTTGCTTGACATTATTGTATAGCCTAAATACTTAGATTTACTCCTTCTATGAAATTTAAAGATTAGAGTTCAATTTGTGATTTTTTATTTTCTTGTCTTTTTTTTTTTTTTTTTTTTAACTTTTTTTGATCTCCTGTTCCACAGACTGGTTCCCCAGCTCTTATTTCACATTACGGCCCCTTATATCTTAAGGCATTTTCTTTCTGAGAACACAAACTAAAACAGATGGAGCCTGAAACTCCTTAGCCAAATTTAAGAAAAATGCTGCTGAATTATCAATGAATTTAGTACCACAGATATTAGCATATAATATCTTATATGTGATGAATATAGAAAAAACTGGGCTTGAGAGCCCAACAAGTTTAATTGTTCTTGCATTGTCACTTTGATATTCTTGCTACTCCTGTCATTGGATTTATTCGAAGTATTTTAAAATGCATTTCTTTCCCAACACCCTGAACTTCTAGGATTGTCTTTTCAAATCAGAACATGAACCAGGGTACCTGTTCCTCATCTATCTAGACTAAACCAAAAATAACAACTTCTTGAAAAATATTTGAGTAGAGTGATTATAATCATTATTGGTTTGGTTTTTGTTAACCTTTATATTTTGTTTGAGGAAGATTAAGTCAATCCACCTGGAGTTTAATACTGTATGTTACTATAGTAACTTTATAGACTGTTTGGCTGTGACAAAGGGGCTTCATCTCGTCCATTTCATGCTCCTGTGTCGACCTACTCCCTCCCAGTGTTTTATTATATCTGTCTTTAAGGGTATCTGCGGGAGCCACAGCTGCTGTGCTTTTGTAACAGAAAGCAGCATTCACTGTGTGAAATGCTGGCTCTAAGAGGTCTTACAGGCTGATGGCATTATTGAATTTCAAAGCAAAGACAAACAACATTAAACTGTTTAAAGCTAATATTCACGTTTTCCTGCATACCATGTATTTTTCTAGAAATAGTTTATAATCTATTTTTCAGAAAAATATATAATTACTATCTAATGAAATTATGAATGAAAAGATAGGAAATAATATTAGGGTGATATAGCTTGAAAAACAAACCCAAAGTATACTCAGGTCAGGAAATATATCAACTTTGCATACAGTCTTTTAAAAAGGATATTTTTGTTTTAATCAAGTAACTTGGTTGCTTTATTCTTTTCAAGTTTTATAGACATCTGAATGTTTACTGAGCAATTTCCGAATATGCTCTTACAATTTATATAGAGATGCTAATATTCGCTTCAGCAAAACTTAGCCTATTTAGGTTCTATTCTTAAATCAATGTTTAGTCTTGATCCCTTTTGAGGAAATCTGTTAGATTTCATTATTCCAAAAGATAAAACATCAGAATTTGAAAGGGTAGAACTGAATATAGTTTTAGTGTACTCACAAATTATTTATGTAAATGTACTGAGAAAATGCTCTTGATGATAGTTCTGTTTTTCAATTTTTGTCATTTATCTATCCAAAGCACTTGTCCAACTTGAAACTTTTTATCCTCCCAACGTGGTCTAGTATTTGTTTGCCTCTGTTCCATAAAAGGCAACTTTGGTGAGGTTCTTTTTCAGATTATTAGCACTGTGATTTTCCAGTTGTGTTAATTGTTGTGGTGAACGCTCAGTGCTATCTTGTTAACTTGCTAAGCATCTGGTCAGCAGGGTAGTTCAGTTCCAGCAAGGCTCTTGACACCTCTGCCAAGGGTTATTGATACCTCACACACCCCAGCTGAGGCAGATTGTTTTAGTTGGGCTTCAGATCCATAGCGTAGCCTGTAGTTAGGAAAAAAAAAAAAAGTGATTGACAGCCCACACCTCCTGGGCCCTTCTTACTACCAGACACAACATCTGCTATGCCCTGTGGAGCAGTGAACCAACACACACCGAGAGAGAACTGTTTCTAGTATTGTCAGGGTGGATTTTGTTTAACCCTTTGTAGTTAATCTCTGGAGAAAAGTGTGGGATGCTTCTCTTTGGGGGTGAGTTTAAGGGCAAATGTAGATTCGAGGGGGGAAGATTAGAATGTCTTGCTTTAAAAGGGATTTGATAAAATATTACAGAAAGTGACAAAAAGGAGTGTAATATAAGTGCCTAGAAATAACCCTATTGTGTTTTTTTTTTTTTCATTGTCAAATGAAAGATTTGTCATGTCCTCTCTCATCACTATCAGAATAAGGAAAACTGAACTTGTGCAGAGTAATGAATTAGTGGCAAGTGGTTTTGGCTTTCATTCATACAGTATCCTCAAGCATATAAGATTTTCATTGCACTAGATTTATGAAACCTATTCTCAAAAATTCAAAAGAGATGAGGAAGCCAATATATTTGTTCAGTAGAAAGAAAAGCCACAATGTGTCCATTCTAAAGCTTTTATAAAGCAAAAGTACTGTGCATCTAATATTCTGTGACTTCTGAAGTCATAATTCTGAAATATGGGAGTCTGTATATCATTTTAGAAAAACTTGGTTTTTGTTATTGCCAACTCAATTACCCGTCTGATAGAACAGAAAATACTGTATTTGATAATAAATATGACTCATTTAAAAATGCATCAAAAAGCTTTTTGTAGGCTGCCATCAATATATAGGAACATTTAAAGGTTCCCCAAAGGAACTTCCAGGTTAAAATTATTTTAACATTTTTGAAGAGCTCATTGTTTTATTTCTGGATATTTTAAGAGATCTTCTGAAACAAATTTTCACACTTTGGCATATTAGTAAAAAAATTAGAGAGTAGGAAATGATGAAGTAAAATTATCTAATTTATTTGCGTGTGTTCTCTGATAATGGCATGCATAAAAATTAGGAAACAGGGCTTCAATATTGAAAAAATATATAGCAATGAATTGAAGAGTGAATTAACACATTTCACTTGGGTTGATATTTGTCAGACTAGATCTCCATCATATTGCCATGCATCAAAGGCTAATACTCAATAGCCATAATACCTCTGTTTACAATGCTTTAAAGACAAGTTATGCTACAAAAGAGCTAGTAGCATTTTTATTATGGCTTTATTACAGCAATGTAATTAGTGATATTATTGTTATGCATTACTCTCACCTCTTGTCAGCATTATATTACTCCCACATAATTCATCCAATATTATGAAGACAAAGATACTACTTTAGTTATATGATATCATATTGGTATCACTCAGAGTTATATTAGTGAATGAGGGTATACGTATCTGGTATTTAAAATGCATTTTGAGCACACTCATTCTCATGCCAAAAGTTTTAGCCAAAGACAGATTATCTTCTAATAAAAATTTTAAATACTTATATGTAGATAATTTAATAATTTTAATAATTTTTCTTTATTATTTTGAATTTTTATTATATGCCACATTCATATGTGAGTGTTTACTGCTTAATTCTGTTTAATTGATCTTTTTATCTATTACTGTTCTAATGCCACATACTTCTCATTATTATAGTTGTATATTATGTCTAGATGTGTGCTTGGAGGAAGTAAACAAAATCTTAGTTTTGTCCTTTATTTGTCATTTTTTTCTTAGCTATAAGTGCATACAGACTCCTTCATAGAAATGCAAAAGGAAAGAAAAAGAAATTTAGATGTAATAGTTTTATTTCTTATGTGTGAGCCAGTCATATATTCTCTGAGAACAAGAGAATTTAGCTTATTCACAATGATTGTCCATTAATGATGTCTATCATCTCATTTTGTGTTTTTTTCTTTTTCTTTCTTTTTTTTTTTTTTTTTTACACCTACAGCACCCGGTCTTCCTAGGCGGTCTCCCATCCAAGTACTAACCATGCCCAACCCTGCTTAGCTTCCGAGATCAGACAAGATCGGGCATGTTCAGGGTGGCATGGCTGTAGACTTCTTCTTTTTCTTTTTTTAATGTGTTTTTTCTTTATCATGCATTTTCTGTTTCTCTATCTTCTACTAGATTGACAGAGTTTCGGCTCTATATTTGATTTCTATTCTTTCAGTTGTTACCCTTAATTTTCAACGCATATATTTAAATGTATCTTCCTCAAAAGGCCAAGAATTTATTATCTTCCTTTCCCACCTTTTTCTTCCTTTTTTTCTCTGACCCCCTCACCTTGCCCCAACTCATTTGTAACCTCGTTTTAAATTTTATTTTCATATTATTATTAAAAATGTTTCTTCCTCCTTTCTTTGCCACCTTTTCCTCTATCTCCTTCTCCTGGCCAACTTTTCATTCTCCTTCTCCTTTTCTATCTTCTCCTTCTTCCAGTTTATAAATTACTAAGTTTTAACAAACATTTTACTTGATTTTATGCTAATCATTCCCTCTCCTCCTTGTACCCTTATAAATTCATTTTTCCTTTTTTAAGACTATATCCTTGAGTGTTCACTTTTTTCTTTCAGAGAGGTTCTCATTTTACTCTTTAAAGGTTTTCTTTCCTATATACTGTTATATTCCATCTTAGAAATTACTGGTAGATAAAAGTGTTTTCCTCCATTCTACTTACTATTTCCATTTTTAAATGTCTTTTACAGTGTTTTGACATAATTCTTCATCATGATCATTTATCTCACTAACTTGTTTTTACCAGTGTGCAATTGTTAATTTTTATATAAGCAATTGTATTTTCATATCAAAAATTTCTAACCTTTATTTATAACGATCTGTTTTTATATCGTGAATCTCATTTTCTCCCTTATCTTTCTACATATGTAAGATATACTTATTTTGAAGTTATTTTCGGACTCCTCTATTAATTCTTTCTCTTTGAAAAATACTTTATTTGCATTATTGTACTTTTCTCTTTTATGCTTTAACTACTATGGGAGTTTATTTTTGCTAGTAGTTCATCTGTTTCTGTGATTTTCCAATGTAGTGGTATATTCGTTTGCTCTGGGTGCCGAAACAAATAACCACTAATTTAGTAGCTTAAAAGAATAAAAATATATTGTCTTAACAGTTCTAGACTTCAGAAATATGAAATGGGTCTCCCTAGGCTAAAATCAAGGCTTTGGCAGGGCTGCCTTACTTAAGAGAGAATTTGTTTCCTTGCTGTCTCATTTCTAGAGGCCGTGCACATTCCATGGCTCTTGGCTCCCTACTCCTCCATCTTCAAACAATAACCATGTGCTGAGTTCTCCAGTTGCCATCTTCCTAATAATGTTTAAAGGCAAACCTATGTAATCCAGGATGATCTCCCTATTTTAAGGTCTACTAATTAGCAAACTTAATTCTCTTTGCTACTCTAATTCCCCTTTGCCAGGTAACCTAATATATTCACAGGTTCTGGGAATTAGGACATGGGCATCTTTCAAGATGGAAGGGTATCTTTTATTCTGCTGATCATAAGTGGATGGGGAGCATCTTCAAGTAGGGACAATAGCCTATTGGAACAGCCTTAGCCAATGAGATTGATCTTTGTTAACACCGTGAACTCATATACCTACTTTTTTCAGGCAAATCTCTCAGTATTATGTCAATATAAAGTTTTTATTTTTTGTTTTTAAATACAAATATGTGTTTACATATTTAATTCTCTTTCACGTTCTGGGTTTCAGGTGGGAGTAGCAAATACTAACATGAGTCTAAATGTAATAATTAGAAGAATAAGAAGCAGAATTTATATATATGAACCACTAGGTTAAAAGAAAATAAACAGTTTATATAGAAAATAATGGGGAAAAGAAAACAACAAGGAAGAATAAGAAAAAAGATATTAAATAAGACAATCTTAAGACCAAAGAAATTAGTTACAACTATATAAATCCAGTTAAATTGTTGTTAGATTACATTTTCAAATTCAGTAAAAAGATAAAAAGAGTCTTTTGATAAGTTTAAGAGGGAATCGCCTAAAATAATAAGATTGCTAAGTTGAGAATAAAAGATTAAAATATTGCATAAATACAAAAAAAGCAGAGGTCACAATATTAATATCAGACAAAGATTAAATTGAATAAAAAATAAAAATAAAAAGATTTATTTTTAAACAAATAATTGTTTGTGTTTTTTCTCTATAAAATTCCAGATTTTATTGTGATCTAATCAGTTTCATAAATATTCTATTTTTATTTCAGAATGTATGTTAGGTCTGTGCAAATTAAAATTATCTTGTTTTATAGTAAATCGACTTTATGTCATACACGAATCAAGTAAAAAAAAACAGAATTTAAAAGATCTTAAAGACAAAGACAAGGATTAATAAAATAAACGTTGATTTTAATATAAAAAATATAATATATATCTTACATAAACAATAGAATACTAACCAAATTGATTTAGACCACAAATATAACTTCGAATTCTATAGAGTACATACAGATCATGTTCTCTGACCATACTGTTGTAAAACATTAATATAAAATATTTAAATAAAACTACACGTAACATTTTGAAAATTATCTATTTGTGAAACTCTTATGAAAGGAAACAAAAATATAATTAGAAGCTCTTACAAAAGAATAGAACTAGGAATATTTTTGTTATCACTTATGGAATATTACCAAAGTTTACTCAAATGAATATCCATAATTTAGAATATTTTATCAAATAAAAACATGGAAATTAATAATTTAAACAGTGAACACTAGAAAACAAGTACAAAACAAACATAAATAAGAACTGTAATAAAGGACGTCAAGAATTTGAAAAGCTGAAAAATATAAACTTGGTAAATCCAATAACTTTTTTTTGTAGGGGCAATGGAACAGGAAAATTTTTAGATAGTCTACCAGCCAAAATTTGATCTAAGAAAGAGAATAACATTTTTTAAATGAGAGAAAAACTTATGGTTCTATATATATACATATTTTCTAATTAATTTAAAATCTTGCTATAATGATTGATTTATTTAAAATATAAATGATCATATTTGACTAAATAAAAAACAGAAATCCTCAAAAGAACTGAAAAATTTTTAAATAACTACCTCTAAAACAATGTACAAGTTTCTCTTAATTTTTCAAATATGGGCATTACTACATTTTATTGTTAATATTGTAGTGAAATATGAAAGAATGTTTCCATTAGAGACATGAGAAATTTATTAAAATTACATAAAAAAACTATATCTTTTATATAAGTAATTTAAAATCATAAATCAAATTGACCATACTACAAACCCATATGTGAAAAAATAATGTATCTTGTCCAACTAAGTTTATTTCTGAAATATATTTTTCAAAAATGTTACTAATTAAAACAATGTAATAATCTTAATATATGTAGAAAAGAATTTGATATATTTAATATTAATTCCTGACTAAATCAAAACTATGAACAAAAGAAAACGATATAAACAAAACAATAGAATAGACACTTTCTTAATATAACAAAGAATAATAAGAAATATAATATTTATTATATATTTATATCTACTTTAAGCTACTAGCCTACATTATTTTTAATAGAGAATTATAGTCATTTCAATTAAGTAAAGGTAGGAATTCTAAGTCACTATTACTTCTTTTTATATTTTGCTCCAGATCAAAGTTTATATAATAATACAAGAAAAGATAATAAACAACAAGATAGAGAGAAGTATTGTCATTATTTATATATGACTTTGCAAAGCCAAAACATTAATAAAATATATTAGAAATAGATAGATTGAAAAAGTTGCCCCTGTTAGTGTATAAATAACCAACAGATCTTCTCTATCCAAATTGAAAATTAAAAGGGAAAACAAAGAATTTCCTTTTCACTTTATTTTTCAGCTTTACTTCTTCAGGATGTGGTAACAAAAACTGGCACATAACAAAATATGGCACATAATGATATTGGATCTAATTAAAGAAAATGTCTCTGGTTAAGTGGTAGGAAGATGTACGTAACAAAGACAAAAATAGAAATTGGGGTTTTTAGAAAGTGGGTTCAAATTTTAGTTCAGCCACAGTCTGTGATCAGAGGTGACTTATCCCGTCTAAGCCTATTTTTCTCATCTGTCATTGGATTTGAGATCACTCATGTTACCATTGTTCTAGACCTTTTGTCACTGGCATGTACTTTTTTGGCCATGTGATACCACGCTGGTCTAGGTCAAGAAGAGAAAGCCACAGTGGTTGAAATTAGTTGAGGATGTGGACTTTGCTCAATAAGTTTCACTTGGTGCGCTTAGATTGAGCAGTCCCAGGCCAAAGCCGGATAGCTTAATAGGCTGGTGACACCACACTCAAATCTTGGGTGGCAGGAAACAGAGGGACGGCGAAGGATCAGTATCTATTCTGAAGTGGGGGAGCCAATGAAAATAGAACTCTTCAATTCTGCTTCTAATTTTTCTACCCAGGCTGTTTTAAAACAAGTTCTGCCCACATGGAAATGATCTGAACTCTTCTGCAACCTGTTCCTCCCCATCTGTTTGTTTTTTAAAACTTTTTGTCACAAAGGATTTCTTTTTAAACAGCAACCAAAACTATAAAACACCTGGAAACTAACTTAGATATAAATGTGCATGTAAGAGGAAAGAAAATATTTTTACCAATGGATATACAGATACTGGCAGAAATGAATATACCTCCCAGATACTCAAAGTGGAAGACTGAATAATCTAAAGATGTAAATTTATCTGAAATTAGTTTATACATAATGCAAATCCAATCATTATTCAAAGGGATTTTTAGATCTGTATTGTGATTGGGATGGAAATATGAATGGTAATAACCAATAAAATGTTAGAAAAAGAATACAATTATAAAAAGGAATTTACATAGTGAGATATCAAATATATATTGCACAATTATATTTATTTAAACAGTAGGAACTGCTTTAAGAATAGATCACCCATGGAAAAGAATAAGTCCAGACAGATTCAAGTGCAATCTTTTTAATGAGTTCTATTCTAACAGCACTAGATAATATTAGAACTCCCTTTAATCTTATTTTTTATCATCTAATAAATTATTTAAGTTCCTTGTTTACTGTCTGATTCCATTCATTAGAAAATAAAGATGTATAAGATAGGTTTTGTTTTGCCTTATTCACTTTTATTCAAACAGTACTTGGAGTACAGTAAACACAAAAAATATATCTTTTAATTAATTACTTCAAAAACCATTGAGAAAGGATAGATTAATTCATAAGTAGTGTAGCACATTTTTAAATTATAGTTGACATACAATACTATGTTAGTTTCAGGTGTACAACATAATTATTGGACATTTATATACAAAGTGATTACTCTGATAAGTCTAGTACCCATTTGCCACCATATATAATTACTACAATATTATTGACTATATACCCTATGCTGTCCTTTACAGCCCTGTGACTATTTTTATAACTGATGGTTTGTACTTCTTAATCTCTTTCACCCTTTTCACCCATCCTCCAAACTCCCTTCCATCTGGCAACCATCAGTTTGTTCTCTGTATCAATGAGTTTGTTTCTGTTTTATTTATTCATTTAGTTTTTTATATTCCACATATAAGTGAAATTATATGGTATTTGTCTTTCTCTGTTTGACTTATTTTCCTTAACATAATATCCTCTAGATCCATCCATATATATACAAATGACACGGTTTCATTCTTTTTATTGCTTAGTACTATTCCATTGTATATATATGTACCACCTCTTTTTTATACTATTGTCTATGGATGGGCACATAGGTTGCTTACACATGTTGGTTATTGTAAGTTATGTATCAATGAACACAGGGATGCATGTCTTTTTGAGTTAGTGTTTTGAGTTTCTTCACATAAATACCCAGATGTGGACTTGTTGGGTCATATGATAGTTCTATTTTAAATTTTTTTAGGAGCCACCATACTGATTTTCATAATGGCGGCACCAATTTACAATCCTACCAACAGTGCGTGAGGATTCTATTTTCTCCACATTCTCATTAACACTTGTTTGTTGATTTATTGTTAATATCCATTCTGACATGTGTTAGGTGATACTTCATTGTGGTTTTGATTTGCATTTCCCTGACGATTAGTGATGAGCATTTTTTCATGTGTCTATGGGCCATTTGTATGACCTCTTTGAATAAATGTCTATTCATGTCCTCTGACCATTTTTTAATGACAGTGTTTTTTTCTTTTTTTTATATTGAGCTGTGTGATTTCTTTATATGTTTTGGACATTAAACCTTTATAAGATATATCATTTACAAATATATTTTCCCATTCAGTAGGTTGCCTTTTGGTTTCATTGATGGTTTCCTTTACTATGCAAAAGTTTTTTAGTTTGATGTATTATTATTTTTGCTTTTATTGTCTTTGCCATAGGAGACATATCCAAAAAGAATTGCTAAGACCAATGTCAAAGAGTTTATTCCCTGTTTTCTTCTAGGAATTTTATAATTTCAGATCTACATTTTAGTCTTTAATCGTTTTGAGTTTATTTTTGTATATAGTATAAGAAAGTGGTCTAATTTCATTTTTTCCATGTATCTGTGCTGTTTTCCCAACACCATCATCGAAGAGATTGTCTTTACCTTATTGAACATTGTTGCCTCCTTTGTCATAGATTAATTGACCATACAGGTGTAGATTTATTTCTGAGCTCTTTATTTTGATCCATTGATCTATGTCTGTTTTTATGCCAATACCATGCTGTTTTGATTACTACAGCTTTGTAGGAGAGTTTGATTACAGGTAGTGTGATACCTTCAATTTTGTTTTTTCTCAAGAATGCTTTGGCTATTCAGGCTGTTTAGTGGTTCCATACAAATTTTAGGATTATTTGTTCTAGTTCTGTGAAAAATGTTGTTCGTATTTTGATAGATATTGCACAGAATGTATAGATTGCATTGGGCAGTATGGACATCTTAACAATGTTAATTCTTTTTATCTATGAGCACAATATATCTCTCCACTTTCTGTGTCTTTCTCAGTTTCTTTCTTTAATGTCTTATTACTATAAGACAAGTACAGGTCCAAGTACAGGTCTTTTACCTCTGTTGTTAAATTTATTCCTAGGTATTCTGTTCTCTTTTGATTCAGTTGTAAGTGGGATTGTTTTATAAATTTTTCTTTCTGAAAGTTTACTATCGATGTGTGTAAAACTGCAACTGATTTTTGAATATTAATTTTTTGTATTCTATTTTACTGAATTAACTTATCAGTTCTAATAATTTTTTTTGGTGGAATCTTTAGGGTTCTATTTATATAGTATCAGGTCATCTGCAAATAATGACAGTTTTACTTCTTTCTTTCCAATTTGGATGCCCTTTATTTTCCTTTTTTTTTTTTTGGTCTAGTTGCTGTGGCTTAGAACTTCCAATACAATTTGAATAGAAGTGGTAAAAGTAGATATCCTTATCTTGTTCCTAAACTTAAAGAAAAGGCTTTCAGCTTTTCACCATTAAGTATGATGTTAGCTGTGGATTTGTCATATATGGCCTTTATTATGTTGAGATTTGTTCCCTCTATATCCACTTTGCTGAGAGTTTTTATCATAAATAGGTGTTAGATTTCGTCAAATGCCTTTTCTGCACTTATTGATATGATCATATGATTTTTATTCTTCCTTTTGTTTATAAAGTGTATCATATTAATTAATTTGTATATATCGAACCAACATTGAATCCCAGGAATATATCCTACTTGATCATGGTGTATGATCTTTTTAATGTATTGCTGAATTTCTTTTGCTAATATTTTGTTGAGGATTTAAAAAAATGTTTTTATGATGACATTGGCTAATGAAATCCAATGTTTCAGCTCTGCACTTTAACAATAAGGTGTATATATATTTACACTGTGTGTTCACCTCCCATAGTTAGATTTCTTTCTGTCATCATTGTTGAAGATTTTTACTGGCACATTTGATTGACCATTTGACTTAAAAATTGAGACATGCCAATAATACAACTAGCTCATACCATACATAATACTATTAATGGACTAAATAATGGATAAATTTAAAATTAAATTTGAAAATAAAGAAAAATTATTTTAAAAGATAGTATACATGAAATATTTAATTTCTATTATTGAAAAGAGCTCATTTAGATAGCCCAGCTTTAGAACACAGTGCTCAACTCCACCATTAGTGAAATTTTCCAGTAGTAATAAACCTGTGACTTGATCACTTATTATTTTCATTCTATTTTAAACTTTTTTTGTAGAATTTTCTCACACATTTTGTCATTAAAACTTTCTATCTTATTAAAAATTACATGAAGTAGCAGATAAAATATATTTGATGGAGAAAAGTAACCCAGAGATTTCCACCTTTGGCCATAACACAGTAACTACTACTAGAGTTGGCCTTTGGTGTAAAAAAATGAGCTGCATAAAATATGTTAATAAAACAATGTTCAGACACTGAATAATACACAGCATAGGACTGTGTTACGAGAGAAAGGAAATGCATTAGGTGAGATTCACAATTGCTTCAGCTTTGTACTTGAGCACAGCCTGGCACTATCTGGACCTATGTGTGGAAAGGTAGAGTCAAAATAAGCAGTGTTTCCACTGAGCTTGGGAAACAAAGATAGGAAGGCTGGTGACACTTAGGACTGCTGGTGTCTAACAGGGCAGTGTACTGGAGAAAAGTAAGCTGTACAGGTATAGAGTTACAAAAATCAGCATAAAGATTCCCTTATATGTATATCTGAATAGAAAGATAAACATAAATAAGGTGAAGTAGTACAAGGGTTGGCAGAGGAGTCTTGCTGGAGAGCTGTGAAAGGGGTGGAACCTGGAGATATCACAATGGATAGACTTTCAACAGGAGTCACAGACTTCATAACCAGCTAGACTGAAGAAACTTCTATAAAGATACAAAGTACTCAGTGAGAACCCAGAGAGGCCACTCTGTAGAAGGACTACTATAACCCTAATGTAAGTATTAACAAATCTAAATGACAAGATTCAAAAGAATCAAAAGCTGATCACCGAATGTATCCCCAGTGAATTAAGTGCTTGCTAGAATAAGACATGGCACTCTCTAAAAGAGAATGACAAAAATACAGACTTTCAGCAATGTGGAATCAATGTCCAGGAAACAATAAAACTTTCTGATCATGCGAAAAAGCAAGAAAATGTGATCTCTGATCCGAAATAAAAGCAATTAAAAAAAATGATTTTGAAATGACCCAGACATTAATATTAGCAAATACAAAGAAATAACAACAAAAAAATGTGTTAATGTGATTATTATAACATTATAGCTAAGGCTTTAATTCAGGTCTTAAAAAGAAAATGTGGTCATAATGAATAAAAAAATTGGAATCTCATCAGTGACTTAGAATCTATAAAAATTTATCAAAGTCCTTGACTGAATGAATTTAACAGCAATTTGAGGATGGCAGAAGAAAGGATTAGTAATTTTAAAAGAAGTCAATAGAAATGGTCCAATCTGAAGAAGACTTGATAAAAACAAAGACAGCAAAATAAAATAAACAGCATCTTAATGACCTGGGATAATATCAAGCAATACTCTAAATTTTCCACTCTGATGACCAAATATCTAAATTTTCCACTCTGATGGCCAAATATCTACTTGTAGATTAAGAATTTCCATCAAACAGAATAATACATAGGCAACATCACAAACTGACTAAAATAAAAGATAAATTTAAAATCTTGGAAATAGTCAAAGAAAATGACATATTACATAAAATGGAACCATCGAAAAATAGCAGGCTTCTCATCAGAAAAATTGGAGGAAAAGATAATGGAACATTTTTCAACAACATAACTATTAACCCAAAATTTTATATACAGTGAAAAGACTATTTTAAAACAATATTGTTCAATAAAAAGATTTTCAGGTAAACAAAAACTGTATATATCTATATCATCTATATCTACATCTATATCTATCTATATCTATATTTATATCTATATCTATATCTATATCTCTCTATATCTATCTATATCTATCTATATCTATCAATATATCCAGCAAACCTGCTTTATAAGAAATGCTAAAAGAAGTTCTTCAAGCTGAAAGGGATCGCCACAAGATGAAATCTTTACGGCAAAGAATGATGATTATGAAAAACAGTAAACATAAGGGCAAATATGATAAGTTATATTTTTCTCTTAAATTTTAAAAGCAAAATTATGTTCAAAATAAAACGTAAAGATTTGTATTATGAACTTTATATGTAGAGATACTATACATATATGCATATAAATAATAGCACAAAGCTAACAAGGTCAAACAAAAGTGTTGTTCAGAAGTTCCTATATTTTATATGAAGTGGCACAATATGAACACTGAGCAGACTTTGATACAATAATAATAATAATAATAATACCATAATAATTTTAAAAACAGAATGCCAAGTATTATAACAACAGAGTCAACAAAGGAAAGAAAATATAATAAAAATATTCAAAAAAAGAAAAAAGGAAAAAAAGGAAAAAAAGACTACCAACAAAGCTACAACATACATAAAGCAAAAGTTGACAAAACTAAAGAGAGACAGATCAAAGGCATGTTAAAATTTTAACATACCTACCTAGAGAAAAACTAGATGAAAAATGGCATACCGGAAATCCAAGAAGCACTCTCTGCAGCCTAACAGGTCTTTACAGTATACCCACACAATGGCTGCAGAACACACAATATTGTAAGTGCTCATAATCCATTTACCTAGGTAGACCATATGCCGGAACAGAATATACTAACTGATCATTACAAAGTTAAATTAAAATGAATAAGAAATATCTAGAAATCCCACAAATGTTTTTATATAAAAGAACTCACTTCTGAATAAGTCAAAAACCAAAGGACAAATTATAAAAGAAATTAGAAACAATCTCAAGACGAACAATAAAAATACGGTGTATCAAATTTATGGGCTGTACCTAAAGCAGTGCTTAGAAATTAAGATCTTAGCTTTATATGCCTATGTGAGAAGAGGTAAAATGTTTAAAATAAATAATCTTAAGTATTTAACACTAATTCCTAGTGTTAAAGCAAAATGAATAAATTAGATCCAAAATATATAGTATAAAAAAGTAAAGATAAGAGAAATATGTAAAATAGAGAAAATTAACAAAGCCAAAATTGATTCTTTTAAAAATATTGGATTTTTTCCCCACACCACCCAAATATGTGAAGTCTTTTCCAATATCATTTTTCCATCTCTCTGACATCAACTAGTTGTCTTATAATTCATTCAGTTCTGTCACTCACTATGCAGAGTCAACATAAGACTCCACAGGTTTAAAGGTCTCAGTCCTTCCGATAAGACTGACTTCATTTCAAACACCAGTCACAAGTATCAAGTCCCAAGGTTACCCACACTTTAATCTAACTCTGTTACAAAGTCTGGAGTTCCCACACACCCCTTCTCAAGTTCAATAATTTGTTAGACTCACAGAACTCAGGAAAATGCTACATTAACTATAATAATTTATTATAAGGATAAAAATGAACAGCCATATGAAGAAGTACATGGGGCAAGTTCTGGAAGGGTCCCAAATGCAAGAGTCTCTGTCTACCTTCCTGGCATGTGGATATATTTGCCAATTCAGAAGCTCCCCAAATCCTGTTGTTTAGAAGTTATAATGGAGGTTTCATTATGTGAGTATGATTAACTAAATCATTGGCCTTTGGTGGTTAACTCAATCTCTAGCTCCTCTTTAATCCCTGGTGATTGGGGTGTGGGGTTGAAAATTCCAAGCTTTTAATAAAAGCTTGGTCTTTTTTGATTACCAGCCCTTATCCTGAAGCTATCTAGGTGCCTACCAAGAGTCCCCTCATTAGAACAAAGATGCTGCTATCACCCTTATCACTCAGAATATTCCAAAGGTTTTAGGAGTTCTGTGCCTGGAAATGCGAACAAAGACCAACTATTTTTCTTAAAATACCACAAAGATGAATACAATTGATAAAATATAAGGAGAACTCATGACTAAAAAAGAAAGAAAATCTAAATTGCTAATACCACATAAGAAAGAGAAATCTCATTACAGACTTTACAGGCAATAAAATAGTAATAAGAAAATATTATGAATAAATTTATTCAATAAATTTAACATAGATGAAATGGATGAATTCCTGAAAACGATGTTCAAAAACTAACATAAGATGAAAGAGAAAATCTGAATAGCCACATACCTAGTAAAAAATAAGAGTTTATTATTTAAACGAGTAAAAATAAATAAAACCTTTTCATAAAGAAAACTCAAAGCCTGAATGATTTTATTAGCAAATTCTACCAGGAATTTCAGGAGTGCTAATTTTATACAAAATGTTTCAGAAAGTAGAGATAGAGAGAACATTTTCAATTTTATTTTATGAGGGCAGCACTTACAAAAACCTGACAAAGACAAAAAGAAAAAGAAAAAGTCTAAGACCAATGACCCTCATGAATAGAGATGTAAATATCCCTAACGAAATGTTAGCACAATGAAGACAATAATATATAAAAAGATAATACATCTTGAGTAAACGTGGTTTCTTCAAAGAATACAAGATTGTTTTAACATTTGAAAATTAATTATTATAATTCACTATATTAATAGACTGGAGAAATAGCTTATAATACTCTGAATAGATGCAGAGAATGAATATGAATATTTTCAATCTAATACAAGGTATCCAAAATACCTACATTTAATATCATACATAATGGTGAAATACTGAATGGTTTTTCCTAAAATTGGGCATAGGTAAAGATGTCTGTTTTTAGCACTTCTGTTCCATTTCGTGCCAATTATGCAAGAAAAAGAAATAAACATAAAGTTTGGAAAAGAAAAATAAAAGCTGTCTTTAATTACAGATAACATAATTGTTTACATAGAAAATAGCAAGGAATTTATAAAACAGCTACTAGAAAAGTAGATGAATTTAGCAAAGTTGCAAGGTACAAGATTAATATATTAGAGCACAGAAAATGAATTAAAAATTAGTCCCATATACAACAGTATCTAAAAACATGAAACATCTAATAATAAATTTAACAAAGGACTACAAAACCTGTACACTGAAAATCACAAAATATTCATGAGAAATTAAGAAACATCTTAATTAATGGAGAGCTCCACAATGTTTATGGATCAAAGCATTCAATATTTGTTAAAATATTAACTCTTTATCTTCCCCTAATTGAACTGTAGATTCAACACAATACAATGTAAATCATAACAGGCATTTCTTGTAGAAATGTAAAAGTTAACTCAAAATTTATTTGGAAATGCAAAATAGCTAGCATCACCAAAAATTTGGGGGGGCAGGAAGTGGAAGACTTACATCATCTAACTCCAAGATTTACTATAAAGTTACAGCAATTAAGACATTTTGATTGTGTTTAGTGATAAAATAGATCAATGAAAAAAACCACAGAATCCAGAAATAGCCCCACACTTACACAGCACAATTGCATTTACACCAAGGCACTAAAGCAAATTATTGGATAAAGTATTTTCAACAAAGTTGAACAACTGAATATCTATATGAAAAAACATGAAGCTCAAACTCTATCCAATATCAAACATGAAAATTAATTTGAGATTTATCATAATCTAAACACTTAAGCTAAAATCATAATGGTTCTAAAGACAAACCAAGGAGATTATCTTGGCAAAATGAGCTAAGCAAATATTTCTTAGACATGACATGGTAAACAATTACTAGAAGAAAATAAAATGAACAAGAATGACTAAAAATTTGGGAAATATAAATTATAGCCATAATGAGATGTTACTATACTGCCACTCAAATTACTGAAATTATAAATAAAATGAATATACTTAGTTTGAAGCAATTGGAATTCTCATGCATTGCCACTGAGAGTGCAAATGGTACAACTATTTAGGAAAATATTTTAGCAATTTCTTACAAAGTTAAACTTAGACCTACCATATGACTCAGTAATTCCACTATTAGGTATTTTCCAAAAGCAGTAAAAACATATGTCTACAAAAAAAAGATTTTAAAGAATGATTTTGGCATTTAAGCCATAAAAGCTGAAAGAGTCTGGAATAAGCCACTGTAGCATAAGCATTATTTTGAGCTGAAGGCATTTGAATTCCTGAAATTACTTATCTGCCTAAAAGAACTTAGTTGTCGTAAGTAACCCCTCCTAGAAATTCTAATCTTTTGATCTTCTCTTCTGGAGACAAGTCCTTGACACTACACTAAAAAAGACTGACACAAAACTATCACATTTATCTGTCTTCTAAAGGGCCCATTTATTTATCTTTCCAAAAAGTCATTTGTTTTTCCATGTTTTCTTTTCTTTTTTTTCTAAGAAGTCATTCGTTCTCCCAGATATAACCCACTACCCCTCTGCATTCCATATTAAAATGTTCTATATACCCCGCATTCCAACCTCCTTCAGTCACATTTCTTTGTGAACCCCCAGGCTTTTTTTAATTTTTTTTGCTCTTGCTATTCTGCTTTGGTTAGTTTAATTTGCAGGACCTCAAAGACAGAACCTAAAAGGGTAGAAGAAAAGTTTTACTTCCTAAAAAAGCCAATTGCTGAAAAAACAAAAAACAAAAAATCAAATATCCATTAAGAGAAGAATGAACAAATGAGTTGTACATCATACATAGAAGTATTGATCGACAATAAAATGGAAAAAATAAATTTCTAATAGATGGAGCAACATGGACAAATCTTACTGACTTTATACTGAGTAAAAGATGTCAAACACCAAAGAGTAAGTACATACTTCATTATTTCATCATATTATATGATATGAATCTAAATGTTGACATGAATCTAATTGTGGGTTTTATGAATGTACCTTTTTAAAACTCATAAAATTTTACATTTGTGATTTGTGAATTTCACTGTATACAAATATTATTTATAAATTAAAACAAACTTTGAAGTCTATTTGATATGCTCGCTTTTCACTGTGGTATGTATTAGCAATTCTGACAGTATTTTCTACGTATTCTAGGCATTATTGAATGAGGAAGTATATGGAGGATAATAGAAGGCAGTCTTCTTTGTTAAATAAATGAGCTACAGATAAAGAAGGGGAAAAAACAGATATACTCTGTGGCATTAGATTGGAATTAAAAAGTAACAGTATAAAATAATTTCATGTATATTGAGAATATATAATACTCACATGTATCAATATATATAAATATTAAACATTACATATATATGTTACATTACATACAAATATGTCTATGTTTATATAAATATCTATATTACATTAACATATGTGTACACAGTACACACTTACATGTTTGCTAGCTCTGTCAACTAATACTGACACTGATAGAAATGAAGACAATCTTGTTTTCTAAATATTATTGATCATTAAAGAAAAACCAGGAATACTTAAGAGAAATGGTTAAATCCTAGGATTCTGGCAGAGAAAGTACAACGTAAGCCTGGAACATCTTGTAATACCACTAAGGAAGTGCTAAGAGACTATTGGGCTCATGTCAAAAGACTCAAACTTGGCCAAATCTGGAACAAATTGAGTATCATAATAGATAATAATAGTAAATCAATAATATGAATGTATTATAAATCACTGAATAAAATAAGAACCAGTAAGTCCACTGACAGAAATAAATAGACAAATGATAGGTAGATGAATAAAGAAAGGTCTTCCTTACAGTAGAGCTCCAATTAATAATTACAGAAGAAATAAGGAAGTGGGAAAATCATTAGATGCTAAAATTAGTAGGTAAAATGTTGATGAGAGATAGAATAGTTATGTAGACACAAAGTATCTCACCACAAATTATACTCACACTATCTCCATATAAGCTACATATTAATTACAAAGAAGAAAGCACCAACTGTACAGTGAAGAAACCTAATTATATAAAATAATACATTACCTAAATGGTCAAAGTTAACATCGCTAAAGTTGGGTCTTGTGGCTACAGTTATAATGCACTAAGGAAAGCACAATATCTGTGTTATTCCTGCCAAAGACATAAAATTTAAATTTCATCATGGGAAAATATTAGACAATTTCAAATTGAGGAATGTTTTACAAATTCATGAGTTTATACTGTTCAAAATGTCAAGGTCAACAAATAGAAGAGGGCTGAGAAACTCTTCCAAATTAAAGGGGTCTAAAGGTCCATAGCACTATGCAATACCAGATCATACCTACACTGGGCGAAAATAGTTATAAAGGACATTCTTGTGTCAATTTATAAAATTTTAATGTGAACTATTGATTAGATATTAGTACTGTATTCCTGTGAAATTCTGTGGTTTTGATCTTTGACTGTAGTTTAAGAGACTGTCTTTGTTCTTTAGAAGATATACTAAAATATTGAAAAGTAACAGGAAATGTCTCCAACTTTGTTTCAAATAATTCAGAAAAAATATGTATATGTACAGATGACAAAATAATTGAGGCTAAAGTAAACAATTAGTAAATCAAGATAAAGGGCTTACTGGAGTCTTAGAAATATTCTTGCAACTTTTCTGTAAGTCTGAAATAATACTAAAAAACTTATGAGAAAAGTAATACACAATGTGGATTTCAGCATTCATAAATGCCCTTTTACTTTTGCTAAGTATAATGTTAACTTCTGCAAACACTATTTAGAAAGATATCAAAAATTACTCTAAAGATAATAATTGCAGGTACATTTTATAGGGACATTTTCAACATCATATATGCATATTATTTACAGAATTATAATTTTTTTACCAAAAAAATTGTAGTTAAAGAGAGGCTCCTCTATAGTTTTATATACTTTTGCCTCTGTGATTTGTCTGTAATATGATGATTTTTCATGGACAATATTTCAGTATCATATTGAAAATTTAGAAACTGTAATTCAGCATCTGTTAGATGTTCTGTTTTTAAATGATTTCCAAATTAAATTATTCTATTCTATTACTTTTTAACTAATCCCATGTACATTATTAATTTGTAACTTTACTATCTATTGTTTTATCCAATAAAATGTATTGATTGGTAATGAAATGTGCTTCAACAACACAGGTTTTCAAAAACTCAGAGGTCAGAATAAAGCACATGGGTTGAGCAACTTTGAACTGAAGAAAATATCGAAATAACCTATTCTTACTATTTCATAATACTCATTTCCTAGGACACAATTTCCTTCAGTTGATTCTAACTAAATAATGCATTGTTTATTAAATACAGTCATTCATAATCAAACATATAATGTTGTTTATTGCATTAAAGTTTAATTTGCATGGTGTCTGAGTCAGGGGAGTATATTCATAAACAATAATAGCAGCAACTTCAAAAATGAAAGTTAGCATATTTAAACACATATATGTCTTTTTAAAGTGCAATCTGGTTCATCACTCTCATAGTTAAGTGAATTAAAAGACATTTCAAAACAGTCTTCCATTACCTTAGTTTTTATAGTGCCCTTTACTTGTCATTAGATACATGAAGTTATTTTTAATTAATCAAAATTAGAAATTATCTGTGTTATAGGTACTCCTACTAAATAGAGAGCTATCAAAGACAGTGTCTGAAACATATGACGGATATATAGATAATTAGCTCTGCTACTTATCATATCTGAATATGGAAAGTCATAAAAATACATTAAACATTCTTCCTTACTATATGTGGTATCAGGATATATCTTTTAACTTTATTTTCTATACCTAACTCAGTTAAATGCTACTGATATATACCTGATAGGTTTTCCTTTTTTGATTCCAATTTTCCACAATTTCTGTAAGAAAGTAAGATAGTTAAACCCTCATCTCTCACAAGTAATGTTTCTGATGATCAGGTTGACCTTCTTGGCATAATTAATTCAAGATCTAAGCTGTCTTCGTTTTTAAGCTATCTTCAATTATACAGGATATAACTACTTTTATGTTGGGTTCCTTTTGACTTTTTATTTAAATTGCATTATATTTGAATGGTAAAATGTTGAGTATTTTCCACTGGAAACAGGTACCAAAATGTTACCAGTTTATGTATACTTTTCTAAAACATATTGACTGTATACTTGTAAATGTAATTTACATCCTTAACATATTTTATATGCATGCTAACTCCATTATTTTACCTGTATATGATGAAGCTTAAGAGCTACCTGTTTTAAGATAAGACCCATATGTTCTCCATCTTTCACCCTCTTCCTTCTAGCGGCTAGCACACTGCACTAGCACACATTTAGTGTCTTCTAAAGTGGAAGTTCCTACTTCACTCTAACGTATTTTTTATAGTGTTGGGATGTAAAAGGATATCACCACCAATGCTCAGAAGGGAGTAAGTTTTGAAAGTGATGTACTTAAAAAGGTGTATTTGGAATGCCTCTTCAATTAAGCAAAATTGCCTTAGTTTCAACTATTTTCCATCCAATCAAATGTTTAGTGCCTGGGAACAAACAATGGACAGACATACTTGTGAGGAAACAGATGCTGTTTCCATTTGGTAATATGTCTACCACAGAGCTTTTCCTTGTCATTTTTCAGAAGCTCATGTTTTTTACCCTAGTAGGGAGTAAAGTAGAGAGTAATGGCTGTTGAGCACCTAAGCTGCACCGTATTTGTCCTGGGCACTTACCAAGTGCCATAATTGTCATATATATTAGGTATATGGTGTTTTATTTACATGCTCAGATTTGAAGAATGGAATCTTTTATATGCCATCTTTTGGGTAATAATAGCCAAAATTTATGATTTACAAAATGCAAGGTAGATGCTTCTAATATCCTCACTTTACAGTTGAAGAAACTAAATCCCAGAGAGTTTAAGTGCCTTGTGAGTAAAAAAATGGAGCCAAAAATCCGTCTCCAGGGTGAATACATCTAACTTCAACATTCTATTATTTCCCAAAACTAGATGAAGGAATGGGTGATTGGAGAGAGAGATAATTATGCTCACACACACAAAAAGAGATGTAATCTCTTTGTGCCATTTAACATACTTCAGTTACAATCTATAAGCATTTATTGGTACCAGGGAATGCTCAAAAGAGAGAAAAAAAGCAGATTTTTTTTGGACTACCTAGAGATATTTAATTCAAATTAGTAAAGATGTAATAAAGGCTCACTACATGCCAACTGATATTCTCATTCCAATAGATGCAAAGATCTTTGCCCTGTACAGGAGCTTGTAACATCACTGGAGATAAACAAATATGTGTCATGTAGTAAGGTCGATACAGTAGGACACCAAAAAAGGTGTGTGTGATCACAGAAAGTTCAATAAGTCTCAAAGGAAAGGTCAAAATTTTGTGTTGGGAGCAATAGTAAGGAAATACCAGATATCAGAAACAGCACACTAAAATACAGAAATGTGAATTAGTATGGTATGTTCAGAGTATGATGAGAGTATAGGGTGTTGGATGAAAGAGTTTGAGTGATTATCAAATGAATCTTGAGACCAGACAGGATCCAGAAATAACAACCGGTACTAATGAGCCATGGTATTATTTCTGAGCTTTGCTCAGAAAGAATATTCTGTCCTAAAATCATTGATTGGCAAATATGTATTATTAATAAGGAGAAATAGCAAGAATTGACCAGCAGGATATATTCATCTAGGTATTGGACTTAACTTAATATGCAGGTCCTGATCATTGGCTTCAGAAAAGGTGAACAGCTCTTTAAGAAGCTGGAAGAGAAGTCCACTCACACCCTATTTAAAAATGTGCCCTAGTACCTTTATTTTTCCAGTCTTTATCCAATAAGGCGAAATCAACCCCTGTTCAGACCTAAGGTGCCAGCAACATTTTAGCCAGCTCCATTCATTTCTTTCCATGAGCCATTGGGTCCAAGATAGTGTTTCCTTTGGATTTAGTTTCTTTGTCTTGCTAGTCTCATTCCTTTGAGGGCTTGTAAATGTGACCTCAGACTGCACTCCTGTCAGTGTTGAGGCTGTCACACATGCCTTTGTAGATAGACGCATGGCGTGCAGGCTTGGATTCCACATCACTGTTTTACTGATTTGATAAGAATTCTGATATCTCTTCTCAGAAATCACTGGGCTCACTATTCTCTCAGTTACTGCGAAACTTGCTTTTTGATATTGAATCTTGACACATTTCCTTGAATTTCCTCAACATTTCAGTTTCACCTGCCACCAGCAGTCCTACTCTATTGTGCCAGCTTCATGGAATGATTTACTCTGCCTTTTCCTTGCTTCCTCATGCTTCTCATATAAATATCATGCCTCATATCAAGTCCAAAATAGGAAAAATTACACCATCTTGTGTGGACCTTAAAATCTCAAGGATTTTATGTAGTGATAAACCTCCTTACACTAGTCAAAGACACAGATGGAGCTTTTCTGGGGCAGATTCCACAACTGGGACACACAAAATAGAGTATTACTAGATCCTGCCAATCATGACATAGGTTAAAAATGTCCTTATACAAAAATCAGAGCATCTGGTAAAAGTTTCACTTGCTGAGAAATACCATTTTTTTATATAAATACTAAGAATATCAACAATAAGATGGAAGTCGCTGCCCTTGGCTTAACTCTTACCAAAAGGATGTGGACATGGTACTTAATTCTGACCAAAAGAATTACATGACAAAAGTAGAAGTGAAAGAAGCGGCTATTTTATCTCAGCATTTTTTCATAGTGTTTCTCACATTTTTGTTCCCCTAACCCAGAAGTCTAGGTAAATAAAACCCCCTAAGGGAAATTCTTAAGTCAGAGATAGGAGTCAGTGGATAAATGGAGTTGCCTTGTTCTCCAGTGGGATAATTCTGGAATATTCCACAAACTTCTCAGAGTGTTCATAGCAGGATTGATCCCCAGTTGTCCACAGCTCACAACCCATTCTTTTACATACATTTCACTGACCTCTCTCTTTCTTGTCTCACTTCTCCCACCCTCCTCTCACTTAGGTCTCATCTCAGATAAGCCACTGGCACCCAAACTCTCATTTTACATCTATTCTTAAGAGACTTAATCTAAGTATTTTACCTTTGGAGTTAGTGACAACTGGAATAGGAAAAAAAAGATTTCTGGGGTGCTGCTAAAGTTCCATCTTAACCTGGGTAGGGTTAAACAAAAGTGTTCACTTGGTAAAAATTTACTGAATGTGGATGTATAATTTGTTCATTTTTTGTTATATTTGCTATAATTCAGTAAGAGGGTTTATACAAAGCAGTAAATGTATATTAAAACGTATAATGAGAAGTGTTCAATTCAAATAATTGTAGTCATATGGGTGAATTTTGATCTATTCCTTTGGTATCAAAGCATTAAAATAATCTAATTTATAAAACAGCAACCTTTTTGCTTATTTCCCAAATTTCTGTGAATTAAAAATAATATACATATCTATATATGCATGTATGTATGTATATATCCATATATATTATTTTAAAGTAATAAATTATTTAGTTCAATTAAATAATTAAAAACTGAATAACATACACATATACCACATATGGCTTATAGATAAGAAATTAAAGAGTTATATGACTTAAATTTTTATATCCACAGTATTCATTTCAGGCTATATCAAATATTTAATACCAGCTATTCTTTGGGATTTGTTAGCATATCTTTTAAAACTTGCCTGCGGCAGTTACAAGAACGAATGTAAAAAGTGGTTTTGATTATCGTTTTGGATTGTCAACCTTGACAGTTTGGGTGGTATTTATAGGCATGAAGAAAGAGTACAGACACTCAACACCAGTGTACCTTTATCCTTTTCCTAGGGAAGATTCTCTCCCAAAATAACCAAAGAGCTTGCTATTTGTCAGAAGAATTATAGAGTAGAGCTCTTTGGGAGTAACCTGGGGCATGAGAGTGTGGAAACAAGAATCTACTAGTGATCAGTTTGGATCAACAGGCACAAAGACACTCTTTAAATTTTCTTTTTAGCAGATTTAACTCCCTGTTTATTTAATTTTATAGCCACAATCAGGAAAAAATAAAATACTTAAACTTTTATTTCTTTATTATATTACTCAGAAGTATAAGAAGAGTTTGAATTAAAAAATAGAAGGCAAAAACAAAATGGGTTAATATGTGGCTGTTAAGGAAAAAGCAAACCAAGTCATTAGTTTATTGCCTGGATATAATCAGAGGGTAAACTTTCTATACCCAGATGATTTAGAGAAGCTCCTCAGGAGTATTGTCCACTCTAAGGAGGACCCGAAAGTAACATAACTATGACCTTTATGACGATAGAAATCCAGCAGTATCCCTGAAAGAATGCTTGTATTCTCTTACCTAATGCCTAACCAACTCTTTAATAATTCATTAAAATGGGGATTCCAAAGGATTGGCTGTTGAAATACCCATCTTGATTTCATGGGGGTCAGTTTCTGACTAAGCTCTTCTCTGCTCTGATACTAAAGCATGAATAAAATATATTGGTAAGAGGATGATGGTGCCAGAGTAATATAACCGAAGAATGGTGCATTCAAGTTTTTCCTTAAATGCTTTCACAGTTTGATTGGAAGCTGAATTTCAAGATTCTTTGTTACTAGCACCTATGCATCATAATTGCTGAGGCATATTATCATCCATCCTTACATTGAGTCTGCATATAACTTTACCCTGAAATCCACATGTCTTTGTGAGGCAGACTTTTTTTTTTTCATTTAAGTCCTTTTATTACAGTGGAGCCAGCTACTGCTGCTATCGTTAAATGCCTGTCAGCATTTCCATTATAAACCTTATTTTCAGGGGATTTATAACCTAGCCATTTTAATTCATATTCGGCTAAAAGTTGACATCAAAATTCTCAACATACAGTAGGTGCTGTTTTCTTTTATCACCAAATTTTATTTAAATCTGTTTATCTGCCTGAGATCTAGCAATGTGTAAAACCATAACACTGAGATGGAAGACAAGTAGAAATGTTTGGTAGATGTTTTCTAAAGTAAAGCTGTACACATGAAAAACTAGAGAGGAGTTAAAAAATTGTCAGACTTTGACCAGCAAAAGTTTTAATGGATAATTTGAAACCATTATTATTTGTAGTGTACTAATATTTTATACTCATAGTTTTAAAAATATATTTTACTGTGATCACGAATTCGTATCATGAAAAGTTATGACCAATTCAGCATAGCAGCATCCTGTTCACTCTAATAGGCTTATTAGCATTATGAGATATAATATAAAGTTGTATCCCTTTAAATTAAAAGTTTTAATGTACAAATTTGACTGTTTTTAGAAATTCTAACTTTGCTTTTATTCTTCATAGAAGAAACCGTGTTTTAATTTTTTTCAAAATATAAAGGTTTTACATCATCAGTCTTCTAATTCATTTATATTGTTGAAATAAGTATATACTACTGGTCATTTTTAAATACTCTAAGAACTATAATTAAGATGATGAATAAACAGAAAAAAACCAAATTGCCTCAGGTTTTATTGCTGATGAATGCAATTAAAAAAAACACAAAAACAGGCAAACTAAACTTGTAGAGATTTTTATGACAATAAATAAAAGAAAGTATGACAAGACAGTGCCCATGATGAACACAGATAGCTAAATGACTAAAAAGAATCTTCATGCAAACCATATAATATAGGCATAAAAATATTTGGAACTTCTCCAAAAAGAAGGAACAATTTGTCGAAGGGGAATAATTGCAAGAATGGTGACATGATTGACCTTATTATATAGTTATCATTTAGCATTTGCCCTATTCTTGGAACTTATTATATGCTTTACACCGCCTCATTTAAGAATTCTAATAACTTTTTGATGTGAGAATTATTATTATGCTCATTTTGCATATGAAGAAACTTAGGCTATGTAAATTAAAATTGTTTGCCCAAAGTCAGGCAGAATGAGATGACAGAGCCAAAACTTAACCCAGACCTGCCTAATTCTTAAGCCTGTGACCCTTTGGTCAAAGGTATAAAACTCAAATACAAAGAAGATATATTCATTTTGCATGGGCATGTGGATGCATCTAAAATATAAAAGTAAGAGTAAATTACACTTAACTGGTTCTCCACTGCTCTGTTTCTTTATGTCTATGACACAGTGGCTAGAGATCTAGTTGAAAGCATTTAGTCATTCCGCATGAGTCAGTGTTACCAGCAGTCTGCGGTACAGAATTTCATTCTTTATAGTGCTTTACTTCATGGACTGCGAGGCATGGAAACTGCTACTGATGCCTTTTTACAACATTATTCTTTTCAACATCTGTAATTTGCTTCTTAAATTTGAGACCCCTCCCTCATATATCTATACAGATTTGTCACAGGTTTTTGTGACCACTATTAAAAATCATTGCAGGTTAAACCCAATAAAATGAGTTGCTATCACTGTTTCCAAACCTGAGATCCAATTTTGGACATTTTAATATGGGAAATGAATTTAATTGCAATATTAGGACCAAATCTTGTATCCTTCTAAGATTTTGACCACATCCCTGAGTCTGTAGATTCAAAGCTTGATCTTTCATAGTACCATATTTCTCTATTAAAACTATGCCTCTAATTTACTGTTTTAGATATCAGACAGCTTTGTCTTGATTCTAGAATGGAACTCAGTGACTACTTCAGTTCTGACTTCTACTGATTAATTTATCATTAACAGGTTTTTTGTTTTCATTTTGTGCGTGTGTGTGTGTGTGTGTGTGCGTGTGTGTGTGTGTGTGTGTGTCTATTTTCTTTAGGTGAAAAATATCTTTCTTGGTACAAAGTTCAATGTTCTGCCAGAACTTCCCTCATTGGCATGCACCTTCAGATTGTGTTCACTAGCATAATGTCAACAGATATTAACATTTTCTATATAACTATATTAAGAACATTGGTTAAAGTCAGAGCATAATCAGAGTTGTTTTGAATGTGTTAAGTTTCTTACATGGTCTCATTGAGTTAATCCTGGGAAACACCCACATCACTTTCATTTTAGTTCTCTGGAATTATTCAAACAACACAACCAATGTTGACCTTACTAAAGATATCTTCAACTCTGCTAAGGTTCACACCTATGAGAATGAAACTACTATTGTAGAGAAACAATTTATGCTAAATTTATCCTTTCATCTTTTCCTTTTATCCTACTTTTCTCCTAATATTTCTCCTTCTTTATTTCCCTCCTTATCAAATCATGGTCAGATGAAGTACACCAAGCTGCTCAGAGATTTTAATTTATTGATTATTATACTCTTTTTTCCCTGATATAATATATTCTTTATAGTTTTATCACCTTTCTGACATTATGTTTTTCTTGTGGTGATGGGGAGTCACATGAACCTCTACTTCTATAATATCATATTTATTATAGACCCTCTTCCCATCCCTCCATGGAACTCATTACATGTTATTATAGATGACTAGCCATCTCTCCCTTTATTTTTTATCACTGCAATCATAAAATAGTTTCTGATTCTAAAGCGATACTCAATAAATTATATTTATTTATTTGAAAAATACTCTCCAAAATACGGACAAAAGTATTTTTTTCAAAAAGCATGAAATCCATCATCAGAGGGATGGGTAAATAAATAAGAGTACATTTATGTAATTACACAACATTAAAAGTATGGAAGATATCCCCGGTACATTCTTAACCCATAAAGCAAGATGCGGAACTATAACAGATATTCATTTGGTTAAAAACACACACACATAGACATACACAGACACACACACGCACACACAGAATCAAACATGTACACATACACCTGCTTTGTAGTTATCTATAGGAGTTTAATTAGAGGAGTGTGATGTGTGAGAACATTGTGCCTTTCTTCTTCTTTCTCATCTATGTTACATATGCACATCGTTAAAAGTGAAAATTTTACGAGACTCATAATTAAAAACAGCAGTGCCATACTCCCATCTTCTGCCCACCTCAGATGTCAGCTTATCAGAGGTAATTACTTTTTTTAAAAAAAGTAATTTCTTACTATACCACATTTAGACATTTGTTTCTTTTTCTACCATATTTCTAAATAATTGTTTCTTGATTATTTCAGATGATGATGATGATGATGATGATGATTTACTATGGACCTCTCTAACTATACTCCATCCCTTTCATTCTGTTGTAATTGCATCATAACTCTGTTTATGTCGATCTTTATTGTTTTCATTATTATAACTTCAAGATCTGAGACACAGGGCAAGAGGAACATAGACTCTAACAAGGAAGACCCTTTCATTTTTCCACTGTAAGATTGGTTCTAATAAAACACACAGTGTTTACATCTGGCATCCTCCTATCTATCTATGTTTCTACCTTGGCCTCTCAACTTTTAGTGACAATGTTTTCTAATGCCCTCTGCTCTCATCCGACCTGTTGGTGCACCTTGTCAGCTGAGAAGAGGAAAGTTTTGACTAAAAGTTCCTCAACAGTAGGAAGTACATTTGTATTTTCTAACAAGGTTCCCTGTTAACTCCAGAAGACTTCTCATTGATTATATTTGAGGTGACATATTAAAAATATCAGTAAAGCCTAGGTGGGGATATCTAGAGGTACACTGGGACAGAGGGATATATTAGGCAGGATTTTTTCAGTTGTAAGTGAAGAAACTTAAACTTGCTTGAGGAAAGTATAAAACCTTACCAGTCCATGGGTTCATCCAGTTTTAGCTGGACCCAGCAGCTCAGCAATGTCATCAAGAGTCTATCTCAGTGCAAACCACAACCACAATTAGATATTACCTCACACTCATTAGGATGGCTACTATCAAAACAAACAAGAACAAACAAAACAAAACAAAAGAACATAAAATAAATATTGGTATGGATGGGAAGAAATTGGAACCTTTATACATTGTTGGGGGAGGGGTTGTAAAATAGTGCAACAGCTATAAAAAACAGTAAGGCAATTCTTCAAAAAATTACAATTAGGACTACTACGTGAGCCAGCAATCTCACTTCTCAGTATATATCTAAAAGAATTGAAAGCAGGGTTTCAAAGAGATACTTATACATCCATGCACCCAAATGTCCATCAACGGATGAATAAAGAAAGTGGATATATTCATATAATGCAATATTATTCAGCCTTAAAAATGAAAAAAATCCTGTTACATGCTACAACACTGATGAACTTTGAAGACAATGTGCTAAGTAAAATAAGTAAATTACAAAAAGACAAATACTGTATGATTCCACTTATAGGAGGTACTTACAGTACTCAAATTTCTATAAACAGAAAGTAGAATATTGGTTACTAGGGCTTGAGAGAGGGAGGAAAGGGGAGTTTTTGTTTCAGTTCCCAAGACGAAAAAGTTCTGAAGATCTGTGAATATGTTAATATACTTAACACTACTATGTGAACAATGTGAATATACTTAACACCACTGAACTATACACTTAGAAGAGCTATGGTGGTAAATTTTATATATTTTTTTTTATCACAATTAGATTTTTAATTTAATTGTAAAAAAGAGTTTTTTTCTATCTCTTATTGATTTGAGTCTTAGACAGATCTTTTCCATACAGTAAATGGATAGATACTAGCCCTCCAATATACATGTTCTTTAAAGCTCATTATTCTAGAAGAAAAGAGAGCATATTTCCTGATTGTTTATGGAAAAGCTCAAGAGAGGAATTGATTGGAGAGCCCCGAGATACCTGTACTGCTGAGGTGGGGTTCAGAGCAGATAAGTGGAGCAAATGTAATCCTTCCAGAACTCCATGTAGTAGCATTACTATGGAATGGGGAGTGTGATTTTTCCAAAGACAGATACGTACTATAAAAGCCTGTCTTCAAGAAGACAATTCCATTCTGGCAAGAAAATTTACTAAAGCCTGAGTCTTCTAAGCTGTGCTTTTGATAGCCTTTTCTTAATTCTTTCTTTCTAAAAGGACAGATATGCTAATGTTTCCTAGTTCTACCCTCTATTTCAAGACCCCTGAGCATTTATTCAACAAGTCATTCCACATGCTTATTTGTGTCAGACACTCTACTGAGAGCTAGGAATTAAAGATTTGATGTTAAAAGTCATAGCTCTGGGAACTGTATTTTATTGCAGTGTTAAAAATAAGGAAGTTAATAGCTATAGTATATCATTATAGGCTTTGATAAAAATGTGAACAGAGAGTTATGAGAGCACATAAGACGTATGTTTTACTCAGTCAGAGAATGGGGAAATTGAAGATGTTTGGGAAAGAAAGCTAGATGAGGGCTATTTGAACTGAATCATGAGGAGTAAGGCTTATGTAAGAGTCCTGAAGCAGTTAAGATGAAGTTTGAACAGGAAGTTTGAAATGAAGGAATATTTCAGATAGTATGTGCAGGGCATAGAGAGATGAGAGAGCACAGTATATTAAAATATATTCAGTTTAATACAATCAGAATATGGAAAGAGTGGAAAGTGAGGCCCAGAAGACAAGATCCAACCCTCCTAGTTGAAGAAAACCAGCATAGATCTTATTTGGAAAGTTATGACAATTCACTAAAGGAAGAAATCATAAAGAACACCAAGTTGTAAATGGTTAGTTAAGGAGTTTAAGGGAGTGACATAATCGGTTTTCCACTGTAGAAAATTAATCTGCAGATTTATGGAAAAAGCTTTCATAGAGAAGAGAGTGAAACTTGACAGATGCTTTCTGATTCCAAAGGTTGCTCTTTCTCCATTTTTGCAGGTTGCCTCCCTGGAAATTCTAGAAGTAACTAATAGGTTTATCCTGTTGCTTTAGTTCAGTGGTAACCATGAAGAAATAAGCTGTACCTCTACCCTCAACCCCTAACCAGGGCTTGCTTAAGGTGTCCAAATGCCTAGGAATCTTCCAGAAGATAAATGGTTTTGTCATAACTACACTGAATCTCCTTGACTTCTGCATAGTTAATGTAAACAACACTGTAAGCCCAAGTCCAGAGTTGGATTCCAGCACTTCATCATACCTAGACTGGCTTCTAGAACATACAAATAAGACCATGGTCACCCAACTTTAAATATGGAGGTTTTAAAAACACTAAATCACTTAAAGTTCCTCAGTATATTTCTACCAGTCTTTTAATGTTTTCTTTATGTTAAATACTTTGATGGCTTAAATTTATTTGAGTACAGGTCTTAGTACAGTTTCAAGAACATATTTGAACTTTTTTTCCACTAATAATAGCATTCCCTGGTCACCATTCTATGAACATATACATTAATATGTACTTAAAATAGTGAAAAGAAAACCAGGTAGAAAAATTTCAGTAACATTTAACTTTGATAATCTAATATGTTATATTAAGAGACAGAGCCTTATTCAAACTAAAATAATTATTCCATTGATCCTTAAACAGATCAAGCCATTCATGAACCAAAATTCTGGCAAAAAGTTGAAATTGATGTTCTTTATTTGATCTTTCAGATGGTTTTCATTATTTAATATGCGGTGGGATTTATATATAAGTTGGTAGCTTATTGGTTTTCAAACCTTAAATTGGTTATCTATTGAGCATGGTAGTTGTAATGCACTTTTCATCAATATACTGCACCATAAATCTGCAGTATTTTGCCATTTGCTTTAAAATCAGCAAAGCAAGCAAAATATTCTTATAGTAGTTTATGTAGTCAGCACTGGCCTTCTAAACTGGTCAGAGATCAAATATATCATTCTATTTGGGATTAAGTAAAATGTACATAAACCAGGACTCTATATTAACTAAGATCTTTGTTGCACAGTTTCTAAAATAACATTGTAAATAGCATTTCATCTGTGATTACTATGAAAAAGCAATACTCTTTACCCAAGATTAGTGCAGTAATAAAACAGGTAAGAATTTGAGTTTGAACTTGAAATTTTAATGTGGCAAATTCTATCGAAAATTCAGCTCTTAAAATACATATAAAAACATGAAGCAAAAATATAAAGTTGTGATTTAGCAACCTATTATCTTATTATATTTGGTTATTTTTCAAAAAATGTAACTTAGTGTAAAAAGTCTAGAGAGATCAGTTCAGGCTCATATTGACTTCAAAAACAACCTAAAATTAACTGCCTTCTTAAGTCTTTATCAATGAGAACATTAGTTTTTTTTCCATTTTCAGGACAGAATGTAATGTCAAAAATATGTATGCTTTTTATTTATTTGCTTTTGTTATTCAAGAGCTTGTATTTAGAATGAACTAAACTAATTCTGTGAAAAATGGCATCTCTATTTCAGGTTAATATTTTTTACATTAATAAATTACTTAATCAAGGGATACAAATTAAGGAACACTCTACAATTCTTCTACTTGATGTGCATAACTAATTACACCAGCCTTCAGTAAGAAAGGAATTCCTATTAAAGGGTTAACAAAGAGACATCAATGAATTCTGGCTTCTTGATTTTTATCTCCACTGTATTGCAAATATAAGGAGGAAAAAATAGGTCAAATAACTATGTTTTATCTTATTAGTTACTCACTTCACTTTAATTCACAGTGAATTTCACATACTGTGAAATGTCAAAAGCAACCTTAGATTGTTTCATGCAGTAATGATATAGTTAAGCAGCTCCTTTAAATAAATGTGTCAAGTTTCATTCATCTTAGATCTAGATGATATGAGAAAACTTCACATTCTCATGGGGGATGATGGGTGGAAGAAAAATTACTCATTCCAATTGCACTGATGGTAAACACAGAGGAGAATCAGAATCTTGGATTTTAGCTAAAATGGATTCCTATAGTGAAAGAAAAGAGGTGGGCATGATAAAAATACTGATAAAAGATTAAAAATAAAAAATGCTCTTAATAAAAAATAATCACCAATGATTCATAGTTTAACCACAGGTGATTATAGTATGTGTGCACAATGTCAGTGAGATTGAACCATATTAAACTTCATATAAGAAATTTGCATTTTTTAAATTGCTACATAAAATATAAATTTCTAAGAAAAACATCTAATTTTTGTATTCAAAATGAGTTTAGAATTATAGTAATACATAATAGTGCTGAAACTGAACCCCCTAAAATCTTATTCTCTACCTCTCTTTAAAAAGTGTCTTTTCATATTTTTTATCACTCTGAAATTTGATTTTTGGAAGATCAGCAGATAACTCACTGAACCAGAAAAAGCACCATCTCCCAGAGATTGAAAGAACTTTGTTCTATGAGAAGCCATGAAGAATAGTGGTTGGTAGAACTATAGTGTCCTGTTGTTAGGGAACTATTGATTCATTAGGAATTCTAATGCCATAATACATTTCTCTCATGTTTCATTGACCAAATCTATTGTCTTCCTGTCTACTACTTCAGGGCCACAGATGAGAGAGATTTCAGTCATATGCCACTAAGGTAGTTTTTCAATTGGAAAAGTGAATAAACGTGCTCTGAATCCATTTCCTTATTTCTTCAGATAGAAGGAGCTGAGCTGTAGAGGTAACTCAGAAAAATAAAGGCTGATTTATACGCTAATGTCCTATTCAAAGCATCCACTCCAGACCATTTAGGAATCTTTGTCCTATCTCCAGGGCTACCTTTTCACATATCAGAGTGAAACTCTCTGGGGAGGTTTGTATCCATTGTCTTTCCATCAGCCCCTTTCTTTCCCAGGAAGTGGGCCAATGTAAGTACAAGTGTTGCCCAGAATATCCTCAAGGTTACAAATCATTTAGCAAAGATAATAATAAGCAATGTCTCAGCTAAGGACGATGGCATGGCCAAAGAGACAGACCTAAAAAAGATAATTTTATGAGCTTAACAAATTATAATAGCAATGATTTATTTGTGTTTTTGGTACAAAAGATGTAAAAATGCTGGCTACTTGAAATTTGACAGATTAATGCCAATAAGATTACTATAAAACTAATTTTATGCTTTCAAATATTTGTATTTTTAACATTAAACATTTAAAATAGTATACATTTTTTAAAACAGCACGTGAAAAATTTTCTGGAGTAAACTCAGTGGTGTGCTGAGCTTATATCAGTTTACAAGGGTCTATTTTTAAATTTTGGGGACTTTTGGTTGTTTAAAATAACCATTATTAAAAGTGAAATTACATAAACGTACAAGTAGTAACTTTATTAAAGTCATATGTGATAAATACTCACAACCTATTACTTCCAGGTTATTTTACCACAATTACTTTGCTCTTGATGTTATTTACAACTACTGTAGAGGTATGTTGGCAATACTATATAATATTGGGCTACTGTGAATCTCTTCCTAACTCCTCATTCGATGACGGTGCATCGATAACTGGAAATTGGCTGTGGTAGGAGTAAGTTCAATGGAGAAATCAACAAACACTATGAATAAGTCTTTTTTTCCCTTCTTCTGGTGAGTTGTTTGTTAAACATTACCGTTACACCACTGATTATAAATCCTGTGATAAAGGAGCCAACTGATTAAAGCTATCTGTGTGGGAAGGGAGAACACCAAGGGGATAACTAACGGTAATAGAGGACTAGGCTGCTACTGTAGTCTCTGAAACTTGAGAAAATACAAAATTTGAATTGCAAAATACTTTTTATCCACCATTGCAGCAGAACCGAAGTCTGGAAATAAGAGAGACAAAAATCCATATAATTTCTCTAATTCTTTCTAAAGATTTTAATGAATAGTAAATTATTATAATTTTGATTTATTTGAATTTACCAAAATGCTGTTCTGTTGGAGATATTAGATGTTCTATAAACCCACCTATTGTCTATTTATGGTTATAGTAGTACTTTTTTTTTTCTCCCTAAGGCAGCAGAATTTGATTTTACGTAGCCATTTCTGTACACTGAGTTATATAACCATTCATATATAAATCAAGATCATAAATATGAGATTGTAAAAAGGTTTATGATTTTAAAAATAAAAGGTTTCTTTAGCTCACAATGAGCCATGCCCTTAAAGACACTCAATGATATGATTTAATGCAATTCAATATGTGGCTTTAATCCATCAAATACTGCTTAGATTACTCCTTTATTGCGATGTTACTTTTTTAATGATAAGTGTTAGTTTAAAATTAATCTGGAGATTGCATAAAGCAGATTGAAAGACAAAATTTAAATACTTAGAGAAAAAGTAGTTTCCTTTTTTTTTTTTAATCCATGGGCATTACAGAAGAATTGTTTCAAGTGGTAAAGTACATTTTTATAGGGAGCAGGTATGGTTGTAATGGACTGAAATTATTGCTGATATCAAGTGATTTTGACATAATATGTCTATGGAAATGGAAATATTTATGATGATGTCATAATGTTGTTCTTCCAAACAATAAAATCTGTTATATCTTTAAAATAAAATATTTATTGTTACAAATTAAAAGTCAACCACTTCTACAAATTAAAACCTTTTTTATATAACTGCAAACATTAACATTCTCTAAAAGAAAGTATATATTTTTACATAAGAATTGTATCCTGGAAGATAATAATTATGTTAGAATCGAGATGACATTATTTAATAAAATTATATGGGTTTCAAGCACACAATTCAACAATACATCAACTGTATATTGTATTGTGTGTTCCCCACCCAAAGTTAAATCTCCTTCTGTCACCATTATGTTTGACACCATTTACCCTTATCTACCCCCCTCCTCCTTTTTCCCTCTGGTACCCAGTAAACTGCTGTTTGTGTCTATGAGTTTTTGTTTGTTGCTTTCAGTTTTATATTCCACATATGAGTGAAATCATATGGTTGTCAATTTTTTTTTTCTGACTTAATTTGCTTAACATGATAATCTCAAGATCCATCCATGTTGTCACAAATGGTGCTATTTCATCTTTTTTTATGGCTGAGTAATATTTTGATCTTTTGTTTTTATGATATGATACTATGATTTATAAACTTCACCATCCATTAAGTATATCTATTCTCAAGTTTTTTAATAATTCTGAAGTAATTCTAATTTTCTATCTCAGTGAGAGTTTGGTCAATAGACCTTTGCTAAGAAAAAATTTATCTTTAAGAGAACATAAATAAAATCAGTACCTTTCTTCTCCAAAAGCAGTAGCATTCTGTATATTTAATGTTTTTACATGCCTCTACTAAAACAAAATAGCATTTTTTTAATCTCAGAAAAAGTCTTTTCTAGGACTAAATATTCTCCTTACTGAATGTAAACCTTTCATTTGAAATTTAAAAAAAAATCTAATTTATTACATACAAAAAGTTGAATTTTACACTTAAAACAATGTTTGTAATACCAATATATTTTTATTTTAAACTGATGTTCCTGTGTTCCTTTGCAAGAAGTATTAAAAATATTTAATTATGAGTATAAGTCTAAGAAAACTGTACAGAAAAAATTAATTCCTTTTTTGTTACTGACTTTTATGTGAGAAGAAATGGAATAACTCATGTGATTGATTCACAAATGAGTTAGTTGTACTTTTGGTTTGTGAAAATAAAATTCATATCCTCTTTTTTTTTTAAAAACTTATCTTTGTATATACAGGGCTTAATACACATAGATAAGAACAAAAAAATCAACTTAATGGTACATGAGTCACCACAACTTGGGAAAGTTGGATACAATATACTTAGTAGTGAATTCCTTCAGGATGATTGTTTAAATTCACCTATATAAACTTTTTTTATATATAAATAGGCTTTTGATATTAAGCCACACTCTAGCAGTTATGAAATGGCACTGTGCAAATTGATCAGTGGATATCCCTTTCTGGTGATAAATAAGAGGAAAGAATTAAAGAAATAAAGAAAATAAATAGAAAGAGATTATGACAGAAAAAAAATCATAACAGTACTTTATTTTTATCATAAAATTGCTGTCTCTTTTCAACTTACATTAATATTGCTTTTATATTCACCATGCATATTATTTTGGCGTTTATATATTATGATCACTAATGCCTGCTAACATAGACTATTGCTTTGGCTTTAAAATGTATCTCAACAATCTTCTGAGAAACAGGGCAATGTGCATACCTCTTTAGTAAAAAAAAAAACAAGCCAAGGAAGGGTCTTAATTGTAGAGTAAAAAGCTAGTGATAAGCCATCTTTACTGAATATTGTATATGTTACTGGGTGCTAATATTTGGGACAAAAAAAAACAGCATATAAGATCCATTAAACCTGAATGAACACAAAAAAGGACAATACAATTTTTGTTTAAAAATGTATTTTAAGATCTGGATAATCTTCAGTTTAAAATTAGAGATTTTATGCATTATTGTATTTTTCTTTAAAGGATCCTGTGGAGAATCAAAATACCATTGTGTTTAAATCTATTCTTCTTATTCAGTCACACTTATGTCCATTGTTGACATTAATCTTTTTTCTTTATTAATGACTTGGAATTCAGACTCAGAATATTGTATTGCCACTGGATAAGTCAGGCATAAGGAATAGGTTTCTATTTATAAATGCATCTACTTCTAATCTGAAATTAATAAAAAGGAAGTACAGAAGAAGCACATGACATTCTTATAGAGAAATATTAATGTAGTGAAATATATTTACTTTGTTACCTAAGATGTGACAGTAGTCCCTTAATCTATAAGAATAATCTCCTCTGCTGTAGCAGCAAATAAAAAGAAAGATGCATATTATGGATTCTTTGAGTATCAGCATATCACTGTGCTATAATATATCATGCTTCATTGTGACACATTCTCCCATTTGTCACTTTCTGTCATGTTACTGTATCTCAAAAGACACAACATTGCCCACATTCTTTTTTTTTTTAAGTGTAGCAAATGGACACCAAATGTTTGACACTGAAAGCAGAACTATTTTAAAAACTAGGTAGTCATAGCCAAAAGCTATTTAAATGGATATTTCAAGGACTGGATACCAGGGAAAGTGGCTATTTAAATGTATATTTGTACAGGTTGAATATCTGGTAGAAACAAGTATTTCTCTTTTCTTGTGAGCATTTTATTCGTAAACAATAAGAATTTGTTTCCTTCCTAATTGAACTCTAAAAAAAGGTTTATCTTTTTGTTTCTTACAAAAAAACAGTTTGATTTTTATCTGTATAAAAACACTGAAATATAACAACTGCCTTCATCAGCTTTTATACTTATATTTCAAGTTAATTTTTTAAATTGTCCTTTAAAGAAATACATAAACATGTGCACATGTATCAAATACTTAGGACTTCATATTAGAATTTAAGCAATAGAACCTACAAGAAATTCAGAGCTATCAGCTATCTTGCTGATACGGCCCCCGAGAGCTGGAGCCACCCAAACCAGTAAAATTCTGCCAACTTATATACAACCGGATAGAATAAAATGGAAACGCTTAAGCAAATAGAACAAAATTGTTATAATTCACCTACCTTCTCCACACTGCCCCGTAATTCTAGCTCATGAATCTTTTGGTACAGACGAAGATTTTTCTAGCATTAATGTCTATCTCAAAAAAATTTGAAGCATATTTTGAACTTCAACCACATAATTTGTCTCTCGGAACCTTCTGTAACTATTTGTGTCAGTACCAAGGAGAGCTCCCAGATTTTGTTCTGTCAAGCCTCCCCTGCATTAACAGTGTTGAAAGCTGACATTTAGCCCTACAGCCAGGCCTTTATGCTAAGAACTTTGCATAGATTATTTTATCATTTAAACATCATAATATTATTGTGAAGTAGCTACTAGTATTTTTTGTCGTTGAGTACTTTGACTCGGAGGGTTTATCAGAGGCTAATTTTGTAGCTTCCGCTTTAAAGCACCTTGACAACTTGAAAATGTTGCACAACTTGCAATATCTTTTGTTTTTGTTAAATAATATGATATTTATGTTAAACATGTTAACCTATTATATTTATGTTGTTACTCTAACACTAATAATTATGCTAAAAAGTATTGACCTGTAAATGCTTTAGTTTTGTGTAAATTGAGAATATAATATTTTTTGTTTTTCTTTTATGTGGCTAATAACTATCAAAGTAAAATATTTTATGGAAATTTTATTTGACTATGGCTTTTGTAAGGTCTACGATGTTCATCTCTGTTAAAGTCATTCCTTATTCAAAGAACTTCAGTCCTCCTTACTGCACATAAACTAGGTTTACACTCTGCCAGGATCCTTGTTATATACGTGAAAATATTTTTTCTTTTGCTTGTCTTTTAATTTTATGTTTATATGCCATTGGTCTCAAGAATAGCTGAGCTCATCACTATATTCATGTCATCTTCATTATGTGTCTTGCTTCAGAAGGTACATCCCTTCCTCAAGCATGTAAGTTTATGCTAATGTAGGTTCTTCTAATACTGTACTTTCTTTACTTTATATGTAAGTCTTCCATTTATATGGAAGTTGTGAGTATAAGGGAAGAAAAATAATTTTCCTTTTGCCCTTCTAAATTCTTCTGGCTGGTCTAATAATCAAATTGACATGAGTCTGATTAACAGGAGAAAATAACAATATTTATTGCATATGTACACATGAGGGTTCTATAAGAATATGAGACCAGAGTACAAATCAGGCAGTTGAGGCTTATATGCCATTTTGAGGTAAGGAGAAAAGAAAGTGGCTTGGTTTGAGACTTCGAAGGGCAGGAAGATGATTCACAGGGAGATGGAAGTACACATGTTTGGTAAACAAGTGTTTGCTGGGCCATCTGTAACAATGAAACACAGAGAAGACTTCGATCAAATGGGCCTTGGTGGGTTTTTCCCTGTCTATAACACCTAGTTCATATTAAAATATAGTTATCTGTGATAACATCTCCCTTCCTGGAGCAGATCCTCTATCTAAATTCTTTCAGGCAGTTAGGGGGAAGGTCACTGGTCTTTTTTTCCTGAGTCTTTCATTTCTTAAAAATAACCAGCTGAAAACAATCAATAGCAATCAAAGGCATACTAGGGTGGCAACCTCTAATTCCCCTTATGGGTATGGATTAAATCTACAAATTTATTTTTTTTTCAAAATGCTTTCTTATCTTTAAAAAAAAATTAAGCCAAGTAGATAAATTAGATATATATGCACTACAAAAATGAAATTATTAAGCACAATTACAATATGCCTTTGCAAACAAACTACAAGTCAATAAAATATACCTATCCCATGTTTATCACTTGTTATTTTTACAGTAGTTACTCAAATAGCTTGAACTTTAAATCCTCCTATTTCCCAGGCAAACTTATTCCCTTAAGTGAGCTTGGAAGGTCATCTATACAAATTTGGAGCAAATATCAAGTCCTGAAGGAAGCTAAGTCATTGTTCATGCTCAAATATCAGAAAAGGAACAGGACTCAATCCTAGAATATCACCTTCTGTAGGGACTCCTACACATTGATAGGGATTCCTCAGGTTGAGGAGGTCATGGCTGGCACTGGTAGAGGCAGGAGCAGCATAAAGGATGAGCTCCTATCCCTGGAATAAAAAAAGTGAGATATAGTATCAGAGAGGTCCAAGAAATGAGCAGAACAAAGGCATGTTTGACTCATGGCCAAATATAATATAGTCAGGCGAGAATTTCATCATCACTCTTCTCTATTTATCTTTTTCTTTAAGCACTGCTCCTGACCACCACTTCTTATTCAGAAGCGCAAATTTTCTGGATGCAAAAGAATTAGAAATAGTAGCTTCTGATATTAATTCAAGGAGTTATTTCTAGACCCTTATGATTTCTATAAGAAGATGAAAAAGAAAAACTAGACTTAAGACTTCTATACCCTTTCGGGAAACAGAATGCATAATAAGGAGAAGGGAAAGGCAATTAACATTTTTAATGCTTAATATATGCCAGTTTTTTCTGTATTTTTATATTTAAAAAATTTTGACACTAACTTTTCCAGGTAAGTGCTATTATCCTCATTTTAGAAATGAGAAAACAGAGATTCAGAAGGGCCACACATCAATAGAGTCAAGATTCTGGCTTAAGTGCGTCTAACTGCACAGCTTGAACTCTAACACCTGGCCCTAAAACTGGGGTGGGGAGCTACTTCCATTCTCTACCAGTTCCCCTTGGTGGCTCTCTAGCTGCCCTCTACCCAAATTACAAGAATCTAAATGACTCATTTTGCTCATTTCGCATACGGCCCTTTCAAAAAGGCATTGCTCAGGAAAGGAGTCATGTGTCTACCCCACAGCTCTGATTTTACATTGGATATTACACTGGTTCATGGAGCAAAGCTCTTCTTATGGCAGCCTTTCTTAATGAAACCAACTCATCCTAGGAAATGAGTTTGTTTCATCTCAAATGCCAATGTCAAACATTACTTAGCAGATGGGAAAACTAGGGCAAACTTAAGGACTACCAAGATTAGAATTCAGGATCCTTTTCCTCCCAATAAAATGAGGAATATCTTGAAAGCATTCACCTATGGTTTCACCTGCAGTTTGCCTTGCAGAGATTTGTAATAGTAAAGCAAAAAACTCTATATAGTGTGTTTTATGGAAGCAAAAAACTCTATATAGTGTGTTTTATGGAAGCAAAATGTCAGTGCCCTTTAGTTCAGACAATAAAACTCGCTCTCATATCGAAACTGTGTTTTTAAGCATTATTTATCATCATAAGCCATGAGAGTCATTCAGTTCATTCTCTTGAGGCAGAGAACACATTAGTTTTTGTTTGTTTGTTTGTTTGTTTGTTTTTTCTCTAGCACTCACTCATCAAACTTTCATAGCATTACAAACTGTTTAATTTATATTCAGGAGATTTATTTTTCCAGATATTCATATGCTGCAAATAAAATCCAACACAACTACATTTGCAAAGCTGAATTTTCAGGAACATCTGGTTTAATTTTTAAACAAAAGAACAATGTGGTAATTCTATTTCTTTCATTCATTTTATATATGTTTGGACTTCAAGTGCAGAGGGTGGAATTAATCATGGTTATCTATGGTTCCTCACTGACAATGGTTCATTGGAGACTTTCTTGCTTCATTCACTCATTCATTCCTTTTATCCCCATTTCCTTCCATGGGCAAACATTCAAATGTGTTTTTATTTGTAAACTTACGTTGTATGCATTGCTTTTTAAAAAGTTATATATTGACTTTTGTTCTTACAGTGGTTGTCTTCAACTTGGGGCTTATATTTACTATTCCTATTAACTTCTTCTTTTTTTTTTTTTTTTTTAGGTGAGACAACCCTTGGTTGACCTCACAGATTGCAAGGACCTTGTCAGCTTACAATCCCTTATCTATCTATCTATCTATCTATCTATCTATCTATCTATCTATCTATTTATTTATTTTTTACACCTACAGCACCTGGTCTTCCTAGGTGGTCTCTTATCCAAAAACTAAGCAGACCTGACCCTGCTTAGCTTCCGAGATCAGATGGCATCGGGCTTGTTCAGGGTAGCATGGCCATAGAAACCTATTAATTTCTTAATCATACTATGTCTGTTTATCTTCTCAAACCAGATATTTACTTAGCCAAGATTTCCTGTTCCATTGGTCTCCCTTTACCACAACATTCACAGAGATCTTGGTATTTCTCGATTTTTGGTCCTTTGTTGTGGAGCCACTCTGATTTTTCCTTTTCTTTGGTTTAGGCTTCTTTTTTTTTTTTTAAAAAAAAAAGATAATAATACACTGTTGCAAGGCATTTGATTATCCTATTTTCTGTGTATCTAGAAGTGTCACCCTGGGTTTTTTCTTCTTTTGAGTTCTTACCACTTTTATGCTTTTGTTATTAGTCTTTGTAGCTAATGTTAAAACTGTGAGGTCTGTGAGGTTGTTTGTGTTTTTACCAGAGGAAATCTTCGTTGACCTTTGGCTATATGTAAAATTCTATGTTCAAAGTTTCTTTTCCATAAATACTTTAAAAATATGATTTCTTGTTCTTTTTGTATCCAGTGTTGTTTTAATAGATTTGATGACATTATGATTGTTACTCCTATGCAGATAATCTGTTATTTTTCTCTAGAAGGTTTTTAAAAAATTTTTTGACGTTCTTCATATTACTGTAATGTGTGCAGGTTGGAATTTGTTTCATTAATTCTCCTATTTAGCAAGATGAAGCCATTATATTTGATATCATTCATTGAGACTTACTGTGGAAATTATTTTTTCATTTTTTCAAATATTTCCTCTAATAATTCTAGTTTTATTCTCTTTTTTCCCCTCTGTATTTTCATGTCTTTATGCCTTCCTGCTGCCTTATGAGACAGTTCTTAAATTTGCTTTTACAACTCACCCATTTGTTCTACACCTAATAGACACCCTTTATTATCTTTTTCAAACCTCATTTATATTATCTCATTTATATTTTCCCACTTAGTTCTTTTTTATCATGGTTTGGTTTTGCTTCAGATTGTTCATAAGTTTTCATATCTCCTTAAGTAATTTTTAATGATGCTTTTACATTATTGGTTTATCTGTTTCAATAATTCTGCTTCAAATGTGGCACACTGTCCCTTTGTTGTCCTGTTTTGTTTTTTTTTTTTCTGAGGCAGTTGTACTCCTCAGTTATGTGGCTATTCTGGCTCAAGATTTCCTGTTCCTGACAGTGATTTGGGGAGGTACCTAGTCACCATTCCATGTGAATTTGACTAGAGGGGAGGTAGTGAGTCCAGGGAGGAGAACCCCAGATAACACAGAACCTGTGTTGATAATTCCCTTTTGTTCCCTTGCACCAACTAATGCCAATATCTGGGGATTACTTTAAGCTCTTAGGAAGAAGCAGTGTTGGGAGCATATCTTTACCTAGACTATCATCTTGCAGACCTGAGAGTTTGGAGTGAGTGTGAGGTAGATAGAGGTCACTTGGTCACACCACACCTGCTTTTCCCTACTCTTTACTTCACAGAGGCCTTTTGTGCTGTGCTAATATTACCCCCTCTTTATGTCTGTGTATACTAAAAAGTAAATTAAAAGCAAGATAAGGATATGACTTGTGAATCTCCAAACTATGTAAAAATTTGTAGAACTTCAGATCCTGATTGAAATAAAGAAAATGTAAAAAGAAAGAAAGAAAGAAAGAAAGAAAGAAAGAAAGAAAGAAAGAGAGAGAGAGAGAGAGAGAGAGAGAGAGAGAGAGAGAGAGAGAAAGAAAGAAAGAAAAGAAAGAAAGAAAAGAAAAGAAAGAAAGAAAGAAAGGAAGGAAGAAAGAAAGAAAGAAAAGAAGGAAGGAAGAATTTAGGAGATCATTTGAAATTTGAACAGAAACTGAATATATTATAATATGAAAGGAATTATTGTTAATTATAGCTATAATAATGGTATTATTATTAAATAAAAAGTCTTAGTTTTAGGGATACTTATTGAAATAGTTAAAGATTAAATAATATGATTTGTTTTAAAATAATATCAGAATAGGCAGAGGTTGCAATGTCGGAGAAATAAGATTGGCCCTGGGTTGAATATTGCTGAAGATTGGTAGAGGGCACATGAGAATTTATTTAATTCTTTTGTCAATTTTTATGTTTAAAATTTTTCATAATAAAATGTTTTTAAAAAACTGGATGTAGAAAATATCTTGGTGTTTTCTCTTTTTCTCATAGTTTAAAATGGATAAATAACAATGAGAAATATTGATAAATAAGTAATGATAAGAATAAATCATTAATATTATTTCAAAATATATCCTTTCTAATCCTAAAATAAAAATTGTACTCTTTTACCACCTCAACAAGCTTTCATTGAAGTCCATTTCTCTTCTCAGCTTTGACTTTATATTACATTTATACTCATTCAAACAACAACAAATAGCAATGAATAATGCAACTATAGTTTACTATTCTAAGGCAATAGTGAAGTATAAAATATAAAAATGACAGTTCTTAAGGATATGTTACTGATATACTTCTCTTTTTATTTTCCTTATTGGTGTTTTGGAATGCCCAAATTACTTTCTGTCTATCATCTAGAGAAGAGGTCAATACTTTTTCTGTAAAAGACCAGATAGTAAATATTTCCTCTTTGCGGGCCATGTAGTCTCTGTTACTACCACTCAGCCAGGCTTTTGTAGGGTGAAAGCAGCATAGGTAATATGTAAACAAATGGGTGTGGTTATTCTTCAATAAAAATTTATTCACAAAATACAGATTTGGCCCACAGGCTATCATTCACTTATACCTGATCTAGAGATATCTTTATGTGTTAGAATACATTGCTGAGATAGAAAAAACTTGGATGAGTAGAAAATTATCTGTATTGAACAAGTGAGATTTGGTTCCCTAGAAAGATAAGATTGTGGACTATAAAAAATGGTATGTAATATTATAGACATTAAAAATGTTATGAAGCAAAAAGAAAAAGTCGATGCACCCATCTTCAAATAAAGTAGATTAATACTAAACTAAGTACTAGCACAGTAAAAGCTATTGTGCACTGCCCCTAATCCCATCCACTATTCCCTGTAAACATAGAAATAGACAATTTTAAACAGAATTTTCATATGCTTTCTGAGTATTTAATGATAAAATTTTCCATTCACAAAGTACTGTCTAAGAAAACAAAATAATACTTTATTTATCTAGAAATGTAATATATTTACAGAACTGCTATCCTCGGACACAGCAGGGTCTAGTCCAATATATGTACAGCATTTTCATTATCTTTGCAAAATTATAACTATAGAAAGACAATGTAATATTATTTTTGTTATTGTTGATATTAATAGAATTTTTCATAATGAGTTGTTATTAATAATGCGATGTTATAAAAAGAATCCTTAATTATTAATGACATTGATATGACATTATTAATTTTAATACTAAAATGAACATTTCATTATTCCAGATGCAATTATATTGTTAGACACAAGTTATTGCTAATAGATTATACTTTCTGCAGCCTTGTTTTGGCACATGATAATTAGCTGTAAGTTTATATTGCTGAATAAAAACCTGGCATTGGGATTTTATATTTCGGGATAGTAGAGGATCAGAGCATTAACTCAGTGGAACAGGAGCAGATAAGAATTGTTGACCATACCTCGTTTAGCCCATGTCCATTCTGCTCTGGATGACTTCTCAGTCATATACTCAAAAGAAAAGCATAACTGACAGCACTAGTATGTAAAGATTTGGCTGGTGAAGGGTCTTCTGTCATGTCACATTTTCTACACAGTAAATCAACACAGAAGTCTTTCTTCTGTTCAGCATTTGTTATTAAGATGTGATATTATCCTGTGATTTATATCATGTTGTCACAGTGTATTTCATTTTGCTTTGTTTCAGTAATACAATGAATTCTTTCATAATTTCTTTCAATTTGCCTCAGGAGTTATATACTCCAGGCTTTTATTTCTTTATATTCTGCTCGGCCTTATTAATATAAGTGAAGAAAGTATATCCCTCCATAATTGCTTATAGCTTGTACAGTGCAATACAGCATATTACCTCATTTTAGATAATTCTTTTGTAGTAGCATGATATTCTAACACTTAAATGCTCTGTGTAGAAGCAAATAGCTTTGCAAATTACTTTATAATCTTGGTCAACTTCAACTGGTTATTCCCATACAGCACTTTAGTCTGTCCTTTAACAGCCTCCCTGCACTTTAAAAATCTTCAGGCACGACTTGAAGGGCAGTTGAGCAGAAAAACTAATAGAAGGGATGAAGTCTCTTCTGGCAAAGCCTAAAGCAGGATTTCCAAAGACCTCTCTTGCCCTCTTCATGGCTCCATCCCCTCTTGATCTCAGCATATATAAACATACATGGAGCTAGTATACCTATAATTCTTGAATGCCTGGGATAAAAGAAATCAGATGATATTCTGATTTGAGATAATTAAGGCAGATTGAATTTTTGCCTATACACTTAGAAAAGTACTTTTTTAAAGTGGTGGTTATAGACTTGTTGCCTTCTTTTACGTTTCCAATCAGAAAATTATCATGAGAAGAAATTATAGTTGACAAGAAATTATAATAGAGTCCTATGTAAGTAAACCTTGAAATTCTTTGTACACTCTTATTCTCAATATAAAAATATTACTATGAAATTTGATGATTTAGTCTCAAGATATAAATATTACCATAGAATTTAATGGTTTTAAGTTTTCCTTTAAAATAGAATAAAAGAATAATGAAGAAAAAAGCATTACCTTTTCTTACTCATAAAATAATTGTAATATCTGTAATACACTTTAAAATAGTTCAGTATAATCAGTGAGATAATGTTTAAGCCATACTCAAGGTTCAAGCAATTGTCTAATCAGGAAATCTTATGCCACAGGTAGCCACTGAGCATTTAAGCAGAAAGAAGACCCCTATCCAGAGGTAGCTATTAAAAGTACTTTGAGTATCTTTATCTTTCATCAAGACCAAAGACTTTGCTAATTTGTGTAGAGCCTGAGAAATGGATTTTCACAGGTGATATTGATGACTTCTCAATTAGAATAAAGGGTATTATAAATAATATTGGTAAAATTAATATTATTCGATCATAAATGCCTTTGCTAGAATATTATAGACAACTTCTCCATCCTTGCATGGGCAAATCATAAAAGTCCATGGGATCTTGCTTATATCTTTAGGAGTAGCAATGTGACTCAGTCCTCCGACTCTGATAAAGTGTTAGCTAAATTCTGCTGGTAGAATGGCATTGCATTTGCCTTAGGTAAACTTTTTATGCAAGCAGTTTTCAGAGCTTTAGAGATGACAGTGATGTTAACTTATAGGACTTACTGTATGACTCTTTCTTATTAATAAATATCTGTGTATGTTGCTATTATTATAAACCTGGTAGCAAGTTACAAGGAGTAGCTAACCTTAACCCTTCACCTACTTCGAACTCTCTGTAGCTTCTAAGATACACTAAAAAAAGAATCTGAGTTTGTATAACCAAATTAGTTTAAGTCAGTTCACAACAACGAAGTGGTAAAATAAAATACAAAATATTCTGGAATTGATTGTATCTAGTGTACACATGATGTTACTTTTCATCTTTTCCACTTACTTTTTAGGATGAAATGGTTTTATCCTAGAAGTCTAGTTTATCCATCCCCATTGATCTTTCCTCTTAGCTGACATAATGGACCTTTTCCTCAGCATCAGTCATTTTTGCTTTACTTTCTGTCTCTTTGGTATGCTCTTTGGGCACAGCTGTGCTAATGGGTCCAATTGGCTGGATGTCAGAAGTCCTGTAATGTGTGTCCTCCTGAGGGCAAAGGAGAAAGTCTGGCTTAATATAACAAAAAGGTGGAGTTCCTAATAAACAGCCTTGTGCTTGGGAAGCTGTTGTTATGGTTATTGAATTATTTAATTTAGATCTCTACATCTGTGTTTCCTATATCATATAATCAAATGCATTCTTATTTTATGTTACTGTTGCACTGTATTTCCCAAGTGACTTACATTCATAAATTAACTTCTGTATGCAAGAGTTTGATGTGAAATGAGGGTAGCAATGGTTCTTCTTCATTTACATGGGAAAGGTTAAAAAATAACATATTCCAAAGGTTAAAAAATAATATATTGTTATATCAGTTTTTCCCTGATTGATACTTCAGCTAGATTTCCATTTTCACAGTTTCATGCACTGATAAAGTAGATAAAATAATTTGAGTGTTATATAACATCACTGCAACTATAAACAAGTAATTATAAAAATGAAATTGTTTATTTAATTGTGAATCAGTTTCTCAACCTGGTAGTTTGTATATTCTCAATGGACACCACTGTTTTTAGTGAGAGTGGACAGGTTAACTTGCCCAGAGCCACTTTGAGTCCAAAAGCTCAATCGAAATGGGCAAAAAATATGAAAAGATAATTGAAAGAAAAATAAATGCAAATGCTCCTTAAACATATGAAAAGGTACTCATGCTCACTACAATATGAGAAATGCAAATTAAAACTACACTAAGCTATAATTTATCACTTATCAGATTGACGAAAATAATAAAAGTTTTACAATGCACTCTGTCAATGAGGCTACGGAGAAGCACACACACATTATGGGTGGGAAGATTAAATCGTATAGCACCTATGGGGAATTTGGCAAGTTTATATGTAGTACACTGTAAACCAGAAGCTTTACTTCTAGGAATTTACCCTGAAGTTCCATTGGAAAAATACAAAATCCTGTTTATAAAGGCTATTTGTTGCAATATTATTTATAATAACAAAAGGCTAGAAACATGCCCATCTGTAGGAATTTGATTGAGTAAACAATGGTACTAAATAGTGATATAGTAGTAAAAAAAAAAAAAAAAGAAAACAAGGCAGAAGAATGAAAATTTACATATAGCATACATCGTGGCTAGAATAAGGTTTTCAGATAACACTTCCCATGGAAAAGGGGGTGGAGCACTGATAAAAGAATAAAGGAGACTTAAGAAACATGACCTCCAAAGTAATGCACGGTTGTATGCGACACTTTGTATTCTCGATTCAAACCAATCAACTCTAAAAAGATATCTTTGTGACAATTAGGTAGGTAAATTTGAATATGGACTGAGTATTAGATGCTATAAAGAAATATTGTCATTTTTGTGAGATGTGATAATAATTTGATCGGTTAGAAGAAATTGACCTTATTGGTGGAGATGCATAATGAAGTGTTTATAAGTAAAATGGCATGATATCTGAGATTTGCTCTAATAAAAGAGAAAAGTAGGATGGGATAAAACTGAAAAAAAATTGGAAAACCATTGATATTGCTTGGAAACAAGGGTGATGAGTAAATTCCTTAAATTTTTCTATTCTTATGTGTATGTTGGAAATTTCCATAATAAAATATTTTCAAAAGTACAGCACTTAAGCATCGTATACTTTGTTATATAATCCAATAAAGGTGATTAATTTAGCTGTGAAAAACACAATGCCAGCATGAAAAATTTGGTCCACCTGCATTAAAAACAAAAATCTTACCACATGGTAGAGAAAGAAAACCACCCATCTGGTAACAATATTCATGGGACTGACATTGATAGAATTCCATAGACAAAAATATGTTTGCTTGCTTGTTTTTCATTCATGGTCATATGGACAAACCCAAATGGTGCCAGATTCACTATTTTTGGATTCCTGAAGAGTGACATGTCATAACTATGACTCCGTAGCTTCCTTTCTATGCCTCAATCTTTTTCTTTTGTATGTGCTTTCAGTAGGGAAGGATAATCGAGCTGAAAAATTGGAAATTGTGATATGTCCAAAGTTGGCTGAGAAATGCTGTGGCCTCAGGTCAAAATTTCTAGCCAAATGTGGCTTTACCTTTACTATTGATAAACTGGTTGGCAGGAAAAACATTTCAAACATATTAATTTGTATGCTGAATGCCAAAAAATTTTTTTGAGTATTCTCATGATAAAACCAGATAATGGTGTTTCTAATATGTAAGATAGGTATAAATTGTCGACTCAATAAAAATTCTCAAGAGAATTGGTGTTTGGCATAATGTAATTTCTCATGGGTCAATGTGGTTTAACTCTCAGTCTTTGTTTCAGTTGAAGTTTAAACAAGAATGTTGCTTTTTTTTTTTCATTCAATAACATTCAACTTGCATCATTATTTTTTTAGAAGAACAAGAAATGTCATTAAAAAAATGGCCCCTTTTAGGTGCTTATTATTGTTGATGGTAGTGTTGCTATTTTACAGCAATTAATTTTTAGCTATTCCTTATATACTTTGCAGTAGAATCAGACTATGTTAGTGACAATGTTTTCAAAAGCTGGAAGTTGAAATATGTACCTCAAGTGAGGTGGGAAATTTGACATATTTCAAAATCTGGTACTAAACCAAAATTGATTTTAAAATCTACATATCTATAACACATCAGAATATCTTGTGCAATTGATTTTAAAAATGTGGGATTCTTCTATGTTATTTTAACAAATACTTTACGGGTTGATTTTTTTTTTCATGTTTACCGTCCTGTTAAATTCTATGTAGTAAATATATAGTTGTGAATAGTTATTAGAATGGTACTTTATCAAAATAACTTTATATTAGTTTGTAAATATTACTATTTCTATTATTTCCATTTAGTATAACGACTAAGTTTTGACAAAAGTAGAATTCCAAGGAAAAGAAAAAAAGAAAAATATTTTCCCTTATAAAACCAAATTGCAAATAAAATAAGATATTTTTAGGAATTGTATTTATAGTAATTTGTTTTGAGTTTTTTTAAAAATTATTTCAGAATACTTAATTGTGATTCATTCTTGTTTAATGAAAATACAGTTTTTCACTAAGCTACAAGTTTCTAAATTGTGGAGCTTATTTATAAATAACTAATAGGAAAAGGATATTTTTTTAATAGAAAGGTAAATTTGAAATTACAACTAATGAATTCCATATATTTCACCTGTATTCAACCCTTCTCCTACTGATTAAGATTTGACTCAGGTGTAATACCGATAGGCTGTTGTATGTGTTGCCAGGACAGGTAAGCGAGGGGAGGGAGTCAGAAACTGTTTTTTATGTGCGATATGCAGATTTATTTCACTAATTAAACTATATGAGTACCAGAAACATTTCGAATTAAGTAAATTTTTATTAAATGACTCACTCATTATAAATTTTGAAACAATTATTCAGTATTGAAGTTAAAACTTTAGAAGTCATCAACTCTCACTCACTAAGGGACACATGAACTTTCCTATAATTCAATGCAGGAATTATTTAGCCTTATATGTATTCAAGATTATGCTGATTGGTGGAAAATACAAAAAAAAAAAAAGAGTTCATATAAATTTTTATGGCCTACCTTGTCTCAAGTTGACCAAAACTTGTAAATTGTTTTCAAGAAGCCTTATTCTAGGTAATCTCTACCAACACCCAGTCTGTTAATCTCGAGGGTCTAATGTTTGTCAGGGAAATATTAATTGTATCAAGGAAAGACTGTCTTACCCTACACCCTATTTCTAGTCCATCTTTATGTTCCTCTATCATCCTTTAGGATGTAGATATTCTTGAATTAGAGGGAGCATTCAACAGGGATTGCTTCTATCCTGAGAGTTAAGACTACTCTTTAAAGTAGCTACCTCATATTCAAATATTTTTAGGAATAGTTTGAGAATCTTAGTTTAAACCATGCACCACCAAAGAAACAAATGTTTTTCTATAAGGAGGTGACAGACAGAGAGACTGTTCTCAGCCATATCTGAGGTTCTATATTCGTGACCCCTGCCCTCATATTGGTGGTTCAAGACTTATAAACTGTGAGGCTTCTGGAATGTCAGATTAAAAGTTCCCAGAAGTAAGTGGATGGGACAGTGGAGTCTGTAACACCAGGTTACACAGGACAAGCTGGCCCACTCAGCCCCAAAGGATCTGGGGCACAGTTTGGAGTTCGAACTCCAAGGGATATATTCTTGTAACATAAGGGAATCTCTCTATCTTAGTCAGTTTGGGCTGCTAAAACGAAAATACCATACACCGGATAGTTTAAATAACAGAAATTTATTCCTCACAGTTTTGGAGACTGGGAAGTCTGAGATCAGGATGCCAGCATGGTCGTGCTCTGGTGACAGCCCCTTTCCTGGTTTTCAGATGGCTGTCTTCTTGTTATGTTCTCACACGGCAGGCAGAGCAAGAGAAACCTCTCTCTCATCTCTAAGGGCATTATGCCATCATGAGAGCTCCACCCCAATGACCTAATTAACCTCCAAATGCTCAACTTCCAGATACTATCACATTGGGAATTAGAGTTTCACCATACACATTTTGGGGGACACAAACATTTAGTCTCTAGCAACCTACGTATGAATTTCCATAGGACTTAGTCAAGAGAAGAAACATTCAAAATGGTGATGGCCACAAAAGAGAAACAAAAGCTGTTAGCTCAATGTACATAGAAAGGTTTTACTACTAACCACACACACACACTCACAACACACACACACACACACACACACACACACACACACACACAAACAGGCTCCTAAAGCTCTAGACAGATAAATGTAAACTTGGGTGTATGAAGAAGTAGGTTCAGGCTTATTTTGAGAGTCCTGCATGAGTGGGCTCTTTCCACAAAGCTTATTTAGAGACTTAATGGAACTCAGTAATAAAGTTTGCTAAAATGGGGAAACACAAGCTCGCCTCATTGGCAGGTCAATCAAAATAAATATTATATTTTCCTGAGTAAGAAAATTATGTTATAGAATCTCAGGATTGGAAGGAAACTTTAAGATTATCTATTATAAGGATTTCAAGACAAGAGCTAGATGTTAGCTAAGTTTTCACTTATTCATGCATCCATTAATTTAATTACTCATTTATTTATTCAACAAATATAAGATGAAGACATGGAGCTGACATTCTTAAGGCTGTCTATTCTTGTAATCTAACTAGACTCTTCTACCCTTGACCACCCCAAGCTGATTGAACCATTAGTCTCTGTTTTATAACAACTTAAAAGATGGTAGAAGTCTATAAAAAGCAAGTGTCTCACTATACAAATATTAGAATGGCCCAAATCCAGAACACTGACAATACCAAATGCTGATGAGGATAACAAAAGGAGCTCTCATTTGTTGTTGGTGTGAATGCAAAATGGTATAGTCACTTTGGAAGACAGTTTGACAGTTTCTTACAAAACTAAACATATTCATACCCTACAATCCAGTAATTGTGTTACTTGGCTACTAGTGGCACAGGGAGTTGCATTATCAAGGGAAGTGAAGAAAACTAATAGTAATTGATGTTCAGGGAGTGGAGAACTCCAAGAAAGCACAATATCAAAGAACACTGGCTCTGGAAAAGGTAGAGACCTAAACAAACAGTTATATTTATTGAGCAGATACTTGAGAGCAGGCCTCTGATGGTGAAAGTGATGTCAGGAAGAGAGTTGTTTAGAATCAATGATCTTTGGCAAAATAGGCCTAGAAAGCAGAATTATCCAATACTCGACATGTTCTATTGAATGTCATTAACTCCAAAGAGAAAGAATGAATTGTGAAAATAATCAGGCAGGCAACATAGTTACTTATAAAAGAAGAAAGATCAGACCTACACGAAGTTTGTTCATAATATTAGATAACAAAAGACGAGAGAGTAATCTCTTCAGAGTTTTAAGGTATAAAAGGCTAGATGCAAATGATCTATATCCAGTGAAATTGTCATTCATGTATGAAGGTGATAGAAATATATTGTCAATGAAATGACATGTTATTCTATTAGGTGGGGAATAATGATGAGCATAGAAACTCAGAATATTATAAATAATAAAGATAGCAATTTAAGAAATATATATCAAATTTTGTGTCCCATGGACACAATGTCCAATCGTTCTTCTTAGAGGTCTTTTTACCTCCCTCTCATGTACTATCATGTTTGCTAGAATAGGGTAGAAGTCCCAAACCTTCTTTCTGTTTTCAGCCAAGGGAAGTCTCTCCCTCTCTTGTTAAGTCTCTTTCAGGGTTGGGCTGCTAGTTTTGGAAACAACAACACTTATAGGATTCTCAGGTATATTTGAATGTTGAATAAATAACAAATGATTTTTAATGTAAATATATTTCATGCTACATTTGAGACATACTTAAACTAAAAATTATTTGTTGTTGATCTCAAATCCAAATTTAACTAAGTTTTCTGTATTTTCTCTGGCCGCCATATTTCAAGAAAACTCTTTCTATTCCAACTCTAGTGTCTCTCCAGGATATTTAGAAAAACTGACTTTGAAGATTTACAATTAAAAGTGAACTTGGAAGCAATATGTTTGCGAGCAAATTCTGCTTTCACCCAGTCTTTAAGTAGTGAGCACAGAGCCCTGTTTCATGGCTAATAAGGGAAGAAAAGGGGAAAAACCCAGGAGAAAACTTAAATCGATAGTTCAAAAAAATACTCTCAGCCTTGACTTTCTTATTGTGGGAAATGGCTATCTAAGAAATACAATGTTTGAGGGGGAAAAGTTCTCCAATTCTTGTCCTTCAGTGAATAACAAAGGTTTTTAATAACAAGTGGATGTCACATAACTCGAATAAAGTATATTTCCTTCTAATTATGAAGTAAATTATTCACAGTCTTTGTGTTTGGGGCTGACGTGATCCACGTTTCTCACTTCTTAGGCACTAGCTTTCAGTGAGAAATAAACCAGATGCTCTTTTAAAAACATATTCCTAAAAATCTATGATTTTAAAAAGGCAATAGATAAAAAAAAAAAAGAGATTTGGAATAACACTGGAAAGAAAAGGATTTTATTTTTTAAAGAAGAAAATACGTGAGAGAATTTCAGATCGAGGTTCACTAATGACTTCTGCCAGCACCATTTAGTTGGAGACCTGGGAGGGAGTCCTCAGCCAGCGTTTGAATTGTCACTGCAATAAGAGCATTGAGTCCCTGATCTTTGTCTTGTGAATGCAGAGGTTGTTCACAGGGATTCTAGATGTAAATCTGTCACTATCACACAACAAATAATCCAAAGCACACATCTCCTACCAATGGGCAAGCAATGTTATCTTTCATATATAAGCACAAAGCAGTCATTACCTGACTCCTTGATGTGCTTCACCTACCAAGTTTCTCCCATGTGGTAAGAATGTCTTTGAGTCAGCAAGCGACTTCAGGTATGTATATCTTTTAAACATGGAGCCCTTGAGCTTTCCTTTATCCTGAACTCTGTTCTTTTCCCAGGCTCACTCACTGCAGTAATTGGGACCACTCTCCACCAAGTAGCTTAAATCATATAATCCGAGAGTCATTCTTGGATTCTTCTCTTTCCTCACCCTTCACATCCAATCCTTGAACAAGTCCTATCAATTCTGTCTGCAAAATTTATCTTTGATCATCTCTGCTGCCATATTTCACACCTTGACTACAGCAATAACACCCTAAAAAAGCTCTCTGCTTCCATTCTTGTTTCTCTATTATCCATCAATACAGCAGCCAGAATGAGAGTTTTAGAAATGTAAATCAGATATGTTACCTCCTTGCATAAAACCTTTCCAAGGCTTCCCTTGCTTTTAAAATAAAAGCCAAACTCCGGCGATTCCTGTACCATCTGATGTCTGAGTACCTCTTCAGCTTGATCTCCTGCCCTTGTTCTTCTTGTATACTATTCTCCAGTCACATTGGCCTTTTTTTCTTATTTTCAAATACAGCAAGCCTTTTTCCACATCAGAAACTTTGCACTTGCTATTTCCTCTGCCTAGAATAATTCCCAGATTTTTCACTGATTGCTTATTCTTATTTCCAGCTTAAAAGTTACCTCCTCTAAGAGGAATTCCAGACCAGCTATCTTAAATTTGGTCCTCACTTGACACAGTTTCAAACTCTTTTTCGTTCTCCTCATAAGCCTCAGTAACAATCTGTAATCTACTTGTTTATTTTTTCCTCTGTCTTATTTATCACTGTATTCCCAACTCTCAGCATTGTATATATCACAAAATTAGTACTGAATAAATATTTCTTAAATGTATAAACTCTTTAATGTGTAGTGTATTGTCTTGAAGACTATGAACCATAGGAATGGTAGCACAGAGACAGAAATTATATTAACAGGGCCATCCAGGAGAATCAGTGTTCCCCTCCTGATTCCAACCATTGTAATATTATTAAATGTAGGACTCCCTAGATGACTCTAGAATTCAGTCATTTTTTCTTTGGAGCCATTGCTAAGCAATATTTTGTTTTCTACCAGGAGAAAAGGCTGGCAGCTGTCAACATCATTCATTGTCAGTGGAGTTGCATAGGAAAGTTCTCTAAAGACCTTATCTTTGACTGGAATTGGAATTCTCATTTTGGATTAAGCAGCCATCTGAATTGTATTTCATAAACTTTCTGATTTCTAGAGGAATTTTTATAGGGTATTTTACCACAAACTTAAAGTCATGTAATTTCGTAGATTCACGTGTGGTAAGCTTCTAATTGGAGTTTTGATTTTTAAATCTCCATAACTATTTATTTTAGATGCAATGAAGCATTATCATAAATAATTGAAACTCAGATAACAATATCTGAGTAAATTACTAAGAACATCTTATGATTTGAGATAATTTTTATTGCATTTACCATTCACTAGCCCACAAAATATAGCAATTCACAGTTAGCAACTGTACCTACAGAATAAAATAGATTGTAGTCTACATGTAATTTTGACTTCCATTATACCTATAAATTATGTTTTAAAGTTTCTACATACTTAATAAATAAAAATAAAAAATAATATATGTATAGCATTTTCTAAGGTGGTTTTTCTCACCCATCCATCCAGACATTAAAAAAAAAAAGAAATACTTACTGAGTCACTATCAGGTCCCAGGCCCTAGACTAAATGTGCGAGACCCTGTGGTAAATAAGGTAGATGGTGTCTGCTTCCTCCTGGAGCTTACAATCTAGCCAGGGAGGACAAATAACACTGTATGACCTTATGCAATTTGCTTAATCTGTGAAACTGGAGGATACAGTATACCATACGGGGGAAAAGGTAAAGTTGCCAGTGAAGACTTCTTGGAAGTAATAGGACTTATTGAGGCAGAGTGTGGAAGAAATGGTCTAGGCAGAGGGAAGAGCATGCATAGAGGATCAGGAACAAGAGAGAGCATGGCTAGAGGAACTAGAAAGAATACAGGAACAGAGCAGGCAAAAGAGAAAGGTACAAAGATATATTCAAATGGTCTACATGATGCACTATCTTAAGAGTCTAATGAGAGTTTGGACTAATTATAAGGACAATGGGATTCAATTGGGAATGATGTGATCAGATTTATGTTTTAGAAGGTCTTCTCTGGATGCATTGTGGCAAATGGGTGAGAGGGAGAGAAGACATAGGTAAGGAAGTTGCCAAAAATAAAACCACTTTTAGTCAGAAATATAATGGGGTAAATTAAAATTAAAAATAAAATGCAATGACAACTTCCAGACAGATGGTAAGGTTCACAGAGCCAAACTTGGATTAAAATGCATAAAATATATAAAATGTGATCTAATCAAATGCAAGATGTATGCTAAATTCATGTTCTACTGAAATTTAAGATGCTTAAATAAGGAAATAGAAAAGTAGAGCAAGCCACATTAGCACAATTACTTAGTGCCATGCCATGTAGCCATAGGAAGTACGTTTCCATTTAATATGAAAATCCAAATGGTCACTGCCATGGAGCCCCGCAGCCAGGAAGGCAATGGCATAAGTCTACAGCCTTTCTGAACCACCATTCTTGCAGCATTATTCCCTTATTCCACCTGATACATGAAACCCATTATAATCCGATTGTTCTATAGAGAATCCAGCATAAAACTATTTGGTGCCACCAACTATTTAAGGATGTTATACAATAAGATGCTTTTTTGTTCTTTTTCTGAACAATGTCACCAATTATGCAGACCTTCACCTTGAATTCTGATGACACGATGGTAAGACGTCCTGGTTTAAAATGTAGATAATTTATTATTTTCTTAAAAATTTTACAGCTGTATACCTGAACGATGTTGTAAGACATCTGTTTTGACTTGTTCCTTTTACCACTTTATTCAACTTTCTCTAAAGAAAGGAGAAATACTTTAAATACACCTCTAAACCTGCACAGATAGTCAGGGCAAGCTTCTAACAGTATGAATTGAAATAAATTGTTAAGTGTATGTTCAGTTCCAGATTTTGAAGCAAAAATAACTTTGAACATTTTGGGGCTAGAATTAACAAATATTATAGAATTTCCTTCCCACATTTAAAATTTTAATTTCATAGTATTTTCAGTCCTCTGGGCTGAAACGAGGACCAGATAATATTTTAGCAAAAAAGGTGTTTTGTTTTCACGCTTTCATCATGCAAAAATAACCCAACTAATTTAGCCCTAACTTTCAAAAAATATTCAGTTTCATACAGAAATCAACTATGTAGTTCTCAGGCCAAAAGGAATATTTATCAGAAAACTCTGAAGCTAAGATTTTTATAAAAATATACTCTTCCATAAAGTTTTATTTTCAGTCATTTTTGACATGATGTAAATGAATTGCTGCATTATTGCCTACTAGTTATCTCTTATCCTTGATCTGCCAGGATTTTGTAAGATTTTTTTTTGTATGAATTTTGAACATTTTAAATTAAAAACCTGGGCCAAGCTTAAATATTGTAATTTTATAATAATCATGAAAATAATAGGAGTTTAAATTTACGTGGCGCTCTCAAAATGTCAGAGACTGTATTAAATGCTATGTACACATAATCCCTTTTAACTATACTACAATGTTAGGAGGAAAGTATAATTGTTATTCTTAATTTATAGATAAAGAAACTAACTCTTAAAGGGATTAAATCATTTGCACTGAGCTACTGCATTAGTGTGCGGTGGAGTCAAGATTCTCCTATCCCATGCTTTTCCAATTCTAGTCTCCACTTGAAGTTGGTGTCTCCTTCAGAAACAGCCCCTGGCATGGCGCCAGTCAAAACAGTCAGAATGAGTAGGAAAAACAACAAGGGTCAAGAGATGCTATCATGTATCATAGTAGGTAGAAATGAAAAATTCTACATTCAAACCCTCTGATAAATTTCATAGCCATTGGAATTATCCATTGTGCTAAGTTTTGTAGAGAATAAAATCCACAGACTTTTAAAAATCAAATTAAAATTATTTATTGCTTCTTAATACTGGCAAAAAGTATCAGCTTAATAATAGCAATATACCATGTTGGTCGTTAGAATACTTTGGCTAAAATCTCAAGCCAGCAGTGGTCATTCTAAAGATTTTGGATCATCATGGAAAGTATGCTTTATCTAGTTTCCCTTAGGATTTTCACTCAACCAGCTATTCTGAGCACCTCTTCTAAAAGGATAGTGGCAATATTTTAGGTGCTGGAATGAGGAATGTTCAAGTAAGTAGTAAATGGATCTTGACCTAAAGGAACTTATTCTATATATAAACTCAGTAAATAAAATAGATAAGAGAATTATAAAATGTGGATTGCTAGTGATAAAATTATGTATAAAGCCCAGTGGGATGTGAAGGAAGAAACAATTAATTCTGCCACGATCGATGGCCTAAAGCACATGTGCTTTGCTCCAGGTTATGCTGTGACTTTATCTCTTTCCACACTTCTCCTTGCTCGCTTCGGTCCTACCACACTGGAACCATGTATTCGCTTCTTGAAAATTCTGAGTTCAGGGATTTTATATTTGTTTTTACCTCTCTCTGGATACTCTTGGGCCAGCAATATGCGTGGCAAGCTCCTGTTTTTTCAGGACCCAGACTAATGTCACCTTCTCAGTGAGGCCTTCTAAGACTTCTCTTCCTAAAGTGGTCCTCTTTCATCACTCTCTGTCATATAACCTTGCTTTAAGTCCTTCACAGTACTTAAAACAATCTGATAATACAATGTAATAATCAGTTCTATTTTGTACGTTTTGAGTATGTGGCAACAGTGAGAGTGATTAGGTGTCCATATTACAGATAAATGATTAGGTTGGAGGCATTGATGACTTGATATCCAAGCAAAATTGGAAATTTCTGCTACTGCTGGGGGTGCACCTATGCACAAGCCCTAAAAGTCAATAGCAATTCTGGATTCAGATAAGATTTGAAAGGCAACTCAGAGGTCTCTTGATACCTGGTCTATCTCAGTGGAGGTTTTCATCTTGGGAGTTGAAGCTCCCAAAGTTTCCCAAAAATTCTTCTGAGTATAGTTACCCCTTTGAAGATATCCATGTAGGATCACTATCTAGTCATTGCTCCACCATTTCTAATAAACAATAGCTCAGTAAACTAAAAGAATGTATTGATTTTTAGATGCATAAAATCTAGATGTTCTTCCAAAATTTAACTGAAATTAACCGTCCCATAAATTAGGAACCTGCTAATTCTGTTCTTAAATTTAAGCCTATACCTCAATACTTCCCTAAGTTTTTTGTTTTGCTTTATAGCACATATTTGAAGACATCTACCACCTTCCTCAATGCATCTTCTATCCTCAGGTTAAACAACTTCACTTCTATTTTTCTTCCTTTTAGCAACAAATATTTCAGTTACTGCTACATTCTAGACACTGAGATAGGCACTAAAAAAACCCGTTTCCATCACCGTCATAATCCTAGAATTTTGGACCATGCTGTATCTGCAGTCTTCCTTTTGCACATTTTCTGAAGACTCTACTGTCCCTTAATGTGGACACTACACATCTAATAATGTACCCTGTTAGCTCATTTGCTTGAGCAGCACAATACCTTGTATTTCATCATTTTCTAAACTTATCATTCTCATATCTTATTACAACTTTGCCATATTAATATATTATGAGTATAGATTGGATTATTTTCTTTAAATTTTTTCACTTTTGTACCTAAATACTTTTTTCAAAAGAAGTTTTAATGTCATTGCCATAAATAAAATGCCAGGTTCACTTTCTATAAATGAAAAGAAATTATAAAATAAATAAAATGAAAATGTATTTACGGTTCAAAATAAAAACTAACTACATATGCCAATAAGTATAATTGGAGTTTTAAATGCCTACATAAAATACATTTCATAATTAAAGAACTGAAATTCTTTTTCTTAGTAATTTTACAATGAAGACAGGTACTACATAAATGAGGAAATATCATTTTTAGTTTTGATATTAATTTTGTTCTTGAATTTTTATTTATGTATATCCATAGATCAAAAGGGACAATAACATTACTTATATTATAATTTAAATTTTTAATGGCAATAGGTGGCCCTTTGATCAATAGGAAGGGGGAGCAAAGTAAAAAGCTTGGTCAACATTCTTAGTCATTAAACTCTTATTCCAAGAGATAGAGCATTTAAAATTTATGAAATAAAAATAGCTACCAAGGATGGACACATGTATTAGCCTCTACTGCTTCCACAATCCTCCTGAAAAATCCCACTATAACCCCAGTAAAGGAATAGGGGAGAAAGAATTTAATGGAAACAAAGAAAATGGAAAAGAAGACAGTAGCAAATATTGACAAATACATGTAAAGCCTGTAATTGATTTAACAAATCAGAAGAGAAAAATTCTTAACTAGTAGTGGAGTGAGCCAAGAAGCAACCTGACACACTACCCTGAAGATTTTTCAAAAGGCTCAGAAATGGCATCCATATATATATATGAGACTAAAATTTTAAAGAATAGTTAGATATTTAGGAAGCAATTAGCTTCCCAAGATATCCCTTTTATCAACTGACAGATGACTGGAAATTTCTCTGAAAAGAATATAACTGGGGCTCACTGGACTCACGGATGCTAAACACAGTTAAAGTTAAGAGCACCACACTGAAACAGAAGCGCTCATAGAAGTTTTCATCCTGGGTGTTGAAGCTCCAACTTTATTTCCCCTCCGAGTCCCCAAATGCTAGAAGCCATAATTATGCCATCTAAGCAGTAGACTGAAAGAAATTTCTCAAGAATCTGACTGTAAACAGCCCAACAGTAAAGGCCTAAAGCTGCTGATATCTGAGTTTCCACTCTCAAAAACCCCAAATGACTCCAAAACAAAAAATAAAAATGTTTTGACAATGCCTATCCACACATGCAGAACTCCCACCTAGCTTTGTATTTGCCTACTCTGATATTAGTAGACATTTGGTAAAAACTCTAATGTGAAAGAGAGATCAAAGCAAACAATCAAAATAAAGCAAAAGTGCTATGAGTATCACATATTAGGAGACAATGATGTGGTCCTTTTAAACTCTTGGGTTTTTATTTAATAATCAATAAACATTGATTAAGTGCCTACAGTTGGGGTTTGTGACCAATAGTGAGATAAACTGAATTAGACATAGGAGATCATGATATGAGTTATTTCCCTGAAAAAGTTAGATTGGAGGACCTGACTTAATGGTCTATTTAAAGGGGCTTGCTAACACTGTGTTAACCGTCCACTCACAGACAACCTCCTCACCCCCGCCCCCCACCGCAATTCTAGACACTGGGGAGGCATATGGAGAACTTTTATATCTGCAGAGCAGGCATAATACACTCTCCCAGGATTGCTGCCTTAAACTGATCTGAGGTAGAAGCAAAGAAAGCAAATGCCCAGTAATCTGAGCTTCTCACTGAATAATTATAACCAATAAGGGAGGAGGAGAATGAAGAAGGTACTATTGGCTGTCACCCACCACTCTAGTAGCACTTTCTTCCTTCATAGACAGAAATGAATAGAGGTAGTAGCAGAAACCAGCAGTGCTATTCTGTGTGGAAATCCCTTCACAAAGAAACATGAGAAAGGAGAAATAAGTTCCCCTATTACACCTGCAATATTCTATACTCTTTTCCAGGTGAACCAAAAACAGACCCATTCTTTTCTATGCCAATATTCAATTTACATTTTTTTGAACTCATTTCTACCTAATTATTTTTTGGGCAATTTCCCCAAAGTTTTGATATATTTTCAAAATCTGAACATAAAAATAACCAATATATTCACCATTTTTGAATTACAAATTTGAGATTTTGTCCTTTCTATCTATGTACCCAAATAAATAAAATGGTACTATAAGACATGGTGAAGGAGAAGCCCCTGTTCCTCCACAGTGACAGTGCTATATCATGTGATTTGGGGGGGATAGGGATTTGACCAATTATAAATTTACTTACCTATACGCAGTTCAGTTCAAATTCCTAATCACCAGGATAAATTAAATCACCTTATCACCAAGGAAATATTAAGAAATGTAATCAAATTTTATTCTGAAATTCCCATATTTGATGTTCACTGCAAATTCTTTATTCGCTTATGTTGCAACCTTGTTTTAAAAAAAAGAAAAAGAAGAAAAGAAGAAAAGAGATTTGTTTAGAATGCTTTATTCTAGGTGAACCTTTTAAGTTAGTAATGAGCATCACTTCCTTTTCTTAGTGCTAAGGAAATAACTTTTAAAAAACTTTTCTGGAATTTTTATCAGTGACAGGGTCATACACATTTACCTGTAGTTTCCATATTTTTCTTATTTTTCTTTTTTAAATCAGAGAATTTTTTTTCCATTTCTGATTTTCCAGCGAGTTTTTGTCAAAGGTTATCAATTGAGGCTCTGCAATCGTGTCTGTAACTTACTTCAGTTTCCTAGGATGAAATTCTGCAGTGTAGAGATTTGGATTCATTTAAAGAATCTCAGTACTTCCCTACTGTCTTCTTACATTTCCCTCTTCATCATTTTTACCCTTTCCAGTTTGCAAGTCATTCTCCTTGAAGAAAAAGACAAAAGCAAAATACCGTGTAGTTTTGCTTTCTCTGTGTCAGCCGTCAACTCAATCTCTTTCCAGTAATAGAATGATATAATATCTGTGTAGAGTATGAAAATCCTTTTTGCTCAACATTTTCCTACAAAAAATTTATAAAAGAAAAGCAAGATGAGATAACAGAATTTTTGTATCCAGAATATATGCATTCATTTACTTGCTTGCCCACTCAGTCACATATGAGAGGATGATCATGCACACATTAGCTTGATGTTAGATACTGTACTTAAAACAGATGACAGAAGAGTAGAGATGAATATCAACTCCTGCTTAAAAGACCTCAAGTTTTAATCACTTAGTCATATATTGAGATTAGGGCAAGGGGGCAGGTCAGAAAAGTAAACCAACAAAGAGAATTTGGGAATTTTGTACTCCAGTTGGGTGCCAAAGGAAGGAAACTTTACCAGAGCTAGTGTTTCTAATGGGGAGGGTGTGCAGAAGAGTCAGGCAAAGCTTCCAAGTAGAGTCAACCTTTGAACTGAATCTTAAAAGTTGAATACTAAATAGCCTTCTGGACAAGAGGTGGAGAGCCAGAGTAAGTAGAGGAGACAGTAAATGGCTAGAGAGAGCATGGTCATTTAAAAATCTCCAAGTCCTGGCATCTATGAACTAGAGAGGTGATGAGGTGTGTTCTTTCTTAGTGATGCTTTCTTTAAAAGTAGAATTTTCAGGTAGCTAGTTTAGATTCAAGTGTTCTTTCTTTCGCTTTCATGCATGCCTGTCGAGAGCTTGTATATAGAGAGTGATTTAAAACTCCATGCTGGTCTTGTCTTGTTCACAATAAATTTATAACTCCTTCTGAGAAGCAATGTTTTTTTCCAAAGGCTTTGCACAGTGAACATCTTCTGTCCTAGGGTGCCCTTGTTTCAGGTGTTTTGTTATCTCTTAAACCAATATATTTGTCCCACGGTTTACAAAACAGAGGGTATTATGTGAGAGAATACTGGGATTATTGAAATCCTGGCTTTTAAATAACTCAGAGAGCAGAAAAAAAATAAATAATGAAAAACAGAGTTCATAGCACAACCAACACGAAACTACCATCATTATTTTTTCATAATATTTCACATTGGTCTAAAAAAGTATTTTTTCGTTCTTGATTGTCATTAATAAAAAAATCATACAGATAATAGAAATACAGATGATAGAAATGTCCTCCGTTTTTTCATAAAATTTAGATGATGCTTTTCAATTAAAATGACATTGGGCCAGCAGCCTTTCTCAACTTTTTGCTAAAGCACATAAGAAGACATTGAAACACATACACACACACACTCACACACACACACACACACACACACACACACACACACACACACACACTCTAGAACCAACAAATGCAAATTGCCACATCTACATTACCAATCAGAACACTTAATATTATTAATAGTGATTTTTTAGTTTTCCTTAAGAATATTGATGGATATGTGACAGATTGCATTATCCAAAAAAGAGGTCACACTGTATTTGTTGATCCACAAACTCTTATTACAATGTGATTTTGATAATCCTCCCATGGAGAAGCAGGGTCCAGGTTCTCTCTCTCTCTCTTTTTAAAATTTACTTATTTAAATTAGTTTCAGGTATACAGTACATTGGTTAGACATCTATATAGTTCGTAAAACAATCCCCCCAATTGCTCCCTCTCCCTGCACCTAGCCATCATATCAATGCTAACTGCATTCCCTATCCATGCTCCACATCCCCCAGGTTTTCTCTCTTTGAATTGAGTGTGTTTGTAACTACAGCAGAAGACACACTGTGTGATTTCCAAGTACAGGTTGTAAAATGTGATACTCTCTCTCCTGATTTCCTTGGAATGTTTTCTCCTATAATCCAGCTAGTATATTGTGAGAAAGCCTCAGAAGCTCATGGAGAGGTCCATGGAGAGAGGAACACAGGCCCCTGGTCAACGTCCTGGCTGAGTTCCTAGCATCAACCAGTCTGACAAATTAAAACTGGATCTCCCAACCCTCAGTTGATCTACCCTACCTCTCAGATCCCCCAACACAGCAAGCAGCAAAGATAAATTGTACCCGCTGTACTCAAAATTGCATGTTTGTAAGCAAAACAAATAATTATGGTTGTTCGAATCCATTATTTGAGGACAGTGTGTTATGCAGCAATAGATAACTGAAATGTAATTAGGTATCTGGAAGTGGAGTGCTCCTGTAACAAAAGTCTTAAAATATGTGGCATTGCCTGTGGAATCAGACAGCAAGTGTAAGCTGCAAGGGTCTCAAGAACAGTTAGTGAAAAGCTCTAAGGTCTGAGAGTGTTAGCAGAAGCCTAAAAAAACTAGAGAAGGCTAAACAAGGAGAGCTTAAAGAAGAGTGAGGAAGATATTACTGGACAGTATGACAAAGAGGACTCTGCTTATGCAGTGGCAGAAAGTTTGACAAAACTGTTGCCTGAGTTAATATGGAAAATAAGAAATGTGTCTAATGAACTTGATGATCCAGCTAAGGAAACTCCCCCCAAAAAGGATTGTAGGTACCACTTGGCTTTTCTAGCTGCCTAGACTAAAATAGAAGAGAGAAGAGATAAGCTAAGAAAATAACTAATCAATTTACAAGCATAATTTGAGAAAATATAAGTGATACAGGACTTGTGGGGGTCCCAAAATAAAACTGTTTCTCATTCCCATATCTCTAGGTGGCAAACTATTCTCAAATTAAGAAACTGATCCTGGTCAAAAATTAAACCAAGAATAGTCTATAAGATCCTTGTTAAGATCTCAGAAAGAGTTAAGGCGATGCCTCAAAGTTGCCCAGTACTTCCATATTCAGATTTTATCCACCTGTTGGTCTCTGATTCAAGGCATTCAAGTCCTAACACATATGTGAATGCAGGCAGCCCTTCCTGAATATACACCATCTCATTTATATCTTTCAGTAAGATAGGCATAAAGTCTTACAGAGGCTCAATATATGATTCTGATTTCTAATGAAGATGATGTATCTTGTGGTCATTCTTAAGAATTCCTGCCAAGCCCTATCCAATTTGTAGATTTGGGAGATTTTTGATTGTTTGTTTGAATGAAGTTTAGTTTAAGATTGTATGTTATGTCGCGATTAGATAAGTGATAAAAAGGTATTAGCTTTATATTTAATTTAGTTAGGCACTTTCTGATGAGTTCCTAAAATATCAGTTCTCAAGGAAGTGGATAATACCAATGGTAAAAAAAAAATAGTTAAAATTTTTCAAGCCACCCATCACAGCATTATTTAACTGTTTCATATTAGGAAAATAGATAAATTGTATTTTAACCTAATTTGCTTGACTATTTTGAAATGTTTTAGAGGTACCATAATATAATAATTTCAAAAGAACTTAGTTGTAAAGTATATGGAAAAGACACTACAAATTATTTTTATGTATGACTATAGCTGTGAGAAAATAAATACATCGAAAAAGTCAACCCAAAAACACATATGCTATAAGTGGCTAAAATAGTGGAAAATCATTTAAGGAATTTCCCAAAATGAGGTGACTATAGATGGTTTTGTTAATCTTTTTTATATTTTTCAGAAATTTCCAAAATTTCTAAAATATATATTATTATATTAATTATAGAAATGTACAACATGCCCATTTTTATAAAAATGAAATGATTTGATGCAACCTTAGCACAAAGCAAAATTGCTTATATGTTGAAAACTTCATTGTTTCTCAAATTTTTATTCTTATTTTCTCATCCCTATAATATGCAAATGTTTTCCTCACCTTTTCATATTTGCTATTCAGTCATAACCAGACTACTCTGAAAGTATTTATCTGCTTCCGTCAGTAGCAAATGAACAACCAAATATTCAACTGTAGCATAGAGTAGGCATTCAGTCCGATTTTAATTCATTTCATCCTTCTCTTCCTAATCCATTGTTTTTGTTATGCCAAACAAGCACACACTTCTAGTCTCTTCATTGTGGTCACTCTAAATCCCCATGGTCACAAACATCTTTTTTATCTGTCCCTTGGCCATCATAACTCTTTACTATAAATCCCACTGACACTGGTTTTTATTCTCTACCATTAATGCAGATGATTGATCGTAAGCTGTAAATTCTCCAGTAGCCAACTCTATTGGTTCACAGGATACTTCATGGTCAGGCAAACAAACTTGCTTTCAGTCAAACAGAAACGAACTTATTTGAAAATCAGGGGAAGAATATAATCTGGGAGAATCAGTGATCTGGAATTGTTGATAAGAAAAACTAACCTTTTAAAAACCTTATTTAATTTATTCATTGACAGTTTTGTTCGGATTTTTATGTGTATGTGTTTGCTTGTTTTTTCTATTTAGGAACAAAGGAAAGATGTAGCCTTTTTAAGGAAAAAAAATGGCGCATTTGAGCAAATCTGAAAATATTAGTATGCATGGTTATCACAGATAAGTATAATGTGACTCCATTTGTAAATATAATTGATGATTAAGTAAATGAAGTACTCAGTGATATGCTGTACTTAAGTATGTGTAATGCTTAAGAGTATCTGTAAAACAGAAACTTCACAAAATAGAATATATAAGATAATGCAATAAGCTTGCAAATAAATGTAGAACATGCTACAGTTCGCTCAGATAATCTGTTGCCATTTTTTTACATTAAGTTCTCAAAAAATTAAATTATATTACAAATGTAGACAAGAAGGTCATGGAATTATTACCTTTCATTCTTTGTTGGTGGCATTATTGATTGGTATAAGATTTTGGAAAGCAGTTTGGCAATATCTGTTGAGAGTAATAACATATTTGCAACCTTTGAGCCAATAACTACATTTATAGAAATTATTTTGTAAAAGTAATCCAAATATAGAAAAATATGCATTTTTATTATGATAAAAAAGATAATAGCTAATATGACTGCCCTCAATTACTCAATGGAAATTAAGCTACAACTAAAAAATATTATTACAAATACTATACTATGGGCAACATAGAAATATAAAAATTAATATAATTTAGATACTTTTACTGCATTTCTGCTTATAAAGAAGAAGCCTTAGAACACACTGTGGAAGCCGTAGTACACAGAAAAATATAACGAAATTAAAAATTACTTTAAATCACACAATATAGACATAAATGTTATTAATATTAAGGCACATTTTGTTCAAAGTAAATATGGACAGGTTGTTTGATTGTTAAATGGGTACACAAATATATAAACAGATATAGTTATGTAAAATATAACTATGATTGTAGAGTTTATAACTTGTTCTTTATTGTGTGATAGTGATAGTAAATGAGAGAAGTAAAACACAAAATTGAAGATAAAACAAGATTACTAGTATGATCAAGAAAAAAATTAATTAGGGGAAAATGAAGAAATGCTAAAACATTAACACTGAATTAGAATAGTGGAATGTGGCTGATATTTTTTCAACTCTGCAAGAATTTTGTTTTTCTGCCTTTGTTCTTAAATGATGAATATTTGATGAGTATTTGTGATTTTGACACTCAGATTCAAACACCCTTTCTCTTTGGAAAACATCTTAAAATAAGTGAGAGCTAGGTCTCCCACAACAGAAGCTGAGAAGGGGTAGCTTCTCCTTTAGTTGTGTGACACAGCAGAGCCCATTAGACAGTCTTGTTTGTGACTCTGAAACTTGGGGAGTGAGTAAAGTTGCAGTGACAGCTGGGTGATTGTAAGTGACTATGGAAAACAGAGATGTGTCCATGTGTCCAGGGGTAATAATACCAGTAATTACAAATTAATCAGACATTCTTGTAGGGGATCTTAGCTGTGCTATACATCCCTTGGGGTGTGTGGATTTGCTTCTAAGAGCTATGAACCTAGTAAAACCATAGCCCAAACGTATTCTGTACATATGTACATTTTTCTTTGAAAAGATCCCTAAGATAAGCAGAGGATTCCATAATTCAAAATAATCCAAGAGCCTTTTACATAGGTCAGCATTATTGAGCTGCTCTACCTATTTTTGAGTTCCATCTGTTCCTTAAAAGATATCTCCACCAGACTTTAATGCCTAACAAAGAGAAATTTAAAAACAATGATGGTATTTTAGTCAACTGATGAGTCAAATAGATGAATTCACTTGTTAAATTAGATCAAAATATTTATTACCATCTTCTACCTGTGTACAAGGTTTGGCAGAGAGGCTACAGGCAAGAGAGTTCTTAAGGACATTCTGGGTTAGGAAGACAGACAGATGTATGAATTCATTGCAGTCCCTCTCTTGGCAAAACAGCAAACTAGATGTCCTGAAAATTTCTCACTACAAAACATCTAAAAACTCCAGATATTCTCTATACATACAATATTAAATAAAGGAATGACTCTGCAAGTTAGTAATAGAAGTCCTCTGAGAACTAAGACTTCAGGTCCAGGATGTAGGTGAGTCCTGCAGCCACCACAAGCCCACAGTTTTGGGTGGTCCAAGGCTTTGATTTTAAAGGGCATGTGCATGTGAGAAACTTCAATGGAAATCCAATACTGAGTTAATGTTGGGCTTTCCTGCAATTACCAATATTGAATTCCTGTTGGCTGCAAAGATCTCCTGACGATTTGTGTGAAATTGAACAAACCATTCAATCTCTTTTACATCTCAATTCCTTTGTAAATAAAATTATAGTAAAAATACTTATAATTTATTACTTTTGCAGATATGTAAAAATATTAATACATGTTACATCACTATAATCTCTGCATGAACAGATTCTTGCATCAGACCACCTTGCAGGCCTCCAGATCAGCTACCTTTGTGTAAGGTACTCGTTCCAGGTCCAAACAGTGCATATTATTCTGGTGTTTTATGCTTAAGAGCTCACCTGGGACCCCTTCCCTCAGCAGATAAGAATCTACAGGTAGGAATACTTTAGAAGAAAGTGTGCAAGGGTTTCTGAGTCTTTGTTCAACTAAGGTAAATAAAGGAATAGTTCCTAAAAAGGAACACTTTTCTCCACTCATGAACAAGGATACAAGGACAATTATTTAATATTATTCAAAAGACCAACAAGTATAATGCATTTCTGAATTACAGCTTTTAAACTCTAGTAAAACAATAGAAAGAAAAGAATTTATATGCAATATAGGATGCATTACATAGCTGGATGTATATTTTAATATGTTACATTAAAAATATGACTAGAAAACTAACCCCAATAGGCTGGGAAATGTGTTATGTGTCAGTCGCTCATCCATATAAAAGCATATAAGCAAAAGATAAAATATGTGACAATACAGTGAGCAATAAGGCTACCTAAAATTTGTATTTATGTTCTTTTGAAGCATAGATAAAGGGAAATGGAAAGAGTCTATATTAACTTGATTTAAGACCAATAATTAGAGAGGGTAGCTGAATCATATATTAAGTTTATAAATATCACAAAATTTGAGTTTACAAATAGTAGCTATAACTGAAAATATGTCTATGAATATAGAGAGGTAATAGCTTTGAGTAGGAAATATCAAAATAAGATTAGGCTTTGAAAAATGTAAAGTAATGCATCTTGGATAAAAAATTCACAGATAATCAGGGAAATGGAGCTACTGTACTTGGAAAATAGTAATGTTGAATGAGGCCAGGGAGTGATAGTTACAGAAAATTAGTATGAGATTGCACTGGATGATATAGTGGTTTATAAAAACTGTTTGGGCAGCACATGCAGAGATAACACATCATGAGTCAGACAAGTGTGTCCATTTATGAAAACCTCAGTACCAGAAGGATGTCATCGTACTGGAGTGAATTCAGAGAGAGCTACAAAAATGATTGAGGGGCTGGAAGGGCTGATGTGAGATAAGATTAAAAAGAACTAAATATGTATGGCTTATCCAAATATAGACAGTATTGCTGCAAAATGTAAGGTGCTCACATACTGAGGAAAGACAGAAACTTGTCATGAAGTTTAAGGAAAGGTTACTGGGAACATTCTGAAGAAAACTAAAAACGAAAAAGTTAAAGTGAAATAAAGGCTCCCCAGTGGGTTAAGTAGAGAAAATAACTATACCATTTTGATTCTCTAACCCATTTTACAAAGTAAAAAAAAAAAACTATAATTTAATTTCCCAGTCCTTCAGTTTCCACATTTTTTAAAATCAGGAGTAATGATCCCTCTTCGGCAAATTTAAGAGTTTTGATTGGCGAGATTAAATATAGTCATATTTATTCAAATATTATCTTAAAAACTATTTAACACAATGCTTAGCATCTAGTATAGTAGAATACAGATTTTTTAAATAAGTGAATAAAGTTAAAGGAATGTACGTTTAATAAAATTTATTAAGAGCTAAACGTGAGCATATAATATGAAAACTTGAATTTATTGTGATTTCTAACATTAAAGAGCTTACAGTCTCATGAATGAGCAAACATGTATTCAAGTGCACAAGCAACATATGTTAATAGTATGAGGTTCAGAAAAGCAATTGAGATTCCAAAGAATCAAGAGGCAAATGTTTTAAGAACGAGAAGAAAGAGGTGGCATTGGAACTGAGCCTTGTGGGGTACTAGACTAGGAAACCAAAAAGAAGGGATTGGAGAGGGATTCAGTGGTTGAATAAGAGCATGTGAATGAAACCTAAGGGAAAATAAATACCTCATGGCAAAAAGCGTGAGTAGTTTGGTATGGCTGAAACAAGAAACTCAGAAAAGTATGGCATAAGACAAATCTGGACAGGTGTATTATCACTCACTGGCAAAGCACCATGACTGGGCCTTTAATGGGCATTGAGACCATAGAACAATGGTCTTTCAAACATTTTTTTTTAAAAATTTCATCAAATAAATTTTTAAACAGAACCCTAATCTATGGAACAGATAAAAGTAGTGTTTTTTGTTTGAAGTAGGTTAGAGGCCTAGACTCCTGCTCTCCAGCATCCCTTCAATCTTTCTTCCTCTGCACTCCCAGAATACCCTGAGATGTCTCAAAAGACCCCAAGAAACTGTGGTGCACAGTTTGAAGAACACAAATATTAGCAAAAAGGAATGAATGAGAATTTTTGAACAAGGAAATGAAATGACCAGTACAGAACTGGAGAAATGGGAAGGGTGGGTTAGTTGAATTACAGACAGGCTATATGAGTCTAAATCTAGGCGGTAGATGAAAATAGAAAATATGTGGCTTTGATATTATAAAGTCAAATAGCAACTCTTCTGGATTAAAAATAAAGACTAGTTGTAAGAAGTAAAATAAATGCTAACTCGGATTTTCAGAATGGGTGAATGGGCCAATATAATGATGCTATCTGAAAAGGTGCATTTTATTTAACACATGATCTGTTTTAAGAATTGAATCTACCTTAGTTTCCCTTAGTAGCTGCACTCTGTACCTAACGAACATACAATAATAAACTGTAATGGTTTAGAAATCATAGCTTGATATAGTTTCTTGTAGTTGAGCCTTGAAAACCCTGTCATCTGAGTGAGAGAGGGAAGACATAAATACCAAGAGCAGAATATCATTTTACATTTGTATTCATTCATTCCTTCATTTCTCTGTTATGATCACACTGATCATTGAAAGTGTATTAGGTACTGTGGTAGATGCTAATTGAAGTTTCAATTATTTTCTCATATTTTAGATAGATTGTTAGCCTTTAAACTCATCTTCCAAATAATATGTAAAAACAATTTTCCAGATTTATATTTTTATATAAATACAGAGTTCTTTTCTGTACTTACTCTTCTTTTTATATTTTTTTGTATATGTCAAATAATGCCACATATATACGTGAGTACCAGAACTCTATCCCTAAATCAAGGCACCCTTTGTTATCAAATGTATATGTATTTGGAAATATTCCAATTAATCACTGAAATTGTAGTTTATTCATTTTTATGAGACTCCAGATTTTTTTGTTCCAGTCATCTTTATCAAACCAACAGCTAAGATGGCTAATTCTATTTTTCATTAAACAAGAAACACTCAAATTTGATTTGGGCTAATCTGAAGTCTATAATTATTTGAGGGAAATATAGATCCTAAAAAAATTAATGTGATCAGAATGTTCATTTCATCTATAAATCTCAGCACCATGATGTCATTTCTTATTTCATATGGTTAGACTAATTGGCACAATATTGAAGACTAAAATAAGTTTTAAAAATAAATAACTGCCATCAACATATTCTGGACTCTATTTTAGAGAAGAATTGAAAATAAAATATATATATGTATATATATTAGGTATAGAACTTCTAACATATATTGATGCATGCTATATCTTTTATGTCTCATCTCGTTTTATCTTCAAAACCCACTAAGCAACTAAAATCACCTATTTTATAAATTGGAGTTAAGAAAGTTTAACTTACCCAAGGGTACACAGTGACTCAATAGAGCAAGGTTTATCAATTTCAGAGTCCAAGTGCCTTTCACTAAAAATGCTTCCTATCAATGAATAATAAAGAATTCATTAATAAACATTCAGTATCATTGTCATTGGAGGAGGGGATAGACACTGATACTTTATTACAAAGGTGTCATAGTTATCTTCTCTGTCATACTTGGGAATTGTTTTTACTACTATACTATTATAGTAATAAACCAATTTGACTTGCTGTTTTCCTGCTTATTTAGAAAAGTTATTTCTGAGCAAATAACCTTTTAGAAAGAAATCTTTTAATTTGGATTTCCTGTAGATGAACATTTGCCAGAAAAATTGATAGTCTTCGTCATAATGTCTCAAAATGACTGTACAAACTGACTGATATCACCAAGTTTCAAAAATATTATACAAACTAATGAAGATTTTTAGAATATACATGTTCAAAGAATGTCAAATTCATTACAGATATTTGAAGGATCGGCCTATAAACTATTAGGAGATATTTACATTGAAATACACATCAAACTAGACCAAGGTAAAGATAAATAAAGTTTGTAGAGAAAGTAATTAGAAAACTGATACTTTGACATTAACTGCATGAAAAGCAGTTAATTTTTCTTGTTTTACCAAAGATGCTTTGCCAAGTGACTAGACCAAATAAACAAAAACAAAATAGACTTTTCTTATTATAGAAATTCCCAGGAATACTTAAGTTCTGGCCTATGGGTCAAGATCCTAGCTCTGTGACTTTTTATCAATGTGTCCTTGGCAAGTTATTTAGCCTCTCTGTGTCTCAGTTTCTTTATTTATAAGTAGGAGTAATGTTACTACCTAATATATAGAATTATTTTGAGTATTAAACTAAATGAATAAATTTATATGAATATTTAGTCCACATGGGTAAAAATGGAAGAAATTGAGCATAGATAAAGGGCAGAGAGCAGTGAAGAGGATGGCATAGAAGTGGCTGGGTGGGAGCAATGCCAGGCCCTTATCTGCTCTAGAGGCCATGTTAAGAGTCCATCCTTTTACTAAAGACACCAAGAAGCCATTGAATTGTTTTAGGGAGGGATGTGACATGATCAGATCTGTGACAGAGGACTAATGTTGAAGTTAAACAAAGAGGTTATAATTGAGATTATTAGATTTGCTTTTTCATTCTGGAACATACTAGGGTAACTGTTTTGTCATTTTGTTATTCTGAAGTACAATCTGGATCTGGTTCTAGTAGAACAGCTCTATTCCATAACTCCTAAAATAGAACACTCATCATTGTGTAGCACAGGAAAAGAGAGTAATCAAGAGAAAGGATAATAATGTACATTAAAAAAAATACACAAGTTAGAACAGGAGATTAAGAGAAAAAAGTGTTAACTCAAGCCATGATGCCTGGAAACGTATGTATGGTCTATATGGTATTTCTCGATAATGATGATGCCACGTAACACATCATTGTTAACATGTAAGAACAGAGAGAACAAAATTAGAGAATGAAAAAAGATATTGCTTATAAACATATATGCATACATAAATAAAAGCCATATCCTCTTTATTATGTTTTAGCCTCCTGAATCTATTATTTGCATGTACATAAATTAAAAATATATAATTAATAAAAATTTGAGATAAATGTAATCTGTTTTATATTTTAAATACATATGACTACATATATATGACAAGATATGTGACAGATAAACAGAAAAGACCTTGACAAGGACATTAGAAATGAATTGCATTGAGATAATTTCTCTAGAAAAAATAAGTATTTGGAACTTCTCTTGAATTTAAAGGCAACTCAGTAGAAGAAAGGGTTTCTGGACAGCCAGATATCAGCCAAATCCATAAAGAACCAAGAACTCCAATCTGTCATTTAGAGCACACCAGTGCTGAGCCTTACCTAGCCAAGAGAGTCAAGTATAAAAATGTGTAAAGAGCTCCTTCTGATTCCTCTCCAACATTTTATACTCGGCTTTGGCTGATTTTCATTTGGGTTAGATTGTCACTTTTTTTTTCAAAAGTAGAAAATATACTTCATAAATTAAAAAAAAAATCTTGAGAAATTTGTTTAATAAATGTAAATGATTCTAAAGTTTATAGTATATAGTTAAGACTCTAGCTGACATATTTCAAAATATCTAATTATCTGAGTTATCCAGGATAAATCTTTCTTTTTTCCTCTCTGCTTCCCTGCTTCTTTCTTTTGTTCTTTTCTCTCTCTCTCTCTCTCTCTCTCTTTCTTTCTCTCAACTAAACTAACTAGGTAGTTGGTGGTTGCTTACTATTCAATAGCTACAATGCAACAGAACTCTGATAAATAAAAGTTAATTTGTCATTGAGGAGATTTTGGTTTACATTTTTGTAGCCAATTCTAGCCACCTCATTGCTCAGTTTTGTGTCACCAATTTAGAGAGCACAGGTGACTAACCCTAAATCACTGTGTTTGTCTAATTTTACAAGCTAGGACTTTGGTCTCAATGAATTATTATATTGAGGAAACTCAGTTTATAGGAGATAATTCCATAAAACATTTTAGAAATTGGATATTTCCCTAACTGAAGCATCTAATTTTTCTGCAGATAGCCTATTACACTTGTATGGTACTTCATAAATCATAGAGATCATAGAGTTTTTATATTATTTTATCTCATTTATTCCTTCAATATCCACTCACAACTATTGTGTGCTAGCTATATATAAAATCAAAGAAGATGTCCTTGACCTTAAAGAGTTTATAGTTTGTCACTTACTCCTTCTAAAAACTATAAAAGATAGCTCTTATTATCTCAACCTGTGGTTTAGAAAGGTTTAATAATTTAAATCAATATTGTGGGAATGCTAGGTAAAAGCCTTCTGAATCCATGATCCTGAATTTCTGACATAGCCACCCTAAGATGTATTGACGGTAGCATGCTTGTTGGATGAACCAGATGAACCAGAGTTAGGATCCAAGCTTTCTTTTAATACCTGTATGAATGTGAGCAAGTTACTTACCTTCTCTGAATATCCTCATTTGTGATGGGGACTGGCCATGCCCACCTTACAGGGTTATGAGGAAAACTAAATGAGAAGGTGGAGGTCAAACACAAAGGGCTGAGACTAGTGTGAGGTGATTGAAGCACTCACTGTGGGTGCAAAATTTAAGGGGGTGTCATGGCACCAATAAAGAAATAATATTTATTTTAATATTTTAAAAATCATTGGCACAATATGGCATGTACCAGCCTGCTTTTGTGTAAAAAAAAAAAAATACATCAGAAATATGGTTAAGACTTGGATGAGGAAGTGAGTCAGAGTGATAGAAGTGCAGAGTTAAATCCTGTCTTTATTTAAAATTTTGGTATCTTGTTCAGTCTTATAGAAGGAAGAAATCTAAAATAGCTCCCCAAAGGTATCTTTTCTTAATCCCCAGAATCTGTAAACATGATGAGCTGCCACTCTCACGATTATGTTATGGTATATGTTCTGGTATGGTATATACCATGATTTATGTTATGTTATGATATATGTTATGTTATATGTTATAATATGGTATATTATATGTTATGTTATATGTTATGTTATATTATTAGCAAATGCAAATTTATTATGTTATGTTGTATGTCCCAGTTGACCTTAAGATAGGAAGATTTTCCAGGTGGTTTTCATCTAATCACATGAGCCCTCAAACGCAGAGATTTGTCTAACAACAAAAGAGAAAGACAGAAGTCAGGGAATTCAAAGCATGGGAAGGATTCGACTTGCTGCCACTGTCTATGAAGAAGGAAGGAGACATAAGTAGGGCCTGGGGAGTAGCCACAAGGAGTGAGAGTGACCAATAGGCACAGGTAACAAGAAAATAGAGACTTTGGTCCTACATCCACGAAGAATTGAATTTTGCTATTAACAGGAGTGACCCTGAAAGAGGACAATGATCTCCAATTTGATTTCAGCCTTGTAAGATTCTGAACAGACACAGCCATGTTATTACAGACTTCTGACCTATAGAAACTGTGAGATAATAGATATTGTTTTAAGTCACTAAGTTTGTTGTAATTTTTATTCAACAATAGAACTAATACAAGCATGAATATTAATTTTTATTTTAAAATATATTGTGTTAAATTTTCATTTATCTTGATTATTGAGTCTTTTTTGGTACTCCTTTAAATTTTATACCTGAGTAGAGTGTTTCATTTTCACCCTAGTCTTGGTCTTGCAATGCTTGGTGCAAAGTAGGTACACAATGGATGCTGTTATCTTTACTCTTATTACTTCACAGCGGCTTCTAATTTGAGTCTTATTGATAGGGCATCTCCTTAATTTTCTAACTCCTTTAAAGTTTCTCTCCATTTGACCTTTCCCATCAATGGTCAGTGTCCATGCCTCCTTCCCTACATCAAACCCACCAAGTCCTGGGACTAACCAAATGATTACCTGTTAAGACAGTATCTTAAAGATATCACCAGATGTGCCATGTAATTCTCTTCTTTAAAAGGCCCCTGCCTCTGAAGCAATTTAAAAATATTTTCCTCCTATGTTTTTGGAAATTTATCTTCATCATTTGATATGGCACTTTAGGTTCATGTTAATAACAAAATTTATTCCCACAAATCTCACCTTTCTCCAACTTTCTTCTAAAAATACTTTTGCTAAATGTAAATGGTTTGGGACTTGCAAGGTTGAGAAATATGTTTGAATATGGGAAGATAAGAACAAAAAGAGAAATGGCTAACAAATTTGCTCTCTGATCTAGCATACATGTGTCTGAATTGTCAGAGTAACTCTCACTCAGGAGTTGAATTATAGATAGTTTATATCTACAGAAAGTGGCCATTTTTACTGTGCGTGTTGATTCATAGTTGCATAACTAATCGTGACAACTTTATTAATTGCTTATTATCAAGGATTTTCTCTTTTATTAGAGAACAAGTGACTTCCTTCCCTTACACGGGTGTGTGTATATATCTCTGTGTGATAGAGATTAATGCATAAAGCTTTGCAGGAAACTGCCTCATTGATTTTGTTACCTTTATATTTGTCTTCCTTAGATGACTTCCACTAACATAGATGGAGGATGCATAGTCCATTTCAGTGGGATACGCAGAGCCCTACCTACAGTGGTTGGAATTCTGGCTTAAATTGAGGCAGTTGAGTAAGTAAGAGGTTAAAGGAATATTTTTAGAAAAATGAATGCATTATATCACTGGTTATTTTTTAAGTTCCCAGTACAGCACTTCTTTGATGGAGGTACTTTTATATAGTGTTAGTCCTTGCATGTGGTTTGAATACTAATTAGAAAATGCATTGCCAACACTGATGTAATGATGTGCCCTAGAATATTATTCAATGTTGTAATAAGTTGTACATAAGGTCTATCTCTGAAATCTATGTGTTTGAATATTCCTATGCCATATTTTCAAATTCTTCAAATCTCATACTAGCCAATCCACTCCTCTACTGTATGATTCAGAAATGTTTTCAAAACCCCATGTTGTTTCCCCTATTATTGACTTAAATTGATTTCTGACATTTTTATGCAGTAGTAAATACTACTCTTAAACACAAGTTAGTCTAGCAGCCTCAGAGCTAATGATGAATAAATGTAACCCACCTCAATACACAGGACCTCCTTTTAGAGAAAACTCCTCAAAAGTCTTTACTGAAGAGAAGTATCAGATCAGTACCTTAGAGTCTTCTGTGCTAAGATAGTGCATTGAATACAAGAAAGCTGATGGGGTAGTTTTAAAAAATGTCCTGACAGAGTCAAGGTGATGGCCATTTTTAGCTGCCCTGCTATCCATCACCTCTTTCAGCCAAGCATACTCCATCATATGCAACAGCCTCATGAATTTATGCATCAAGCTGTGCAGCCAGTCGTGCCGAGGGCGCTGGTGACAAGTGAAATTGCTGTGCGCCTCATTTAGCTGTTTATTGCGCCTGAGTACGTGTTGCAGCTGTCATCCCACGATGGGATGATAGTGCTCGTTAATAGACAAGACAGGCAAATAATGATGGAGGCCACAGCAAGAGATGCTCATCTGCCAATGGGCTCTGAGCAATATCACAAACATCCACAAAGTTTTTTTTTTATCAAAAGCAGCTCTGTAAGAAAATAGAGAGGGCAAGGCTGATCTTCATGGGACTAACAATGGAAATTAAACTTTTGAAAAAAGTGTAGCCTTGTAGATTGTGTAACTTAGGGCTAGCATTTGGGCTTCCACACTGTGTTTATCTTTTAAAAGGAGCACAGGAAAATGACCACACACACCAACCAGGTTTGATACTAGTAACCAAGTTGACTGTATTCCTACCACATGCCACAGAATTAACCTTGGCCTTATTCTGCTGTCAACCGTAGCCCCAAGGATTTGTAAATGTTATTTTTCAACTATTTGATGATTTGTTTCATACATTTAGGATTTGAATTTTTTATCTTTAGGTTCTTTTCATTCAGTGGGAAGTAACTAGGAATAGAAATATTCTATCTTAAGATTTGAATGGAATTTTCTTTTGTGTAAAATTGAATTGTACTCAAGCATTCATATCTGGGCATATAGGAAAGAGGCTCTTAATAAAATCTCTATGAAATGAAAGTCTGTTAAAGAACTGATTTTCATTTCCTTCCTTCTCTGAGTATGTGGTGCTTAATCTTATGGGTATTTTACAGTTGGTCATAAGCCAGTACCTAAGGTAGGAGTTTAAATGTTAATCTTTAAGATTTTGCCAACGGGTTATTCATTTTGTAAGAATATAGAATTTAAAGAGCTAACATGTTTTGTGTAATGAGATGAAGTAAATTCCGACAATCCTTTGCAAACATTTATATACAATTGTAATACTCAACAGAACTTGAATTCTGTGCTTGCTAACTGAATATTATTTTGAGTCCAAAATATAGCAACAAATATGATGATCCAAATTGTGAACCTAGGATGGAAATAATTTCAGATATTTTGTAACTTAACAGAAAAACTGGGAAAACTCATTATCATAAAAAAAAGGAAATCAAATATAGGGATAATTCATTAAACACACAGTGTTTAGGAAATGGCTTTCTTGGATAACGTACTATGTGGCCATGGTCTTTTTAGTGGAGACTATCTTACTATGAGGAAAGACCACCAAAAGTTTAACAAAGACATTATTATTGACATTATTTTTAACAACCATGTCAAGAACCACGGAAAGTACTAAGCACTCTTACATAGAGAGAATACCCTTACTGGGATCAGAGAGATATAATGGTGGAAGAACACTTTTAAACTCTGTAATTTGACCTCCTCATTTTAAGAGTGAGGAAACTAAGTCCCAGAGAGGCCAAGTGACCCAAGTCACCTGCAGCATCGACAGTGAACCCAGGTGTCTGAGACCCTAGTGTCCTCCAGGGCAACCTTTCTCATATTCTTTCTGTGACTGACAGTGTGAGTCTTTTTTTAAAAGATATTTATTTGCAGAAGTTTTACTTTTATTTATATGTTACTTTGAAAGAATACTCTGATTTTTAAATTTATCATGTATGTATGCTTATTTCTTTAAAAAGTAGAAGAGTTGAGAATACAAGACATCTTACAATAAGTTTAAAATAATAAGGGATGTGTAATGAAAGTGAAGAGTTATAACAAGAAATCTCAGACTAAGGATAATTACTAAATTTGAATATAAAATTTACCACTGATTTAGAAGGGTTGATTCATTCTTAAATGTAATCATTGTCTTTGAGCCAAAAATTACTTCAGTAAGAATGGATTTTCAGTTTTATGATAGAAATAAATGAGGAAATGTAAGTTAACTTGCAAAGAATATAGTTTTATGATGCACGTTTCAAGAATATACATATTCTGTAAAGTGAGGCGCACCCATATTAATTATTTAAAGGTCCCTTCCTTCTTTAAAAAATTCATATCTGTGACTCTTTTGTTATTCAAAATGTATAACTTTAAAAACAACTTTCCACTGAGTTTCTTGATCCAGAAATATCTATTTGTCTTAGAAGTCTTTGATAAACACTTAGTATACAAGGCAACGTGTATTCTACAACAATTAATTTGAATGCACAGTAGACATCATTATACAGGAGGTACAAAATCACATTTGGATTATACGTTAGAGTAGTGATTTAGCTCAGAGTCTTAATGTAAAATCTCATGGACTAGCATGTAATAACTTTATGTACTTTATTTCCTTTTCCTTGTTTTGTGCTTACTGTGGAATAATACAGTAGGAGCTACATTCTGCTTCTTTGCTTTTTCAACAATAACAACAAAAATCTTTTTTGGGGGGCATTTACAGAACTAATGGTCAGCAAATTTGAATATGTTGACTTCTTTTTCTTAATGAAATGGAAAAGAGATGTGTGTTGCACACACACACAAAGTTTTATTAATGTTTCATAAAATGGTTGCTACAATCAAAGGAACTGCTCTGAAAATTAAATTACTGGGCTGACTCTGAAAATCAGCATAATATGCTCTGTTTAATTCAGTCATGCTAAGATGTTAGATTCCCCTTCATTCTCTCAGCTTTCTCTCTCCTTCACCTGGGGGCATCTGCTGATGAGTCTCTTCTAGAGGTTGTTTAATGACTATTTTACAGGAACTGTCAGCTTTCTAAAGCCCAGTGGCATTGGGCGTCACTGTATTACCAGCCTTTTTACACCATTTGCCTGACTGTAAATTGGAGGTTTAAAAGTACAAGAAAAGCTCCTATTTGATTTAATGACTGGCTGATGGAGGTCGATTAATCTTTCTATGCTCTGATGTTTTACTCATAAAGGTCATCTATTGTTTGTTTATCCTTACTTTTCTGATTTTAGAAAAACAAGAAATAAGAAGACCATTTGAAGAAGAGCAGATAGTCGCCTTAAGAAAATTCTTGTCATATGCACTCTGGGATTTGGACACAAATTCTAATTATACAGTAAGTGAAATGAACACAGCCTTTACATTAACTTATTATAAAGCTGCAAAACCACAATATCTGCTCAATTTGGTTAAAGAAATTGAAGACATCGGCTGCTTCTCCTCCTCCTCCTCCTCCTCCTCCTCCTCCTCCTCCTCCTCCTTTCCTTCTCTTTCTCCTCCTTCTTCTCCTTCTTCTTCTTTTTCTTTGGCAGCAAGGGGTTATTTGTTTCCATTTGAAAAAGCAGATCTTTTTGGTTGTATAAAGAAATATATTTTTTCTCCTCCTTCTTATTCTGTGTTTGAAAACCAAACAGAAATTTTTTAGTACTATTATCTTATTTTACTTAGCAAATTATCTTGATTTAAGGTTAGGGGCTCTATCTAATTAAAAAATAAATAAATAAAAATTTAAAAACAATAAAAATTAACCTTTTTGTCAGATTAGATTAATTTGTTGTAGTCTTGATACATTATACAGATTCTTGCTTGCTTCTTGAATTTTAACATGAGTGCTTAGAATATCCATCAAATTATTTTTGTCCATTTTAATTTTTGATCAAGGGATAACTCTTTTGAATAAAGAGTACACCAATCAGTCAAAACTAGTCAACAAAGAGAAAAGCTAGTCACAAAAAAATAGCACACAGAAGATAATGCTGAGGAAATATTCAACAAGTTTGTAAATCTAGTCTTAAAAGTTAAGAAAACATAGCAGAATTCTTCTATGACCAATCAAAATATTATCCAACCATTGTCCTCTTCCGAACAGAGTGGAACAATGATTCTGGAAGTTTTTCCTGAATGGAGGTTTTATTACAAGTGATTACAAGAGAGTAAGACACAAAAGCATGTGTGGCATACATAGTGAGCAAAAATGATTGTTAATCGCCCCCTCTTCCCTAGAGAATGAGAATAATATAAACACTGAAGAAAAATAGGGTCTCATAGCCTCTCATTGGCCAATCTATTCTGACATGCAGAGCCTAGGTATCTAGATATCAATTTTGGAAAATCCCTAGAAGTAGGAATTTTGCTGTTACCAAGCAATTCGGGGTGTTAAAAAACCACATAAATTAACTTCAACAGTTTTCTGTTTGAATCTCAAGTTCACATTCTACTACCAAATGGCCACAGAGCAACCACACATACTAGAATGATGGCTAAAATTCTGACGTTTTTCTTAATGTATTCTTTGAAAGACATTTCCAAGGGCAAATGTAGGAGAAGGAGTAACTGATAGGTGGCTTCTGATAGTACTGGCATAGCATAATGTAGCTGCTCCAATGCAGCAGCTCAAACATCACCTCTTCTTGGGAAGTTCCAGGACTTTCTTTTACTGTACAGCCCCTTCCTTGAGCTTTTACCATAGGAATTGAATTCATTTATTTACATGGTGATATTTCTCTGGAGATTTGTCCTCCCAATGTCAGGGCCTGTTTTATATTTATCTTGATATACCCCAGACATCCCAGTACCTAGGACAGGGATAAACACTCAATAAATATTGCTTAATTTACATAATTGAGTTATGGTGTTTTTCATGTTCAGTAGAGGACTTACTAAAGTCCTAAAAATTACATTCCTCATTAGAATCCAGACTACCTCTTATTACTAAGCATGAAGGAGCAACGAGATTGGACATGAAGGTGGAGGCTCTAATCTCAGCTCTGTCAGATTGTGGCTACCAAGCCAGGCACTTAAACTTGAGATTCCTCAATTGTTTATCTGTAAAACTCAGGATTAGATACATCACTGAGATCCTTGCTAGGCATGATACTCTGATTCTTAAATCGCTGCTATTCTCATTTCTGGTCAGCCATTTCCTTTCAGTCTACTTGCAACTCTAAATTATTACTGATATCTAACTGATGTTAAGCAATTACTCAGACATTAATATTATACTTATAACATTAATATCATCTCCTCTAATTCTCACAACAATCTTCTGAGTTAAGTTTTTATGAATAGTGAAATTGAAGCTCAGAAGTATTAAATACTCGTCCAAAGAATCACATTAGCCACAGGTGGCATAGATAAGGTTCAAGCCTTGGTCTCCCAGTGCTGATCTTTTTTTTTTGCTTGTTCCATCGTGGTGCCTAATTCTATCTGTGGCTTATTTTCTCCTGGACTTCTAAAAGGATAGCATTGTAATGTTTTAGGTAGAATTTCTGAAAGAAACAATAGGACCTTCCGTGAAAAGACAGATTTATTATGTCAGGCATTCTGAGTTGTACTGTTATCAGAGGTTATGAGGTTCCTCTGATTCTCCATATCTTTTCTCATCCTCTGGTGGCCAATATTATGCATTTTCAAGACAGCTGGCCAATGGACTCTGTGGCCATAAAATAGAGCTCAGCAAGCTGCTCACACAAGGGCTGAACTTGTGACCTCAGCATCGTTTTCATCGCACCCCAAGCAATTGAATTAAATAGCCGAAGAAAAGTCTAACAAACAGGACATGGAATAAAATATTGCCTCAGAGATGTGGAAATATTTATTATTTAATACATTTGTATTTAATTAATTTCAAATGTTTGTTTTGGAACTTGTACTTTGTAAAACAATGCACCAAAAACTGCGGAATAAATGCATAAGTCTGGACCTCTACAGCTTAAAGTGAAAGGGGAGAGGGGAAAACAAGTGTGTGGATGTCCACAGGTCCTAAGAGAGGACAAGCCAAGTGCCATGGAAGTGAATAGCCAGAACACTCATATAGGTGTGAGGTATTAGAAAGACCTTCACGAAGTGACCCCAATAACATCTCACTCTTCCTCAGTGCCTGTAGAATCTTTTAAGATCAGGAATAGACCCCAAGTGGCCACATCAAAGGGACTTTTTAAAGCTAATTGGCTCTCATAGCTTCTTGGATTTCTAGTTCGTGCAATGGTTCTGGCTTGACCTTACTCCTCTCTGTATTGTGATCTTGTTTTTATCTAACCCTAAGCGATCCAGGTGATTCCCAGTTTGTTCTTTCTCTTGAGTTCCCATTTACTTATTCCTCTGAGTGCTACCTGGGTTTTGTCTTTGATTTTGCTTTTACTCCCTAAATCTTTTGGTTCACTTCCTCAGCATTATATTGATGGTCCTGATGCAATTATCACCTAGAGTCTCTGAAGCCTTCACTCCACACTGTTCTCCTCAGCTTTCAGAGAAGCCCAGAGATTCCCATCTTCATCTTTTGAAATGCTACAGCACTCTTTGCCTTAGGACAGCAATTCCAGAATCTAGAATATTTTGAAAAGATAAATATAACATTTTACTGTAAATGAACTAAACCCAGGAACTATGAGCTAAGTTTTCAACCCAAGGTCAGCTTGACCAGCAAGCAGGGACTTATAGATAGACATTGACTTTTAGCTAATGGATAAGAAACTAACTGAGGGAACAGAGTGTCAAGGAGTGGCTTTCTCTTCTTCAGTGCAATGGACTGAAAGTTGATTCCCTCCACAAAATTCGTAAATTAAAATTCTAATCCCCAATGTGATGGTATTAGGAGGTGAGGCCTTTGGGATGAGTGCCTTTATAAACAGACCCAAGGAAGATCTCTTGTCCTCTTTCCACCATGTGAGGATACAAGGAAAAAGAGGCAGTCTGTAACTGAGAAGAGGGCCCAACTGGCATACTGGCACCCTGGTCTCAGACTTCCAGAACCGTGAGAAATAATTTCTGTTATTTATAACCTATCAGTCCATGGTACTTTTTTTTTAATAGCAGCCTGAACTTAGACACTCATGAACCTTCAACCTCTCTTTCTCAACTGGCTCTTCCTTTAAGATCTCCAACTCTGAGATTCTGCAAGACATAGTACCAACCAAGTTGAGCATATGGGAAAATAAAATGATTTATTTTACTGTTGTTTTTTTTTTGTCTACAAATCTATTGTTTCCTTCTAGAAATTTACTCCATAAATGAGTCATTATTTTAAGCCACCATTTTTTTTTAATTTATAGATTTTAGAATAAAAGATTACCTCTATTATTATTCAGTAAACGGTAATTAATTTAATAGCTTTTGATCAATGCCCGCTCTTAAGTTAGTATCTCCAGCAAACTACATGCAATATTTAAAATTAACTTGAACTTCATTATTACTATATGTGTCCAATTAGAGTAATCATAATCTCTCATTAGGAGCCACCTTCAGTATTCCATCTTAATATATGTTATATCCGGAATCTGATTTAGGTAAGTCAAGTCTCTGATTATGCTTAAACATTTCTTTTCTAAGATTTCTGTGAAATAACGCTAAAAAAAAATCTATAACGGTTAAAAAAGGGTGAATTACTTACTAGTAATTGCATATCAAATACAATATAAATGAACCCCAATTTATTAGATGATATTTCTCTATTGCTTTGACAATATAGAATTTGGGGCCCTACTGAAGTTCCACCTCATCTCTTTTTTTCATAAAGCTCCAATGTTTAACAGATCGTCTCTTTAGATCTGTAATGATCGTTGCAATAGGAAATATGGACAGTAAAAGAGGTCGCTTCGTAGGCTTACTGCCAGATTTGGAAAACCACCATAACGAGTAATTTCTGCCAAGTAAGTGAAATCTGAATACTGGCTAAAACATTTGAAAAAAAAAAAAGGTAGAAAGAAACCCATGCTGGCTAATAGGCGCTAATGTGTGAATAATAATTAGTGCAATTAAGTGACTGGCACTGTGCGGGTGAAGTTTTTAGAATACAAAACACTAACATAGGGGTTTCCATACACATAAACAAAGCTTTAAGATGGGCCAGTGTGAGAAATGAAATATGGAGATGTTTAAGGGTGAGTATAACAGTTGAGGAATTCTCAGTGCAGGTATGTTAATCTTAGGTATAGTAATTTTATGAATGTAAATCATTATTATAACCTTATATCCTCAGAGATTATATCTATATATCTATACTATATCTATATCTATATTATAACCCTATATATGGAAAACAGGTTTTAAAATCTAATAAAGGATCTATTAATACTAAATTAATGTGTATGGTTAGAAAATATCATGTATATGAAGCCACACTACCTAGATGGCTACTTGGATAGCTATTTATCTCTCCTTACTTCCTGACCTCCTAATACATTGTGCTTCTATTCTTTAAATCTGACTATATGTATTCCCTACATGGCCCCTCCCTCTCCACTTATCATTGTATATGAATATATAGGATCTGTTTTCTCAGGAAATAGTACAGAATTATAGCTGAGAAACACAATGGTCTTAGTTCATCTAACATGGAGAATAAATTATTATTCTCTCTTAGAAATACTGTGGTGTCAAGGTCAGGGTTGAGGTCATTTACAAGGCAATGTAGAGGACAGCATATAATTTACTAGCCAGAATTACTCACAGCTGATGCTGTGTCGGGGGGATGGGGACTTTTCCATCAGAAATCTATACTCATTTAGCGTTCATAAACAAATGCTTTTAAGAGTATAAAAAAATTCTGTGTAGTGAGCTTAATTAAGAATCATCAAATTACCCACTATTTTTGTTCACCTTTGGAAAATATATTTAGTAGCTGATGATTAGCGACCTGTGTGTTTATTCAACAGGAATAAGGAACTCTAAATCAACATGTTCTAATGTGCTGTCCTTTGCAACTGAAGATACCACTATTGATTCACAATCAACAGGCATGCATTTATTTCTTCTTTCTTTTTGGGGTGAGGTGGGGTGGGGTAAAGTATTAATAAAAAGTAGACTATCATTCTCAGTTTCTTACTTTGTCAAATTTATGACCAGCAGCTTTAATCTAAGAAATAGCTGCCCAGGACAAAACAAGACGCCTTGATTATGAAACAGAGTTAACATGGGATAAATAATATTTTTGTTCTTTGTAAAAAGTCACTTAGATAGTTTTAAAATAGTTCAGATACTCATAGGTTTCAGTGTTTTAAACATTCTTATTTGATGGTCCCATTCACCACTACTACTTGCTATATGTTCTCTGTTCATGCTCTGTGCAGCTAGGAATATGCCTCTGAAGTAAAATGGGGAAGAATAGGGGGAGGACCATCAAGAAAGAATCTTGAAGATATTAAAGTCAGACACCCTAGAGGTGAAATTGATCTGGGTCTCCAAATATGGTAAGTTAGATCATGGTCAACTTAATATTAGATTATGGTTCAACTCAATATTTTAGCCCATCTGCATCATTTCGCTTAAATTTCAAAATATTGAAGAATCCCCTTGTTTGACAGATTCTGCTTCTCTGCTCCCTATCCTGTGCCTTTCCATCTCTTTCCAGACATAGACATTCTTTCAATAAGTGTTGCTTTAAGCAAAAGGGATTTAAAGACAAATTAAAAGAGGCCCCAAATTCTCTAGCAGGAAATATTGACACATACATAGATAATTATCTAATAAGTATGTAAAGAGCCACAAATATCCACAGAAGGGGTGCCCAGTCCATGCTGCAGGTAGAAGGTAAGAGGGAATTAAGAGGATGGAATGCTAAGGAAAGCTTTCTAGGTAACTGGTTCTGTTTGCTCCTGAATTTCAAAGTTTTTCTTTTCTACTGACTCCTTGGACTCCGTAAACATGCTTGTTTTTCCTACACTAAAAGAAAGAAAAATCTCATCAGCCCAATGCTTCTCTCTGACAAGTACCACAGCTCTTCCTACTCTCTCACTCAGCCAGCTTACTTCCCTGTGTGGTTTCCATTGCCTCTGCTTTCAGTCTCACCACTTGACTGAAACTTTTCTACCTTTGATTGTTCCTTTTGAGCCCTCTTTCTTTTTAGAAACTGTTTATTCACAGGAATTCCATAGGAGAGCTCATTTCAGTTTCTCCTCTGATCTGTCTGAGGATTTCAAATCCTATCCTCTGCTCCCATTTTAAACTGATATTCTTGGTCTCCCTCTATGGGCAATTGCTCTGTACATTGTCCATAGTGACAGGCATGTATGAAGGGTGTCTTATCCCTGCTATTGGTTTAAGATAACACTTAAATACTTTTATCTTCTAAATCCAAGTCTCTAGCCCTCAGGTCTTCTTTGCATTTCAGAATTGAATATAATGTTGTTGGAAATCTCTACTTGACTGTGCCAGAGACATTTCCACATTTTCAACATGCTCTAAAACTTCTCTCATTGTCTCTTCCTTAGCCTAACCCATCTACGTCAAATCTTACTGCTCCTCATAATGCTTCTAACTAGGAGCCATTGGGGTCATTTCAAAATTTCCCCCCTCCCTTCCTCCTTTCCTGCCTTTTTTCCTTCTGTCTTTATAGACCTTCGCCAAGTCCTCTACTTACCTCCTAAACATTTCTCAACTCTTCCTCTTTGGCCCAATTAGTGCCTTTTTAATTCCTGAGGCTTCTCCTGTTTCACAATAAGTAGGGTTCAAAGGCAAATTAAACATAAACCTAATGAAGCTTAAGCATCTGGCTCCTCCTCTTTTGGGCCTTGGGATGAGTCTGACAATGTGCTCAAACAGTCATATATTTTCGTAAATTAGCCGTACTGAGTCCATAGCACTTTTTTAAAAGTTGAGTGCCATCAGAATGACTATCAAGCATTTTTAACCTCTGTCTAAGGAGAGGGTGAATTGGGAATACATTAGTTTGGATTCATAGGACATATTTATGTTGCTAGCAGTCGCTTGTATGAGGAATTAAATTATTGCTAGTCATCCAGGATTAAGAATGGCTTCCAGGAATAGTTGTCACCCCCACTGTGCCAGCCCAGCCAGAGTGGTCAAACAAAGCACAAAGCTGCTGATGCAGAGTTCGGGTCATGACACAACCATGTCCTATGGCTCCAGACGCAGAAGTACATGTATGACAGAGGACAAACTAGATAGGAAAATGCACAGGTACAGAATCTAGTCTGTGCACAACTACTTTGAGTCATCAAATATGTAAAAATATAAGTGGAAAGCTCATCTCTCATCAATCCCTAGTCAGCCTAGAAATTATGTCAGAAATGTGCTCAAAAATAAAGCAAATATGATTATAAATACAACATGGATTTATTTTTTCTTTTTTGATGAGAATAACATAAAATAGAATTTAACAAATTCCTGTATTTTTAGGGAAAAATCTTTTCATAGTGCTGTGTGGAGAACCTCATGTTTAGGGTATCCCAACATTCCTGAATCACTTTATAATCTACCTGACTCATCTTATTCTGAAAAATGCTGCTCTGTTCCAATGGAAATGGTATGTAAAATTGCTGCCAGTGAAGAAATAGCTTGAGGAAATAAGTTATCTGATGATAAAACTCCTGCACACGTTAATTAATAAGTCAGTATATGTAGTCTAAACGTAATTCGATAGTACATTTAAGTCATTCAGTGTATTCAAGTTGCTCATATGTATATTTAAATTAGTATTATTTTTCTTTAAAAGGACCTCCCAGCCTTGCTAAAATTAATTATCCCCATTTTACAGATATGTAAATTGAAGAGCATGTAATTTAAACATTTCCAAGGCCAGTTAGGTGGCAGTAATAATGGTTAAAGTAGGAATTCAAGTTCAACTCTTTTAATTCTGAAATCCTAATTATTTTTACTATGTCATGATAGTTCCTTAAATAGTTAAATTTTTAAAAATTATAAAAGTTTTGCCACCCAAAACTAAAAGTCAATACCATTTTGTGGCCCAATGATATTATAATATAACAAAAGATCTCTGGTAATTATTTTTTACATTACTCTCACTTAAAATGCTTTATGTGAATTGAAATTTCTTACAGATATTATTAGTACTTACTGATGTACACCATATTTTTCTTAAGACTTTACTAATGCAAATTTCAAGGATTATATTACTTAAACCTTAGCAAATTTTATTAAATGCATTAATGAGACTCATTTTTAAATTTGTTTGTAAATCTTCAAAATTATCAAAGTGTCAAGGCAGTCTGTTCCTCACACTTTACCCTTGAAAGCTGATGTTAGCCCTCTGAAAGCAGCTAAAAGGACTGAGGTAATAATAAATGAGAAAATGAATCCCTGGAATAATAATTAAAATGGCACCCAACTGAAAGATCATGACAAAACATGCCATGACAGGTAGTGGAAATTAAAAAACCAAAATTAATCAAAATATGAAATAAGCACCAATAATTAAAGCCCCTTACAAAAATTAAAGATAGTGACTCCGTTAATGATGACAGAAGCCTTAAAGGTATGAATATGATACATTATAATACAACCTGCTACTTGGCAGCAGCCAATTCACAAATATTCATGCAGGAAGAACAGAGAAAATGTTTCTTACATCTTGAAAGCTAAATCTAAATAAAAACAAACTAACAAGCATATCTGATGACAGTTTTCTCTTCAACATTTTATAAATTAAAATTATAAATTTTATTTCTAATATAGACTACAAAAAAAGTGTTTTGATGGAAAAAAATCAAGAGATGATTTTACCTTAGTACTTAATAGAAAAACCTTTGAAGTGGGAAGTATGGGAAGGCAGTAGAATGGTTCAGTAGTTTGACCTTTACAACTTTCTTTTTCATCCTTAGAAATTTTTCACTATAATATTTAACAAGAGTAGGATTTGAAAACGTGAAGTTGATAATTTATCTTTGAACAAAGTGAATACTAATTGTATATAGAATAGAAATAGATATCATTTTGAGTTGGAGGGAAACAATGATGAAATTATCTGATAATCAAAAGCATAAGAATAAGAAAACAAAATAAAACTTAATTAAACAAAGAAATAGACACAAAAGGTAATGTGGCTTTTAAAAATAAATAGGATTTATTTTAAACCATTACTTTAGTCTAATGTTGAGCTGCATTGGTAAAAAAAAATAAAATAAAATAAGCCCAATGGGATACTTTTAATTTTCTCCTAATCTCATGGATGCAGTTCTTAATCTTCAGGTCATCTAAAGATAAGAATGAATTCCTGACCAGTATAACATATGAGATCATATAGGAAGGATAACTTTTTCAAAAGATAGAGAATATTTCTCAGGATAAAATAAAGTTTAAATAAAAGCCTAAAGATCTTTGAAGGTGATGCAATTGATAGCAGAACAAAAAAACTATATATTGATGAAATTAGCAATGGTTTGCATTATGGTAATTGTTAAAATGTATTTTCATCAACTGTAATCTCAAAGGTAAAAATTCCTGCCTTCTATATTAAAAGATTAAGATTCTCTCTCAAAGAACTTAATCTCAACATTCTCAAGAATCTCAGTCATGTACTGGTGTCAGCTCCTCTATCCCGAAGGCCAAAATGAGTGTGTCACATCTCCAGGCAGATATGAATGTTACAGAAAAAAATATTTTAGGCTAAAGTTGATTTTTCCAGGCTCTAGGAGGAATAGTATCAAAGATACTCCACAGAGAAACCTGAAAGCACACATATAGTAAGAAATGAACAGAAATTAGGAAGAATTTGTCTTTCTTGAAAACTTTTTTTTTTAAGAAAATGGAAGATAAAAAGAAAGGATTGTTCATTACAGTATGTTTATTGTTAGTGGAAGATAAAAAGAAAGGATTGTTCATTACAGTATGTTTATTGTTAGTGGTTTCAAAACCAAGAAAGCACAAAAATTTAAATGATAGGTGCATTATTTAGCATGGAAGTCGGGAATAGAAGATGTCAGAAGGAGGCAAGGAAAACGAAGAGGTGATTACACTGAAACTGAATCAGGTGTCTCTCAGGACATTATATTTCTGTTTAATCATTAAAGGCACACGGGCCTACAGATCTCCAAAAGCTGAATTAAAATGAGTAAATTTAGACTTTGGTTGCAATTATCACAATGATAAAAGGTTGGAAATAATTTAAAGTTCATCAAATGTCCCATTTCTCCCAAGAACCTCACCTAACCATCTTAGGAACTTTACATGCATAGCTTGAATAACAAATTATATGGTCCCCTTGGTAACCCTTAACTTACTCAAAGGTCACAGGGTATATATATATATTTTAGCAAGATGTTTTTTCTAAGGGGAAAAATTATTAGATTATTTCAAAACAATTATTGTAGACTTGTACAGATGACACTCAATTTCCACTCTCCTATACACACAATATCACTACATGTATTAAAAATTACAATCACCCTCCTTCTTTTATACAGCCTTAGTAATCTCAGTCATTTTGCATCATCTTTTTATCAGCCATTTTTTAGCACTTCTAGTATTCCTATTTTTCCCCTCTATGCCCTTGTCAATTAATTAAAATATTAAGTTCAAAAGTAGGAAAAAATGATAGATTTTGAAGGCTTAGTCAATGTTGGATCTGTGGAGAGTCACTCTGTGGAGCCCTTGATACTATGTCTTTATACATCCTTAAGACCAATAATCAATTGCCTATAGGCATTGCTGATTCATAGTTACTTCTGGGGTCTTTTTAATCCATAGTGCTCCTACTAACCATGCCCAATTTTATATTTGTTAAGTCATCGTGAGATTTCGTATGTTTGGGAATTTAATGTCACTCTCTGCCACAACATCTCCAGTTTTAAATTTGTTCTCCAGCTATGTTCACTGTGATGCTGATAATGTAGCCAAGTAAATTCAGGTCTTTGGCACTCTCCTTGAAGGATCTTTTGGTTTAATAATAAATTATTGGTCATTATTTAACCACTAGAAATTTAGATCATGTTTTCAATATTTAGAGGTAATATGAGCAAAGAAAGGTTTTTTAATCTGTAGATGGCTCTAAAGCTCTTCAAATAATAAAGATACAGTTTTATAACTTATTGTTTTAAATTCCATATTATGATTCTCCATGTGACAGAACATTTTTATAAAAAAAGAACATTATTAAATATTACAAAGAATTTCTTAGTGCATGATTGCCAACATTATGGGACTTTTACAAATTCAACCAAATGCGCTCTAAATTAAGCTAATTTCATAATAATATATTGTTTTGAATTTCCTTAAAACTAGAGAGAAAAGTTTTAATATTGACAAATGCTAAAAACAATTAAATCGACCTTGTTGCTAGTTTTACCAACACTCGAGTTCTTGGAATATCCTAAAAACAAGTGGAGCAAGACATCTCTTATTAACTTTGAGGGAGGAAAAAAAGAATCTTTGAGGGGGAAAGTAGTTAATGGGAAAGGAATAGCTGACTATTCACAAGTGCAATGAAGTGCCTCAAGATGCAAAGCAAAATTACATATAGCTGTCTAATCCTGACTTACTACCACATATGCTCTTGAGTTTTCACAGTTTTTCTCATGAGTTGTGACAAGATGACAACAAAACTACTGCCTTAATTACAAGAAGATTGGAAGGTGTGTAACAGCCCCTTCAAAATGACTGAAGAAATTTCATATGAAATACAAACCTCAAGACTAGCATTTAAATATACCAACATAAAAATTTTAAAGTTACACAAAGACTACAATCTTCGTATCTTTATCCATTCTTTGATATATGCTACTATTTACATTTTGAACCAAAAGCCTACTATACTTTTCTTAGCAAAATATAAATATATATTTTTGAAAATTAGTTTCAACCCTCGTTGGAAATCTTTACCCCACAAAATTTTTAATATAAAAATCATGAATAATACAAAATGATGAATTTCTAATGTATAATTTCATCTAGTGACATTATTTTTGTTTATTTGTTAGGCCAGATCTCGCATATGAGAAAAGTTCTTTCAAAACTAGTCAGCAGCTTGCCACTATCTTCAGTATTTCAACATGACATTTCTGATTATGATTGCTCTCCAAATGTAAGAGCGGGTGGAGGAAGAAACAAATGTACAATAACAGTTTCCACATGTAAAGATGGCTCCTTGGTTTTCAGGTTCTCTTAGACTTGACTGCCCACAGGCTTTAATTTTAAAGACCAACGCACATCTGACTGCTGTATGCCAAACTGCCCTGACTGCCCTCAGAGTTTCCCATCCTTACTGGTGGCTAGACATTCAGCAGCTAAGAAACCTTAGGATGTTCCTAATTTCTGTTTTCTTGACCTATCTTTCCTTCTCTTCAGTTCACTGTACAGGGGTGGCTAAGGAATCTGTCATTCATTCTCCACAGATCTACGCCTCAGAGGGTTGTGCTGTGATGAGCAGCAGCACTTTTGTGCTGGCAGGCTGGCTGAGTTCCAGCCCTCGTTTTGAATGGTACTCTCTTGCCAGTTAGTGTAAAGTGTTGCCTTTGTCTGGGCCAGTAAGTTCAGGAGTGAGATTTTAAAGAAAGCTGTCTAGAACCCTGGAGTACTACTATAGGGATTGTCCTTGTCCAGTGGCCACTACATCATCGATTGTTCCTGGGGATTAAATGCATGTCAAAGGAAATTGGATCATTGGTGTGTTCTGTGTATTCTAAAGATAATGAATTTTATTTCTAACTCTTCCATATAACTCATAAGGTAAAATATGGTTTACTGAGTGATCTAAGAATAACCAAAATGACTACTGTATTGGTAGTCAATTTAGATGAAGATAATTCAATTTACATTATTTGTTCTTTAAGATATAGGATTGAAGTCAAAGCCCAAACTAAGGCATTAATGACCATATGTATAATTAAAATTTTTTTAAACTAATAACTCAACAATTTTAGAGACTCTTCTAATGATGTATCTGACTATTTAGGGTGGAGCCTAACCACCTAAATCTCACAATGGATTATCTCATCCAGTGCCTCTCTGTCATCAGACAGGCTAAGAATTTCTGCCCCATTTTATATCAGGCAAACAAGTTCAAAGCCATTACTTGACAGAAGCCGGAAAACCTAGACATGCAGCCTATATTCCATGCACTTTATTCTAGTATCAGCAGATGTGGAAAATTAGGAGAAATTTAAAAATTTAATAAATTTTAGAACCATAGTTTGATTATTTTATTATTTGGGTGATCTTTTCTTTTTTCTTTTTAATAATGTCTTAACCTGGTACATTGGCTTTTTATTTACACATAGATCACAACTAATTCTTACAATATCATGCCCACATCATGAGGTTAAATGACTGTCCCAAAGTCACACTGCTAATAATTAGCTAAGCTGAAATTCAAGCCTTGATCTGTTAGATTTCAATGTCTACATTCTTTTCACCACATTAGACAACCACTCACCAAAGCAGCACTGCCTGTACCTCAGGGCTTTATAGAGGTTGTGTTGATAGTTTCAGAGTTTCCCCACCCATTAATTGTACAGCAGGAGTCTGTGTGTGATTTTCCTGGAAGCACTGCTCACCTCCAGTCACAGGATCAAGTTTATCCACTCTTTCTTTCTTTATGTAGTTATTACTCAGGAGAGGTCTCCTTGCTTTTCAAATTTCTGTAAGCCTGCTTCATTGGAGCTTCTTGAAGTCAGAGCCTATGTCTATTCTCTCTATTTCTAGTATCCAAGACAGTATCTAGCATATGCTATCATATGGACTCGTTGAGTACTTTTTAAATTTATGAGTTGAATTGAGTTGAATTGAATCGAGTACCTTGAACAAGTTACTTAACTTTTCTAATCCTCTATCACCTTTATAATGTAGGGGACAACTACTCTTTCATAGTAATTGTGAAGACCAAATGTTAAATTTACAGTGCTCTTTAGAGAATCTGTAAATTCCACAGTAGAGAAAAGAAGGGAGCTGTGCAAAGCAAGAATGGCCTGAAAGAATTAATCTTGGGCAGGCTCATCTTCTCTGCTAACTGGTTCATTTCCACCACCACTGATGATTTTGATTTACCACCACCCATTTTGGGGAAAGCTTTGGGGATGGCAGGCTGTCCATCCATTTAGTTCTCCCAAGAATCCTATCTCCTCCCTGTCTTTCAGGCCAAAAAGCCAAGTATTTCCACCTCTTAACATCTATCTTAAATTGGTCTCCTCTTCTCTGTCCCCTCTGGCTTGGCTCTATTCTAGGCCCTATCACCTCTCTCCTGGTCAATTGTAACAGCCTCCTGAACTTCCTATTTCTAGCTGGACTTTCAAAACCAAAAAAACAAACCAAAAACCCACCACTTTTCTATCCTCAAATGTCACTAGTATAGAGTATCCACATCTACTGGATTTTCTGAGGTAGTATTGATTTCAACAGTTATTCCTATATATTAGCAGAATATTTCAAAAGCAAAGTTTATTTTCCAATTTTATTTTTGTCATAGGAAAAAAAAATCCTTTTTTTGGGCTATGTGCCCCACTTTTTAATTCAGAATGTAGTTTCACCATATCCTTTAGTTGACATGTATCTAGGAGAAGGGACAGAAAGTCTCTTGCTTCTCTTTCCTCTTTCAGTTTAAAATGAGTTATTTCCATCTCAGATCTCAGACTTAAGGCTAATACAGTAATATAACTGAGGAACATTATACTTTAAATAGGCTTATGTAATCCAGCCTTAAAACTGAACAATATGTAATATTAATTCTTTGGCAAAGGGAGTTTGGGTCCTACAAAACCACCTAACAAAAGAATTTTTGTAACACAACCCATTTGTAAGTTGGAGGCTGCCTTTATTAGGAAAAAAAAATAATAAATTGAAAATTCTTATCCCCAACTTAAGCATTGCTAGAAATTATAGAATTGTGTACTAATTGCTTAAATGATGAGCTTATTTAAACATTTTTAAAACATTTCCCTTGACTCTGTTACAGCTGTCTGCCTTATAACATTCTGGAATTCTTTTTTTTTTTTTTTTTTTGACATTTTCTTTTCCTTTCCTTCACCAACACTCAATAAGTTTTTGTTCTAGGCCTGAGAATATTATTTACTTTTCAGTAGACTCTGTTGGTAATAAAGCATTACTCATTTCTCTGCTTTATTTCCTTGAGACACAGAGCAAACATACAGTAAGTGATAGCTCTGTTCACATGCTACTGTATAAAGCAAGTGAGCAAGACTCATGGTCCCTAACTCATCATGGAGGAATGGAATGATTTCAAGAACAGAAAGAGACAATAAATTTTAAAAAAGGAATTTGTATCTCCTGAAAACTTTCCCCAAAATTCCTCCAAAATATTTTGGAACAATTTATTCTGTTTTATGGTAATACCCTCAAGCTAGGCACTCTTTCCCGTTGATTTTAATGAGAAAGAGAGGTTACTGCTGTATGTGCTTATGTACCAAGATTATTAAATTATATAAGATCTCTTTCATTCTGCTGCTTGATTTTTCTTTTTTATTTTAAAATTAACATTAACCAATCAGATTTTGCTGAAAAATTACTTGCAGTTTTCACCAAATGCTTCCCAGGAGGAAAATGGTGATTTTCTTCACTACTACAAATACCAAGAATATTATGATTTTCTCTAGATGAGTATAAAACTAGAGAATTCTTTCTCTGAGAGCATTAAACAAACTGATTAAGTCAAAGAGTTGTTATAATCCCTCTGGGAAAGGCACATTCTTTACTTTAGAAGTATTCTCAGCAAATATTCAGGATATCTCATAGATAGTCGCACCATAATCCATCTTCATATCTTTGCTATTTGTGAGTCCTCAGTAGGTCACAATAATTCACACTTACTAACCATGTAAACACATGTGAAACTCCTAATTACTGTGAATAATCTAGAATCTTCTCCCTTTTTAAATAATAAAAAGTAGGTCAATAAAAGAGCATATCTCATTTGTTAAACTGACTATACAAATATACATGTATTTGTATACATGTATATTTGTATACATGTATACAAATATATTTGTATACATGTTACTTTTGAATCTGTTATAACAATGTCTTATGAGTTTAAAATATAAGTTTAAAATATGGTTCCTATTCTCCTACTCTAATAAACATTCTTTTAGTTGAAAAATGCAGAAAACATACCACCAAATTCAATTATTAAAATTTATTTAATGCTACTGAAAGATTAATACAATAGAGTTAAGACAAGCTCTGGTGTAAGACTGCCTGGATTCCAGTCATAGCTCTCCCACAGATGGGCTCTGAGACAATGAACAAGATACTGACCACTTTAGAAGCCTCTGGTCTTTCATCTATAAAATGAGAATGAAAACCTTCCCTCCATTATATGGTTATTGTAATGAATACTATGTTTAGAAGGGCTCAAGATCTTTCACATGAGAATAGGCACTGATGTTGTCTTAAATTAGTAATGTGCATTTTGGGGTCTTTTGGCATATTTGATAGTTTTTTCTTAAGTAAAACTAATGTTAAATATTAAATTTCTTACAAATATCTTTATTCGTGGTTGAAGAAATCACAATTTTAGTTCTGGACTCTGAGAGGATGATAGAAAATTCTGCATTCTGCTTTTTATTTTGAACAACTCAGTTTTTCGTAACCAACTAATATCTAAAATATGTAAGCTTTTCTTATTTGAGAGTAATCTTTGCTAATTATATCCATAATTTTATTTCACTATTCATAAGCAAATAAGTACAGAAATGTATGCCAAAAGACAAATATAGAAAAAGAAAAAATTCTTGCACAGTATATTTCATCTGATCTGGCAAACTTAAACTGTTTAATAATGTTTATCAGAGGAAATTAGTTTGAATCCTTGAGTAATGCCCACAATATGAGACAATAAATTTTATAGAAAACTGAGAGAATACACATTTTTCCAAACTCCTGATGCTCATTTGTCCTTTATAGGAACAAATAAATAGTCTAGCAACCACTATTGAGGTTGTCTGTCCTCAAACTAACTCAGTGATACAAAGTCTCACATTTCTGAGTTTAGCAATCTGGAGACATATGGGGAACGTGTGAGCTGGTCAGCCAAAAGCAGTGCTTGATTCAGTTGCAGAATATCAATTAAGAGAGAGAATAGGCTAATGTTCCTTCCACTAGAGAAATGACTAGAATATTATGTCTCCCTTAGCCTACCCAGTGACAGCTGACGTGCCCATAAACTTTGGTGCACAGACCTATTAGTTCACCTACTTCGATAAGCTTTATTTTCATTAATTTACCCAAGCTGTGACTTTGCCATAATCTTCCCCATGGGTATTCATATTTGGAATGATCTAATATGCACACTGATATTGGCACACTCTGTAACAAAATCTTGAAATTGCTATACACAATTTACTTAGAGCGGTGTGGCTCTGCTCTAAAGATGATCCTACTGTTAAGTGACTTTGAGTGCTGAGCATTGCTTTGTTCGTGACAGGACAAAACACCTATCCTCTCAAATGTCTGGATTTTGTGTAAAAAAGATAAAGAGAATGAGATGGAAGAAGGAGAGAGAGAGAAAGAGAGTGCGCGCACAGAGAGCTTATCCCTGTTTACATTGTCATCCTGTGTCTACTGGATTGATCCCTTACTTCATGTCAGCTCACCAGGCTGACAGCAATTCTAGCAAAGAGACACAGGGTAAGAGGGACTTTGATTCATCCCCTCCCCCTAAATCCCCGCCTGTCATTGTCTGCTCCTGAGTAAGCAAAGTGAATATGGTCAGAGAGGTCCGGGGCTTCTGGAGCTGTGTTTTCCAATCTCAGAAGCAGTCACGTTCTCATCAACAAATCCATGCAAGCATTCCATGCATTATGCCGCTTTTCACTCACAAGTTTTGTTCTTCACTAGAGAAGCACTTAGCCCAAATAAGACAATTCACCACGGAATTGTGTGTGTGTGTGTGTGTGTGCATGTGTGTAGATAGATTGAAATTTTAGAGGGTTTTTTTTAAGCTTTCATTCCTATTTTTAAATTGTGAAAAATTCCCCCTCCCCTTAGTTATTCCAAAAACTGCTCTGTGATGTGATCACAAATACTCATGTGCATAAATTCCCATTATCATAATAGGAGCACTGCAGTAAGGCTTCTTCTGAAAATAAATTACTCCATAGCATATATTAGGAGGGCTAAACCCAAACAAGCTAAATTGTGTGTTCTTCCATCCTGTAAGTTAAGCATTTGAAGATATGAAAACAATTGCCTTTTTCATTTTACATGTATTTTGTTTTTTTGTTTTATTTGCATCTTATCTGGTTCATCTGATCTCTCTCTCTCTCTCTTTTTTTTTTTAAAGATAGAAGACATTACAGTTATTAAATTTCTTATTTTCTTTCAGTTGTCTTAATCATTCTGTTAGCTGCCCCTCTCTTTTCAACACATTTTAGTCCATGTCAATATCCATGGCTGGCTTCAAACACATGAATATGTATATTCTCAAAGAGAAGAGAGGCCCCCACCAGGGAATATTTATCATGGGCAATCCAAAGACAGAAGATGCTGAAAGTGTGAGGTCTGGATCCTGATACTGCATAGCCTTGAGTTAGTTACCAACTTCACTTTCTCCTCATTAGTAAAACAGGGACTAACAGACCAGCTCTCCTAGCAATTTTTAATGCAGATGAATTAATCTATAGAAAAGAATTTTCAGATTTAGGAGAAGCATTATTAAATTCAAGGGGATTATAGTAAATGATCCTGATTCTAGAATTTCTGGTAAATGTTTGTTAGCGACTTTTGGATATGTTTGTAGGTTAGTTTAAATTTTTAAACTACTACAGGAGTGATTACAATTAACCTGTAAACAGAAGGACTAGGGTTTCAATGCCTACATTGCAACAGGGTTTTACTCTTAGAGATGAAGTTTACCGAGAATATTAAAATCACCATTAAAATGACCTCAAGGTGTCTATGCCTCTCTTGCTCCCTAGCTGGTAACCACCACTGTCATTGATTCAAGGGTAAACAGTTAGCTAATTAAGAATTAATTCTGATGACATCTGGATTAATTAAAAAATGTATAAAATCTTACTTAACGTATTTTAAAAACTGAGCTTTGAGGGGGTTTCTTTTAACTTCACTATCAGCTCTAACTTAAGGTTGAAAGTTGTTTAAGATTATGCTTGGCATGAAAGCTATAAACCAGCCTACCTCCTCTGTGACTATATCAGACAAATGTGCTTCATGATCCTATGTATTTTATCTTCTCTGGGGCCAGCTGCACTAAGCTTTTTACTGATTTATGAGAGAGACCCTTAAATATGAGTTGATATTTGACTAAGGAAAGAGGTTCATAAGAATTTTATTTATCTTTCAGATGCATGTGTTCCTTTTTTAATATATTTTTCTACTTTTGTCTATCAGGAATGGTAATTTTTTATATCAATTCCAGCATTTACATTGTTTATGCCATTTTCAAGTCTTGGCTGGCTGGAAAGTGCCTGCATAGTGGACTTTTCAATGATACACAGAAAAAAAAAAGCAAACTCCCTCAAGCCAAGCGGAAAAGGATTTAAAACTCAGTGTGCATCCCTTTTAGGGGCAAGAGAGCCTATTGCAGAAACAAAGAGTGAAGAGAAAATTCTATCCTTGGAAGCCTCACAATGACACAACCACTGCTTTTCATGTAATAGCTCAAATGTTCCCACTACAGCCATTAACAATGTAATGAAACAAATCACTTGCTATTCGTCACAGTTATAATCAATGGAATCCAACTGGTCTAACCTAGGAGAAAAAAAAATCATATCTCAAAATGGATATATTTTAGAAAATAGCAAAGTTTGGGGGGATGGGTAGGGAACAGATGACATGTACCTCCCATAAACAATTTAGGCAGGCACTTGATCTATCTAAACCAATAGGTTACTGTCTTGATATATCTTTCCCCTGCAATTTTTCCTTTTATTTTATTAGGCCTGGTAGAGGATTTCTGGATGCCCATGTGAATGAGAGAACTAGTTTAAGACCACACAGAAAGAAATATTGAGATAAATATAGCAAAACAGTGTTAGCATTGCTCATTCTTTACTGGTAACTACTCTTGCTTTCTTCGGTTTTCATTTTTCAGATTGGATTTCTCTATTTCTTACCACTTTCAGAAATCTTCAAGTATATTAATAGGGGTAAGAGTTACCACAGTATTTAAGAAATAATAATAAAGACCTGTATTGAGAATAGATAATGCACAATATTAAACAAAATATGTGGCCAGTGACTTTATGATACACTTCAGGAGTCAGTTCTATTTAAAAGCTGTGTCCATGATTTTAGACATCTTCTCTTCTTGAAAAAGAAATAATGCAGAGGGCGCTGAATTTAAACTGATTCAGAGGATAAAATATAATAATAATTATAGCTACTACTTACTGAATACCTGTTATGCATCAAATAAGCACACATGTATGATCTAAATCCATACTGCACTCCTTTGTTCTTGGTAGCTCATTTTTAACCTCATTTCATAGATGGGGAAACTGAGGCTTACAAAAACTAAGAGCAATGAGCTAATTAACTGCCAGAATTGGAATTGAAATATAGGAATGACTTCCTCAGAGCCCACTTTCTACCCATTAACCAAAGTTCCTGAAATTTGAGAATGCTTTCATAATCAAGAACATACATGTACATCAGTTAGTACATAACATTAGTTGTAGTAGTGATGCCTATCAGCACCACAAAGCTTAAAATAAAACACTGTCACTGGGTAGAACAGTGGACACCAATGTATTTATCAATACAGATCATAATGGGTATTGAAATCCCACAGGCAGTACCTAGTTATAAGATGCTCAAGCAGATAACCCAGAATTGTCTTTATATTATCATTGAAATGAAGATGTTAAAACGTAAACTAAAAAATATACTGTAGTAAAGTGCAACCTTTGAGAATATATACTACAATCTCAGCTGGAGAAATTGTGTCCTCCATCAATACTGAAGACAGAGTATGCTCAGGGTTGAGTGCTATGGCTGCATTTTGGGAAGTAGGAGGTGAAAACGTGCTGATTCTTCTAAACAGAGGCATGCTGTTTCCCTAAGAGGCATACATTATGTAAAAACATTTCATCACTAACTACTGAATTAAATAGCTGCCACCATAACCTTGGGGAAAGTGGGTTTCTATCCAAAAGGATATGAGTGTGGCCACAAAAATCCAAGCCTGAAGGTATCTTCTCCTGTTTATCTCTCTTTTAAATAGCAGACATTCTGCGAAAGTCATGAATTTAAGAGATAGCTTGACCGGTACAGAAAGAACAAGAAAAAATAAATAAATTCTTGAGATGAAAATGAATTTAAATTACATTCATGGGCACTGAAAAGCTAGTGAATGCATGTGATAGGAGAGGGAAGTGTGTCTTATAGAGTTAGGTCAAAGAGATTATTTTGAAGTAACACATTGACCTGAGTAGAAAAATGAGATGAAGCAAGGCATGAAGAGCTCATTAGAGGACAGGAAATATGGCTTTCCCGTATTCTCTAAAAAGGTGAGCACCTTGCCTAATGTGGGTTCTAATAAACAATAATAAATGGGATAAGAAAATGGTTTCAGAGACCCAAATTAAGAAATGACTAGGCTCTGAACAATTATTTGATGCTAGAAATGGTTGATACAACATTTGGCATACTCCAAAAATAATGACTAAATAATAAGCAGAATAGTATAGTTAATTAGCTTCCTCTCAGGAAAAAGGATGTTTTAGAAGTGTTTAAAGGAAGTTTTGTGCTAGATAAGAATGATGACTATTCCGTAGAGATGTCAGGAGAATGTGAGTGCAATAAAGTTCAAGGTGAGCACAAAGACTGAAATAAAGTTCTATATCCCAATTTGAAAGTGAAGAAGTACCTGTCTATAATAGTAAAAAAAAAAAAAAAAATGGCCCATCCCTTTGACTAAGCATCTAAGCAAGAAAAAAAGAAAGTTTCTGTATTTCTCATTCAAGGACCAAACTACTGAATAAAAGACTCTGTGATGCTTACTTTTATATGTTAATTTGACTGGGCCAAGATTTACCTAGATAGCTGGTAATACATTATTTCTGAGTGTGTCTGTGAGGGTGTTTCCAGAAGACAATAACATTTAAATATATAGACTGAGTAAAGAAGACCAAAGACCATCCTCACCAGTGAGAGAAGGTATCATCCAATCTTTTGAAGGCCTGAATAGAACAAAAAATCAGAGAAAGGGTGAATTTGCTCTTTGCTTGAGCTGCCCTTGGACATTAGTGTTCCTTGTTCTTGAACTTTTAGACTTGGAGCAAGATTTACAGCATCAGCTCCTTTTGTTGTCAGGCCACTGGACTTGGACTGAATTATACCACTGGCTTTCCTGGCCTTTACTTTGCACACAGCAGATCGTGGGACTTCTTGGCCTCCATAATCATGGGAGACAATTCTTAAAATAAATCAATCTCTCTCTCTCTTTTTCTTTACACACACACACACACACACACACACACACGTATGTATGTGTATACACACACATACATATCCTTTTGGTTCTGTTTCTTTAGAGAATCCTGACTAATATAGACTCCATCCCCGGCTCCAGTCCATGTCATCACTCTTATTGTTTTTCTAGCACATTTTGCTTTCTAATTCAAGTCTAACTATAAAGACTAGAAAGGATTTACCAAGTTGAAGCTAGAAACGACAGATTGTAGAGCAACTTGAAAACGAAAGAGATAAACAAACATCAGAAATAAACAAAAACATGTTTTTCTTAGTACACAAGAGGACTAAAGAGTTGCACAGCTCATTTTGAAAAAATGGAATATGGAAGTCAGGCCAATTATTTAAATTGCTAATTCTCCAATAACTCAGTTCAGATGGACATGTATAGGATAAGGAAATAAAACAAAACAAGACAAAACAGTGATTTACAGTCATGCTAGCTTTCAATGTATTTCAAATTTTTTGAGCTCCCCAAATTGAGTTGGCAATTGCCTGTTTTGTGCTCAAATCTATTATCTACTGTCTACTTTTGTTACAACATATTTTTTACATTGATTTGTTTATATTTTAAGCATGCCCATTATGTGAGATATTTGAAGGCATTAACCATATCTTTTTCATGTTTAGCCTATCCTGGGAAATAGTCGGCTCAATAATTGTTTGTTGAAATTAATTGAATCAAATTAAAATGATAGCACAAGTTTAAAATATTAACTAATTCCAACTGGTTGTTCTATGTTACCCATAGGACTTAATTATGATTCTCATATAGCCTTACAACTCAAGAGCGATCCACAGAACCAGCAGCAATGGCATCACCTAGGAGCTTGTTAGAAAAAGAGACTCAATTCTAATGCCCAACCCCAGGCCTACTGAATCAGAATCTTCATTTTAAACAAGATCCCTAGGTGATTCATCTACACATTTGATGTTTGAAAAGCATTAATCAATCTATATTAGGTCCATTTTCATGTATCCATTTTTCAATAAGCACCTATTGTGTGTCTACTATATGCAAAGAATGGTTCCAGGCACTATGGATATAGTGAAAACAAAATATACAGATCTTATAAAGCTTGCATTTCTAGTGCATAAGTGGACCCACACAAGTCATACCCCTGTCATTCAGGGGCCAACTGCATATTTATTTCTAGTCCAGACCTCATATCTGAACTACAAATGACATATAAAACTATCTACACAGCATTTCTATTTGGCTCTATAACAGATATTTTAAGATTGACATGTTCAAAACTTAAAACACGAGAGAAGCCCTAAAATATCATTCTCTTCCAATGTTCTGCAGATCAGTGAATTGCACTGTTATCCAAATAGTATATTTGATTACTTAACATTGTCTGATTCCAAGTTCTTTCTCTTTCCATTACCACCATGGAATACAGATTATCATGAACTCTTGCTTGAATTACTCCACTAATCTGGATTCTGTATTTCAGGCAACAGAAATCAGCTCTAGGTGAATTACCTAGAAAAATCATCTAAAGATACTAGGAAGGTAACTGGCAAATGAATACTGGAGAGGTAGTTCTAGGATATCAACAGAAAGACTGCAGATAACAAAGCCAAGGTCATTTCTATCAGAGTCACAATTCTGTTTGCAAATATTTTATTGGCCAAGCCTAGGACATATGTCTATGTCCCAGCTATCAGGAGATGGACATATCTGACTCATTTTGACTTTAGGTTCACGTAATGAGGCTTTCCTCCAAATTAAGAAATATATTTTGATGTTAGGATGACAAAAACCACATTATTCTCATAATTGTCAATTTCTTCCCTATGGTAGATTAAAGATGGCTTCAAATTCTTTGCTTCTTCATGCATGGGGGATAGTCTAAGTTTCCTCCCCTCTTCTTCTTTGTCTATCTTCTGGTCAGTATACTTATTTGAACATAGGGCATTCCTCTACAGCCTTAGTTTTCTCTCCAGAAAGAGTCTACATTTTTGCTTTTATGGAGTTCTTTATGAGAGATCCGATTATCAGAGTTCAAAGGATTCTCTTCAGATATTCTTAAGACTTATCATTCTTGAGGTAGCAAGAGACATGTAGAGCTTAGTACAAAAATAAGCCAAGGATCACTCCTCAACTTTTGGCTCCCTAGGTTCCAAAGGGCATTGTGCCCAGAATCCAGCAAAGACTCTCCTGAAAACACCTCTTGAAGATTTTGAAATTCCTAATTAAGAGTCTGTTAAGTATAAAAGGATAGACTATCTTCTCATAATTTGTGACAGATCCTGATTTTTTTAGAGAAGAGAACTTATTTTCTGTGAAAAAAAAGTCTTATATAAAAAATTAGGTATACCTTACCATATTTAGAAGATATCAGTAGAAGATTTGCCTAATTCCACAGACAGGTCTCTCTACATCCCAGGCATGGAGCTCAGCCTTGTATATTAAGTCCTTGATATTTTACTCCAAGTGAGGAGACTCTGGGACTAATGTATGTTAACCCAATTCAAGCATAATAGAGAAATCAGGGTCTTAATTTATACATTTGTATTGAGTTATAAATAGACATGTTGACTGGTGTGCAATCCTCTCTCCTATGGAAAGGTCTCTTTGGGAAACCAAATCACCAATCAAAATTTGCTAAGTAAATTCATGGGATATTTTCTAAAATTTGGCGGAACACAAGTTTCAAGTTAAGTAAATGAGTGTTACGTCTCCCCTCTTCTTCCACAAAAGGGTTTGGTAATCAAGCAAATCTGAAAAAATTAAACAAATTTATAACAAATCACCCCAAAACTCAGTGTTTTTATAACACTCTATAGCTTCTTACAGTTTCTGTGTGTCAGGAATTCAAAAAGGCTTAACAGGGCAAAACTTGGTGTCTCTCTCATGCAGCTGCTGTGATATGACGGCTGGAGTTTGAAGAATGGATGGTTCAAAAAGCTGGGTGCTGGCTATTCATCTCTCTTTCTCTCTCTCTTTCTCTGTCTTAAAGTAGCCTCAGAGTTTTCCATGTGGCCTTTCTAAGTGGGCTGGTTTGGGCTTCCTCATAGTATAGGGACCTTATGGCCTTTGGACTTCATACACTGAAGTCAGAGTTTTAGCAATATTTCACCAAATAAGGTGGAAATTACATCACTTTTCTGACCAGGACTTGGAGACCAAGTAGTATCATATCTACTGCTTTTTGTTGGTGATAAGCAAGTCATAAGCCTGCCATGATTTAAAAAGAGGGAACAAAAAGTCCCACCTCTCAATAGAATGGGTGTCAAGGTCACATTTCATAATAGCACTTGGAATGTAAGATAATGTTTCTACCATCTTAAAAAAATATAATGTTTAACAGTGGTCATGTACTTGAATATCTCAGAGTTTCAGATATTTCACATTAGGGAAGAGAAACACAAGAAATAAAGAGAAGAAGACTTCCTGATTTTGGTCTCTCCAAATCCATAATTACAAAGAAATAGCTATTAAATACAGTTATTAATCAAGGTTGACATAAATATTATTTCTTCTTTGATTTGTTTGTTCTTTTTGTTTCTTAGATTCTGCATATAAGTGAAATCGCGCAGTATTTATCTTTCTCTTTCTGACTTATTTCACTCAGCATGATAACCTCTATGTCTATCCATGTCATTGCAACTATTCTTTGCCTCCAATCTTTATTTACCATTTTATTTCTGTATTATAAACCATTTTGAACATCTGTTTCTCATTTTTCATAATTTTAAATTTCATCTATTTGCCAGCAACTCCCAATTAGTATCTCAAGCCCAGACCTCTCAGACCCCAGACTCACAGATTAAACTGCCTGTCCCAAACTAAGCTCCTGATATTACCCCACGTAAAGGGTTAAGATCTTCCTATAAGAAAGAGTTGCAAAGCTTAGGTCTAAACTGCTTCTTTTCTTGAGTTCTGAACTGTAGAGTATGCTTGTCTCAGACTTGCTTGCCCTTTGGCCAGTGATTCTCTAAGTGTGGTCTCCAGACCGACAATGTCAGTATCACCTGAGAACTAAAAATGTGCATTCTTGAGATCACCCAGATCTAATGAATCAGAAACTCTGGGGGTGGGGCCCAGCAATCTACATTTAACAAACCCACCTTATGACTCTGCTGCACACTCAAATTTAAGAACCATCTGTTTCTGAGATCTGAGAAATGTTAACTTATCTCTTCCTTACTCTTCATCTCATATTTCTCTTTCTCATTCCCCTTTTATTGTGACCGATCTAATATATAAGCTATAAAACTTCTTCTAATTGCCAATAGGTAGAGCAAAATTCCATTCATATATTACTCATGGTGCAACAGGGAAAAAGTTTTCTCTTTTTCACTTGTTTTCTGGCATTCTTGATGTATCTTTCTCTCACATCCCAAAGCAAATCCACCAAGGAATTCTCTGCTCCATCTTCAAAATAGATCCAGACTCCAGCCACATCTCACCACCTGCACTGTCACCATAATCTTCACCTGGATGACTTCTTCCAATGGGTCTCCCTGCATCTATCCTTGCCTCTCTAGACTCCTCTCAATGTATCAACCTAAATGTTCCTTTTGCAATGTAAATCAGACCATGTCGCACTCCTACTCACAACTCTGTTAATAAACGCTATTTTTCTTAGCATAAAAGCCAGAGCCTTTACCATCGCCTACAAGGAGATACATGATCCACCTCTGCCTCTTTTCTCTGACCTCTCGGATTCTCTCCCCACTCTCTGCTCTAGAAACACTGGTTCTCTTGAACCAGCATTCCCCCAGTGTTGTTACTTGGCTGCCTTCGAGGGGATGGAAACAACCTGAGGGCTTTGGGTATGTGATGCAGAGAACACAGAGGGATTGCTCGGGACAGGGAGAGGACTTTACACCCCAGTGGAAGAGAACACTGAATGCCTACTGCGAAGAGTCAGAGATAAGCCTAAAACAGGTCACATTACAACAATTTCCCTGATAGCTACTACATTGGTCAGGCTGGGAAATAGGATGATCTTTTTGTTTCTATTTGCTATTGTTTAAACACATCAGAGTTTGCTTAAACAACAGGGTAGTTTCTGAGAGCTCTGTCTAATGAGAATCACAAGTATTCATTTGATTTCAATGATAAACCATTGCCAACCAGATGAGTGAGAGTTTATTGTATTGAAGGAAACCTCAGGTGTAATGGGCCTCTGTATCCTGGGGTTTGTTCTCTAAATTTGGAATTGGATGAGTTAAGAATATGAAGATTAGGGCACTAGTCTGCCATTCATAACTTGCTCTTTGAAAAAGCAGAAGCAAATAAAGCCTTTGATCAGTGCCAGAGCTGAAGAGCAGAACTACAAGCCTTTCAGTAACCCTTTGATTTGGAAAGAGTAGCCTTTCACAGCAGGATTCAAAGCCCGGATCTTTACTCTTGGAACCTATTTCTTGCTGAGAGCATGAGCACTCTGTCACTTTGTTTCCAAAAGGATTCACTTTGACTTTAGATGGTAGCACCTCTCTCTCTCTCTCTCATTTTCCCTCCCTCCCTCCTCACCCCCCCACCCCATCCATCCACAGATTTAAGTGACATTCAATTCAGTTCTACTTTATATTCCAAGAGTAAAAACTTCAATTCTGTTGGTAAAGGCTACCATCTTTCTTTCCTTTCCACCTGTGTGATATACTTACTAAATGGAAGAATGACATGTATACTTTTTCAAACCTTATTTTACCCCTCAGATATAGGAATCTGTGAAACTTGTCTCTTCAAAAGCCACAGCTGCAAAAGTTGGTTCCCCGTAGCTTATTCTTCTAGGATCACATACAGATTCTGACCAAGGGCTCCAAACTGATCAACAATGTGTAGCATAGTTTCATGGGAGCCACGAGTGTTAGCTGTGGTGTTAGCTATAATTGCTAAAAATTTAAAAGTTCATAGTCTAGTGGGGATATCCAACACATAAACCATTGATAAGTAGAACCGTAGGAGGGTTTGAGAGATGCCTGGGAAGCAGTGATACCCAAGGAGCCCAGCGGGGAGGGGGTCAGGAAGTAGACCTGGAGTGGAGGAGCCTCAGCCTAGATGAAGGAAGCAGGGAGAGGGCTTGTCAGGTTACCAAGTGCATCACCTCACAGCTGATTTCCAACTTGGTTTCTGTCTAAGATCCCTCACAGCCCTTTATTTCTAAAAGGATCCACTAAAATCTAAGAAAATAATTAATTTGCTGAAAAAAAAGACAACGGATTTTAAAAAGATATTGGAGCTAGAGTTCTGGGGTTTACAAGTCTTTTTCTTTGTTTTCCTTAAGGAAAGGAAGTGAGGTGGGGTTTCTGACCCGCTCTGTCAGCTCCCTCGGATTCAAGTATCTAAAACCTTAGGATCTACAACATACTCTGAAACATGAATATACTTATCCTTTTTGTAAATAAGTGACAATGAAAAGAGAAATGTCTGTATCATATCCTCTACACCTGGCACAGGGCTGCTGGGTTTTCAGTGCTTTGTTGAATGAACAACTGCTTTGCCACACTTTGAGCATTTATTTCTTCTGGTCAAGAAAGTTTATTCATTAAGACTGCCTTCTCACAAGCGCACGCGCGCACGCACGCACACACACACACACACACACACATTCTAATATTTTCCTCAATATTTCTATCCCACATTAATCTTTCTCTTCTGGAATTTTTATTAGTCATTGTCATTATTAATTAGTACACTGCCTCCCCTCCACTCTTACTGCACATAGAGTCAATTTAGAAGTTTATATATTAAGTTTGGTTCTCTAATTGTTTCATCTATAAATTTCTTGTCCCTCTGATGAGATTAAGCTTCTTGAAGTCAGGAACCGAGTCTTATATATATTCTCATAACCCCAAAGCACCTAGATAAGGTGGCAATATAGGCTTTATTAACTTCATACTATCAATAAAAAGAATTAACCTTTCATCTCATCAACAAATATTCAGCAAATATTCCCTCCACATGGGTACATTCCCCCATGCCCATCAGTACCTGCACACACACATACATACACACAATACACACCTCCACACACACACACACACACACACACACACACACACACGTTTACCTCATACATCACTCAGGTCTTCAGTTTCTGCTAACCTATCCTTAGCCTACAGGAAATGCCAAAAATATGCACTCATGTGTTTCCCCCCGCCATATTATTATAAAACTGCTTACCTGGCCTATAAATCAGTTTTTTTAAAAATGTATTTTGACAACATCTCTGATGAGGTTAATAGACTCTTTCTTCACCAATGGATCTTTGCAGTCAGGGAAGTTCAGAGAGTTTGCAGGATAACCCACAAAGGCTGGTAGAAAGAGCCCGCAGCATTGCACTATCTGTTTAATATTATTTCTTTATTGTCAAAGTTCTTATAGTTTTAAACACCCCCGTTCTTAATATTTTAAAATTCAACATTTAACTATGAAGTATAATTTCATCTGAGAAAGACAACAAAATGACTTATTTTGGACACATTATAATAATATATTTCACTACATTTTGAAAACTATAAAGTAATATACAAATATAGTATTATGTTTCCAAAGAAGTTTGGCATCCCTAACAAAGTTTGTGCATGAGAATTGGTCAAAATAGAATTCATTAAATATTACCCTTCATTTTCAATGATACACATAAAAACCTATAATTGATAGGAATTATCTATAAAGTTATAGATGATATGCTGACAATAAATTGTAGGGTAAAATGTTCTGCTCTCTTATAAAAAGCTGAAATATTGTATATACAAATTATATGCAGATAATTCATGAACTAAAACCCATATACATTTATACAAAACAATTCTTCAATAGGAACTTTCTTTTGGTTGTTTTTATTTGTGAATTGACAATTTTTTAAAAAATCTAAATAACTCCTCTCCTGCCACTATTCAGTTCTAAATCAGTAAAATAAAACAAAGTTTTCAACTAATTAACCAAATAAATGAAATATCTTTATTCAGAAACCCCCTGAATTGGTTCTGGTGATGAGTGCTACAGCTTGACATTTTATGTCTTGTTATTTACATACATTGTTCCTATTGCCAGAATTTTCTTATTTTAAAGAGAAATAATCTGGTTTAAAGAGAGAATTAGCATGACAAAATCTGAAGTACTATTTTATAACCCTGTTATACCTGAAATAGTCTAAGGTGTCTTTCTCTGGGCCTGGAGTAATTGGGTCTAGAGGAAGGGTCATGTCCTCACGAGAATCCTGCTCATGTTCCCTGCAATTATACAACCTCAGACAAGGGTATTGAGAAGATTGCAAGAACATCAACTGGCAGAGTTTTCAAAATGGCCAAAAAAACAGAACATTTTTACATAAAGTTTCACTGCATTGAAATTAACTTATCAACATATGGTTTATAGGGAGAGGCATACTTGTTCCATAAAAGCATATGTATTCCTCTGCATATGTCCATTCTGGTGGCTGACTCCATTTTGGGGGTGATCTAAGGTCACCACTATTGAAAGTGAAAATGTAAACTGAATATAAGTGTGGAATGGTGGCTGCCTTCCTCAACCTCATTATTCAACCAGGTAACCAATGTCATTTGTTACTTCATTTAAATATAACACTTTTACTCAGAAGAGAGAAAATTTTAAGAATCTAAACTTATAAAGCTGAACAACTCTTCTGCTGCACCAGCAATGTCTGAAGGATAGGCAGGCATACTCTAGTCATGCAGAGAAACTTATCCAGGTAACTCATATTTTCAAATGGGAAGATGGTGAGAGTTTTTGTTGTTGTTGTTTTTATCCCTGAATGATGTGGGTTTTTTTTCTTTTTTTTTTCTTTTTTATTTTTATATTAAGCTGCCTTGGAAGTCCAAATGACATCCCTTTATCTTTTTTTATTTTTTTATCTTCCTCCATTTTCCAATCCTCCTCCCATTCTCCAGGATCCCAGCTTCATTCAGTTCCTACTTCTTGAGGTTGGATCAATTGTGCTTTGTGTCCAAAGTTCTTAAGCTCTTTTCCACACTTGTGGTCAGTGTCATCAGCACAATACATTCACCCAGATGCTTCATCCTGGCTCTCCCATTACTCAGAGAGGAACAACCATTATTAATAATGATAGTCTTGATAACTTTGCAGTGTTAGTAGGCTACAAGACTCCCTCGCTACTGTGGATAAAGACACAAAAGAATGGAGAAGTTAGGGATTAAAGACATCTGTCTTGTCACATTTTCTGCCAACTAGAAATATTCGAGTCCTCCCAAAGCAGAGTGTCATCCTTTTCAAAATATGTGGGCTTGGATTCTGTCAGTGCTCCATAGACACCTAACCAGTATCTATTTAGACACAAATAAATAGTTTTTGAACAATCACCACATTGATGACTTTACCCAAAACCCCCTTAGGAAGCTGTCCCTGGTTCATTGGTACTCATTCTTTGTAACACAATATGTTACCCACATCCTTGTCCTAAACGAACAGGGTCTGCAGGTTTGACACCTGGGTCTTTGAGATCATGGTCCAAGAGGGGACTTGTTTCCTGGAGAGGCATGGGGGATTGCCCCCCACCACGACTATCCTCTCCAAAGGCCAGGGTGTTATTGAGTCTGTACATTTTATCCTTTCTTTCTGTTCACTTTTTCTCTCAAACTATCTCCTTCATGAAGGTGAGGACAAGATTTCTTTCTGGTCTTATTTGGATAATGATAACTAATTTAAATTCTGGATTTTATTATCATTATCTAGATTGATATAAATCCTCTCCCTTTCATAAGAGGAGATTTTTCCATGATAAATTGCATATTCTTTTTTTACTAATTTTTTTAAAATTTATTTTTCAATTACAATTAACAAATTATATTAGTTTTAAATGTGCAATACAGTAATTACACATTTATATATCTTATAGAATGATCACCCTGATAAGTGTGGTACCCCTCTGACACCATATATAGTTACAATATTATTGACTGTACTCCTGATGCTGGCCTTTACAGCCCTATTACTATTTCTGTAACTGACAATTGTTACTTCTTAATCTCTTTCACCTTTTTCACTCATCTTCTTAATTCTCCTCCCACCTGGCAACCATCAGTTTTGTTCTCTGCATCTGTAAGTTTGTTTTTGTTTTGTTCATTTATCTTGTTTTTCAGATTCCACATATTAGTGAAATCATATAGTATTTATCTTTCTCTGATTTATTTCACTTAGCATGATATCCTCTGGGTCTCTCTACAATTTTAAAAATGAAAAGATTTCATTTTTTATGGATGAGTAATATTCCATCGTATATCTATACCACTTCTTTATATATTTATCTTTCAGTGGACACTTAGGCAGCTTTCATATCTTACTTAGTGTAAGTAATGCTACAATGAACATAGAGGTGCATTTTTTTAAATTAGCGTTTTTGTTTTCTTCAGATAATGGAATTGCTATATAATAGTTCTATTTTTAATTTTTCAAGAAACGTCTATACCATCTTCTACAGTAGCTGCAATAATTTACAATCCCACCAATAGTGCACAAGGATTCTCTTTTCTCCACATCTCTACCAATATGTGTTGTTTGTTGATTTAAAAATAGCCTTTCTGACAGGTGTGAGGTGATATCTCATTGTGGTTTTGATCTATATTTCCCTGGTGATTAGTGATGTTGACCATCTCTTTGTGTCTTTTGGCCATCTGTATGTCCTCTTTGGATAAATGTCTATTCATGTCCTCTGCCCATTCCTTAATCTCATTTTTTTGTGTGTTGAGCTCTATGAGTTCTTTATATATTTGGATATTAATCCTGTATCAATATATCATTTGCACATATCTTCTCCATTGAGTAGGTAGGCTTTTTGTTTTGTTAATGGTTTTCTTTGCAGTGAAAAAGCTTTTTAGTTTGATGTAGTACTATTTTTCAATTTCCATTTTTGTTGTCTTTGTTTTAGGAGGCATATCCAAAAGGAATATTGCTAAGATCAATGTCAAAGAGTTTATTGCCTATATTTCCTAAGAGTTTTATGATTTCAGGTCTTACATTTAAATCTTTAATCCATTTTGAGTTTATTTTTGTATATGGTTTAAGAAAGTGATCTAATTTCATTTTTTTTTTGCATGTGTCTGTCCAGTTTCCCAGCACCATTTACTGATAACACTGTCTTTATCCCATTGTATATTCTTGCCTTTTTTTGTCATAGATTAATTGACCACATAGGTATAGGTTTATTTCTGGGATCTCTCTTCTGTTCCATTGATCTATGTGTCTGTTTTTTATGCCAGCACCATGCTGTTTTGATTACTATAGCTTTGTAGTGTAGTATAGTTTGATACCAGGTAGTGGGATATCTCCAACTTTGTTCTACTTTCTCAATATTGCTTTGGCTATTTGGGGTTTTACATTATTCTATATAAATTTTAGGGTTATTTGTTCTAATTCTGTGAAAAATGCCATTGGTGTTTTGACAGGGATTGTATTGAATCTATAGATTGCTTAGGGTAGTATAAACATTTTAATGATGTTAATTCTTCCTACCCACGAGAACAGTGTATCTGTCCATTTGTGTCTTCTTCACTTTCTTTCTTTGATGTCTTATAGTTTTCCAAGTATAGGTCTTTCATCTTTTTGGTTATATTTATTCCTAGGTATTTTATTATTTTTGATGTAATTATAAACGAGATAATTTTCTTAATTTCTTTCTGATAGTTTGTCATTGATATATAAAAATGCAACCAATTTCTGAATATTAATTTTGTATCTTGCTACTTTACTGAATTTATTTATTAGTTCTAATAGCTACTTTTTTTGGTGGAATCTTTAGAGTTCTTTATATAAAGTGACTTTATATAAATGTCATCTGCGAAAAATGACAGTTTTACTTCTTTTACAATTTGGATGACATTTATTTATTTATTTATTTAGTCTGATTGTTGTGGCTAGGACTGATACAGTGTTGAAAAAAAAGTAGTTAAAGTCCATATCCTTGTCTTGTTTCTGGCTTTAAAGTAAAAGCTTCAGCTTTTCACCACTGAGTATGTTAGTTGTGTGTTTGTCGTATATAGCCTTTATTATGTCTAGGTTTGTTCTCTCCATCCCCATTTTGCTGTGGCTTGGCTTTGAGATTGTATCTTACAGTGGTAATGATCATAATAGAAACTTAGACACATACAGGGAACACTTTCAGTAGTCCTTCAGTTTTGTCGATCATTTATTTTGAAGTTGTACACAAGATCTCAAACCCTGACTGAAACACAGGACAGCTTACCCATTATCAGTGTTCATTATGGTGCCCAGTTATGATGAGCAGCCTGGCACAAAAAATCTTGAGGTCTTCTCTTCAGTTTAGCTGCATCCTGAATCAAACCTTTTCAATCAGTTCTTTTGTTGCTAACCTCAAGACACAGGTCAGTTGGCAACTGGAGTTCCTACTAAATATGAAGACAAAGTATAAAACTAATAGTTTTACTCCAAGTGGCCTGGTCTAAATGGATCATTGCAGGCTCTCTTACCTGTCCTGCTCCTGCCTAAGGTTACCCAGCAGATTTGCCAAAGTTACCTTAGACTCCCTGTGTGGAAGAAAAAAGATAACCTTAAGAATAATAAGCATAACTCTAAATTTTTCATTCCTGTCATTTAGATTCCTTTCCAAAGGCACAATTCTCCAAATTTCTCTCTTGGTCAGAGAAGATCTGTAAACCAAAAAGAAATTTAGTTTCCCCATCTGTGCCACACACAGCAGTTTGGCATTTGTGTATGTGTAAGGAAAGAACCACCAATCTGTTGTGCAGATTTTGTTATTGTTTTTAAAATGTGTGAAACTCTCAAATTTATGTTTTTACTGCTCCTGGTTGATGGACTGGATTCCTTAAATCAAGGTTCCTGATGTCACAGTCTGTCTAGAACATTCCCTAAATGATTGTAATTTAACCCAGAGAGTGCTGTTCTCCTTCAAATTCTAAACATAAAAAAGAAGAAAGAACACTTGTCTTCTAATCCATGGGCTCCCTTTCAATCATTCCTTGGGCTCTGTAGAAATCCTCAATCAAAGAATCCTACACTCAGCTCCAACTTCTTCACATGTGGGAACATTTTGGCTGAGGAATATATAAGGCTACACCATGGGTCTCTCAGCCCCTGTCTCATCACATGTGTTTGCACAAAGGTCTGTGTGGGGAATGTAGATAATCCCTTCTGAACAGTAGTGACTAAGTAGGGAAAACAATACACAGTAGAGGTTGAATTCTATTAATTGTGGCCAGATTGGCTGGCATGTCTCAGTAACAGTGTCCACCAGCTTTCTCACCTACGACACATGTCTCAGAGACTTCAGGCTCAATACAATAGGTACCTCAGGTACCTATTGCACTTAATCTGCAAATATCTATATCTTTTTTCAGAGCTTAAGGAAGTAGCACCAAATAATTCTCATAATAGAGTGGTTGAAAAATAATTATTTGAGATCCAACTATAGCCTCGCTGGCCTTTGTGGGAGGCAAAATTCTAAGACGGTCCCCTATGTTTCTGTCTCCTTGTGTCAGGCTCTTTATAATGTCCTTCCCTTGTGTGTGGGTATAGCTGGTACATCTAATGGGATGTCATCCCAGTAAAAAGATGAAGAGATTTTCAAGATACAATTAAAATTCCAAATTAATTAGGCCTGAGTTAATCCAAAGGTAGACAATCCTGAGGATCTGACTTAATAAGGTGAGAGTTTTTAAAGAGGAACTAGACCTTTCCTGAAGAAAGAAATGCTCTTTTGCAGGTCTTAAAGAAGCAAACTGCTTGCTGGAAACTGCCTGTTGAGAGAGGGGACCTATAGGAAATGATGTTCTTAGTCCTTCGACCACAAAGAACCCTTTAAAAAGATAAAATTCTGAATTCTGACAACAACCTTAATGAGGTTGGGGAAAAACCCTAAGCTCCAGATGAGAGCACATTCAGTCAACACTTTGATTGCAGCCTTGAGAGACCCTGAGCAGAGAACTCAGCTCAGTTATGCTCGCGAGATAATAAATTGTGAGATAATAAATATTTGCTATGTTAAGCAGTTAAATTTGTGGTAATTTGTTTCACAATAATAGGAAACTATAATGGTATACCTCTTTTTCTATTTTTATGGACACATTTTCCTGGGGTTTCACCAGTTTCCATGAGAAAGGCCTGATTGAAATTTCACAGTCCAGGTTGAAGGGTTTAGAGCTTGGGAGGCTGTTGTCGATTTGAGCCATTTGCTTCTTGTTTCCATCTGATCAGTCCTGGACTTCACACCAATTTCCCAGCTGCCTTGACTATTCCCATTATTTCCCCCTGACATTGGGGAGGAATCAATCCCCCAGTGCTCTTGAAATTTGCCAGCATGTACCTCCTCTCTACACTGGTAAGCATAAAGAAGATAATGCTCAATGCACAGTGGAGAGGAAAAAGGAGGTGGGAAATGATGCCTCCAACTCCCTTCATCTTCAGAAAAGAAAGACCTATAAATTTCCAATCCCAATATTTATAAGGCAGTGGGCAATAACTAGCCAATCTATGGTTACTTCTAGCTTATTTACTAAGAAAGAAATCTAAATTGAGATATCATCCTGTTTCTTTTTGATTCTTGATGAACTTAGCTTTTTCTTTTTTTAATAAGAATTTATTGTGACAACAGGGGGAATCTTGGTGGACACACATAACCTCTTAAGCTTTCTGAAGCTGGCTAGATGAGCCTGGCCATTCATGAGCTCCTGACAAAACTTATTTTGCTCTTTGCTGATTTGTCTAATTTTAACTACCCTATCTTACAAAATTTCCTGGCCTTACAGTCAGGTTGGAAGTCCTTTCATAGTCTTTCTGCCTGGAGATCAAGATATTGGGGTGTACTTCCTCAAATAATTTCTATACTGAAGGTCTATCTGAGAATCAACAGTCTGTCTTGTCTAGGAGCTACCTTTTTTCAAATGTGTACTGATGTGTAATATGAGGTAGTGTCTTCTATGCTTCCCAATGCTTACCGACATTTTAAGTTGCTGAAGCATGCTATTCTGGTATCATTACCTGTATTAAACAGGGTTCTTCAAAGAAACATAACAAATAGGATATGTGTGCGTGTGT